>NC_090445.1:1012008964-1012378964 GCF_031143425.1 Pleurodeles waltl
TTATTTCCTATTAGTGTCTTTTGCTCATAGTAATTGCATGCAGAAGAAAAATAAGTGCCAGCCCCCAAAAATAAGTGCCCATGACCCCCACCGGCAACCACCAGTTCAAATTAAGCACTGGCCTTCGTATCCTCTCCTCTGCTCCTAGCATCGGATCTTTGACATTGTTACAACCCTCCAAACAATGTACTGCTTCAGTGGGGCAAGTTTGGTCCCTGTAGCTAGCCCGTGCTCCATCCCGGTTGGTATGAACTTTGGATTTACCCCGGTCTAGCATGACCAGATGGGTCCATTTGGCGCTTTACGCTTCTAAGCACTGCAATTGCAGAAATTCTTTTAAAATGTATATCTTGATTTCTACTTCTTGGATATGTGTCCTTTTGGTCTTGTTTTGTTCAATAAGTTAGGATCTATTGTTCTAACTTGTGTGGATTATTTTTGTGTGGTATTTTCACTCTTTTACTATTTTAAAGTTTTGCACAAATACTTTACACATTAGTTCCCAAAGTTAAGCCTGCCTGCTCTGTCCTAATCTACCAGAGGGGGAGCACATGTTAGTTTAAGGTGTGTATCTGACTTGCCCTGACTAGGATTGTGGTTCCTGCTTGTACAGGGTGCATACCTCTGCCAACCAGGAACCCAATTTCTAACAGGTAGGAACACACTTATGCTGTCTGATCACCTGACAGCTGTAGAGGAGGGTGAATTTTTCCCCCTGTTATTGCTTAGATCTGATGTTTGGCCAGGGCTTTATATTGGGTTGGGTTTATTTGGGGTTGGGGTGGGGAAGAAGCAGGGGAAAATGTGTTAGTTACGTGAGTATCAGCTTTGCTTTTAGGATTTCTCTTAAATGTCAGTTGTGTATCTTCTGTGCTAAGAAAGTTTACTATGTCTCAGCTTAAGTTAATGTGCTGGAACATAACTGGTCTCTATCGCTCTCTTAAGTGCCAGCCAGTTAATGAATAGATAGTTATCTATAGGCCCAACGTGCTGCCTGACAAACGCCCACCGCGCATACAAACATTTGTCTCTCTCAAGCTAGCTAGACTACAGCATTACGTGTACCAGTCAAAAAATGTCCATACTTGCGGTGGTTATACTCTTCTCTAGTCACCTTGATTACCTTAAATCTTCTTCTGACTCGAGCAATAGATGTGCAATTGTTCAGATAATTATCTCCAATAAGAAGCTTGCTGTTTGTGCCGGTAGAACATCCAAATATTGACGACCTGGGCTATTTGCCTGGTTGAATTTAGAATAATTAGATTAGACAGACGATTCATTACTTGTTGCTGATTTCAACTGTGTAATGAATTATGCAATCAACACTACTAACCAAACTGGCCATCCTTATTTGACCAAAACTAGAACAGATAACCTCAAGAGTTCTCAGGTACATGGCTCAGTTGACATATGGTGGACTCTACATCCTGTGATGGCCGTTCTCTGCCTCTTAAGCAATATTCCAGAATTGTCTTTCATCGGGCAGTTTAATCTAACTTGCCAATATCGAGGTGTCCCAAGATAACAGATCATGATCCGGTCCTGTTGACTTTGATGCTACTTGTTACTGGCAAGGAGGTGTGTTGTTTTACGTTTCCCCGTTTTATTGTCTCTGATGCTGCTTATAAAACTAGCCTGTCTGATCTGTTCAGGGAGCTTATTACTCTGAATTCTGGCTCTGCTTCGCCATTTATTGTTTGGGATGAAATGAAGGTATACATACGGGAGATTACACAGCAGTTAATTCTTGATTCAAACAAATCAGAGAAATCTGTGGTATTCAAATTGTGATGATGTATACAGGAACTAGTGTACCTTTATGCCCGGCAGTTGTGAATAAGAGCCCTGAGGAGGTATCTGTTTATTTTGAGGTAGTTAAATAACACTGTTTGTTAGATCCTTGGCTCAGGGATACGGTGGCTCCATAATATCATAGGAATAAGGTGTCCAGTACCAATATGCGGAGATCATATGCAGGGCATTAGCCCATCAACTCCCTGAAGAAAAGCATAGAAATATAATACAATGTATAAAGGATACATTATGGCACCCAAGACATTGGAAAGCAGTTTAGCGATTTCTATAAGGATCTTTTCAATCACAGATAACTGGACAGTTTGAGATTGAGGAATACGTATGGGGAGCCAGCCTACCTCGCCTTGACTGTCTTCAGGCTTTAGTTCTCAAGAGCGATATCATTAGGAGACAGAGTCAGATCGCCCTATCTCTTTGATAAATTCTGATGTGAAAATGTATGCTTAAGTGTTAGCCTCTTGGCTGGCCCTTCTGGTCCAGTATTTGGTGTCACCTCATCAACATGGTTTTGTCCCTGGTATGGATTACACTAATCATATAAACCCAACAGTCCCTTTCTTTGACATCACAGAATCTACAGGTAAAGGGGTCAGTATAATACTTCTAGACATGGAGTAGGCTTTCGAGAGGCAATGGTTGCTTTTACCATTGACCGCAGATTCATTTCTCGAGTTGAGAGTCTTTGTATGAACCCTATGGCTAGGATGGTTCTGGATGGACACTCTACTCCATTATTTAAGTGTGTGTGTATATATATCTGGCTGTATGGATATATATACATATATATATACAGATATGTATTTGTATGCATATATGGGGGAATCCTAACGTTCCCATCTTTCTTTCCATTATGGCTAAGCAGTGGGCAGCGGTATAGTTATTGACTTAAAATGGTTGGACAATTGTAGGTTTTAATGGTCTTCCACTTTATAAACACTGCACAATCACTTGCAACAGTCTTTCTTTAAATGCTTGCAGATCTGTGATTTTTGCTCAATGAGGCATATATTCCAATTGGGGAGGATTCAGATATCCTGTCATATTTATTTACTACAAGTGGTGAAGTATTGACCGGGACACAATATAAGATCCTTTCTGCTCATAAAGCCAATGACCTGCCCATGTTGTCTGCTAAATGGAGCAACAGGCTTAAGTGAGATATCCTCCCAGAATAAATCATGAATGCCTTTAATATGATTAATTGCTTGGTTCTTTCTGTTAGCTTGATGGCATCATTACGAGTTTGGCGGTCCCAACGCGGAAACACCAAACTTGTGGGGATAACGTCCTGCCATGGCAGTGGCACCCCCACCCTGTTACAATGTTCCAGCTTGTTTGATCTGCAGGAACATTGTAATAGATCACTCCTGCTGGTCAGACCGGCCAGAGCAGTGCTACGAGATAGCACTTGACTCCCTTAAAGGAGCCAAGTGCTGTCTTGTAGCAGAGAGGGGGCCGACCAGCACCCTTGGAATGTGCACTGTCTAATGCAGACAGTGCTCTTTCCTAAGGTGCTGGGCAAGGGGGCCCCTGTACTGCCCATGCCATGTGTCTCCCAGCACACCTTGAATGCCAGCCTTTCAGTGCCAGTGAAACCGCCATGGAAAGGCTGGCGGTGAGGGGAGTTGAAATCAGCCAGGCAACTCAGTACACCTCAGACCGCCGTCACTTCATCAGGAACCATGTCCTTGTGGGGACAGCGGTCTGCTGGTGGGTCCACCCACCTGGATTTTAATTGGGCAGTCGGACAGCCCAGAGTGCGGCAGTCTGACCATCAACATGAGTGTGGTGGTCCTCAGACCGCCACACTCTAATGAGGCCCTTAATCTCCAACAATTGATAACTATCTGCATGGTATACTACACCACTGAAAGAATTTGTAAGTGAGTTATGATTCATGCCTACGATCAGACTTCCTTCCCAACATATGGTCTTCATGCAGCTGACATTGTTCATATGTTTGCTGGCTGTCTGACTTTACAGATTTTCTGGTCTAGTGTGATCCAGCTTTTCTTCCTACATACAGGTTATGATGTTCAGGTATCTGTCAAAGTGATTATGCTGTCTTACAAACTTGACTGCGGCTCTAGATATGCCATGGTCTTATCAATCGCTATCATTATTCAGGACTATACATTTCTAAATCCTGGATCAATTCCTCACTCCCAACAGCAACCAAGTGGTGGGTTCTATTCTGTCAGATTTTTAAAATGGAATTGGCTATTTCTAGGGCCAAGGGTGTTAAGGGTTTCAAATGCCTCAAAGGTATATGGACTACTATGTGTGATTGCTGAGAACTTTCGATTTGTATTTTATGTATGATTCCCAATGTTTGCTTTATTGTTTATCTCTTCTCTGCTTTTATGTTACCCTTGTGCTGTTATTTGTACATGATGCTGCTTTGTGATCATTTTCAACAAAAAAAAAAAAGCTTGAAATACCAGCTATTTATTACACGCACTTCTGGTGCCCAGTTAATGGGTGATTTATATTCTGTCTCCTTTTTAGGTTGAGCGCGCAAGATGTGTTGTAATCTATCTATGGGCTTTTAACCACTCCCACCGCACGCCAATCACTATCACTCATTCATGGGCTTGCCTTCCCAAAAATCCTTTGTTATCATTGGTAAATGCTTTACGTTTGTCCCTTCTTGGGGCAGTTTTGTTACCGCCTGGGCCATCGACCCCATTACATGGATAATTGCATGATTGCTGGTATGTTTGACTGCAAGCAAACTTCTTTTTCCTTTTGTGTCTCTTCTTTGCGCTCACTCTCATGGTGGCCATGGTGCTTTGAAATTAGCTTGTTCTCTGTCTTGTCTCTACCTCCGATCCCTTCCTTTGTTGCCACTGTTCCTTTCACCTACCTCTCTGTAGCTACCCTCTTCACCTCACACCACTCCTACTCATTTACCTGCAGCTCCACCTCCGCATCCCGGCACCCACAGTGCATTTCACATCTTGTTTTGATTTCTGTGCATGACGTCATATTCTCTTAGGGCCACCACTCAGACCAGAATAACTTGCAGATCCACACCAACTGCAGGCTCCCTTGCACTGTGTGGGATCATTCATTCACCTGGGACCTGACAGGTTCTGGCCATGGGTTCGGCTTATTTTTTCAGATGTTAACATTAGGTGCTATTTTTCTCAGAGCTACCCAGTTTATTCACAATTTATCCAAATATCTTCATATTTCAGCCATTGTATTATAATTTCTTTAAACAGTATAGTCATTTTTCCCATTCCCAGTATGTGCCTGGAAGTCGCAGAATGCTGAGACAATTAAATTAAAAACCGGAACTTGATTAAAGTTACTCTCATGGTTTGAGGCTATTTCACAGGTCTGTATGATATTGAGTAATCAGGCGACTTCATGTCACTAGGAAAAAATGTTAAAATTAATGGATTTTTCTTCAACAGTCAGTGCACTCCGGGACTTGCAGTCTTGGCTTGCATGAAGTAAACCACTTGGGCTAACGTCCTTATAGTAATGACTGGAAAAAAAATAAAGCACAGGTGGAAAACTGGTATTTCAGTGGAATGGGGTTAATGTGGTCACCAAATCTAATTGTACTTGTATATATTTAGCCCTTACTATCCCTGACGAGGCATCACTTTTTCGGTGAGTAGCACGCTACTCCGGAACCCAAAAGGAATTAGTGGTGGATTAATATAGGGAAATATGACTACAGTATTAGTATTAGTATGAGTTAATTTGAGCAGAGCATATGTGAGTTTGTTTGTTGGATTGACTAGATTAATGGAGGGATAGGGGAGGGAAGAATCCAGAAGTGTTAATTGGGAGTTTATAGTAATAGGATGAGGCTTGGGATGAGTAAAGGAGAGATGAAGGAGGGAAGAGTCTGTGGAAAGGGGTTAGGGGATCACAGTCGCAGAAGGGGTTTTGGATGAGTCAAAAGTGAGATAAATGAGGAAGAATTTAGTAGGGTTGTTTGGGAGATCAAAGTAGTAAACTGAGGTTTGGGGTGAGGTAGATGAGGTCCAGGATGGAAGAACTTAGGCAGGATTTTTTTGGAGATCAAAGTAGTAGAATGGGTTTGAGATTAGTCAGAGTGGGGACGTAGGATAGATTGACAGAGAAAACACAAAAGGGTAGTAAGGGTGAAAGGCGCCGCACATCTGAACAGTAAAACAATAGTATTTAGAAAGGTATCAAAGTGAAAGCAGGGTCTGGTGCAACCTGGCCCAGTGCCTTACTACCCGGTAGGCACAAAGAAGGGTATCAAACTACCCAAAGACAAATTTAAACAAGATGGCCACAGCACACAGAATATATAGTCCAATAGTGTGACAGGGATAAGTATCCCTGATAGTGTATTGTTGAAGTGAAAAGTAGACTGGAGTCCCAGGTCTTGTTTTGCAGATGTTGTCTTTATTTGTAGATGGTAGAGACCATTGTGTCATCAACGAGATACAGCCAACACGTGTTTCGTCACACAAGTGACTTTATCAAGGCTGCAAAACAGTAATGAGATAAAGAAAAATGGAAAAATGTCTAATGTTTTGTCAAACAAAAGTGTATGGAATTGAGCGTGAGCTCATAGGTGAACAAGTGGAAGAGACTCCAAGTAGTTGGGTAAAAAGCCCAGTGATCTGTGTGTGATCTCAGTGGACCTTGAAAGGTGAGTAAGTGAATGTTGGAAAAACACAGCAAATAAAGGTACGTGATTGGGACCCTAAGTGCAGAGCAAGAGAAAGAGAGTGAATCACTGTGGCTGAGTAATATGTGACCCAGAACCAATAGTTCCGGGAGGTATACATAAAGAGTTTAGGGTGGACAAGTGCAGAAGTATCCTGGAGTGGTATCCACGTGTCTATATAGTGAAAAGTAACAGGTAGATGGGAGGAGAAGGGCTGAGAGAGAGATCCGACAGACGGATAGGTAAGGGCACAGGAGTAAATCCGGTGAGTGGACCGAAGAGAGGGGTAGCAGGAACTAAGTAAGAAAATCATACCTGGGCCGTCCGGCCAGAATGGTACGTGACAAAGGTAGGTAACGAGGGAGCCCCGTGATCAGTTAGCTGGGCTCCAGAAGGTTAATTGGAACTAGTAGGAGAGACAACAAAGACTTAGAATACACAAAGAAACAGTATACAGTTAAAGTGAAGAATGAAAGAGAAAAAAGGGGGAGGTAGGATGAAGTCTAGATGAACGGTGCGTAGATAGAGAAGGAGGAAATCTTATATAAGGAATAGGTCACACAAAACATACCTTTTAGGAGTGGACCTATCGGTAGTGTGCCTTGGTAAGGAAATGGACACGTAAGAAAGAGCAGTAGTGGTAGGCCTTGATAAGCCTGTGGTCAAATACCTATGGTAATGTCGGAGAAAAGGGGAAAGGGAACAAGAAATTAGCGAATAAGTCCTAAAAGAGGAAAACAGGAACATAAGTATCTGGTGTGATTCCAGGTCAAGCTGTGGGGGTGTAGAGTACGAAAATTAATCAGTTAGAAAGGAAGATCTTATTCAGATGGTGAGGTGGTCATGGCGTAATGAGTTGTGACCATGGATAACAGGTAATTGCTTAATTAAAAAGAGCTAAGGTAAAACCCAGCGCGGTACGAACAGCTAGGATAAGTTATACTAGTACCAAAGAAGGCCGACCAGTAACAGCAATGCGGGTAGAAAGTTATAAAACATGTCGAAACAAGCCCATGTGTGCAGGGCTACGCTGTCGGCGTGGAAACTAGTAGTTCACGAACAAGAAATAATAATGGTAGCGAGGTGAGAGTTAAAGAAGCCCATGTGTGTAGGGCTGCGCTGTTAACGTGGAAACTTGTAATTGCCGAATGAGAAATAATAACAGTAGTGGGATCAGAGTTAAAATAAGGCAAGTCGGCAGCGCGGTATGGTACACAGTCAGAGAGCGCTATTTAGAGATAGAGCAGAAATTGAGTGCGCACACCAAGACGATTTAAACAGGAGAATGGGCTGTGTGCAAATAAAAACTGTCAAGGATGCGGTAAAACCGTGAACCGCTAAGTTGCACGTAAAGTAGAACGATATCGGCGTAAGGCAGGGAGGCATCAAGACAGAAAAAGAAGGCATACCTGAAAGCTGGAGGATTGTGGCACTAAGAAGTCGGAACAAAGTAATGGTAGCAAGAGGTTTTACCCATTCTTTGTCTATGGAAAAATGCTTTAGTACATATGGCCCAAAGTACCCTGGGTTTGACCTGGAGAATTAGTTCAAAGAAGCCAATGCACGTTTATTGCATTTGGTATTACACCACTATTGAAAGTGACACTGGCCTGGTAACACCGGGTGTGTAGTTTCGGTTGGAAAAGCCAGTGTATCTTTTAGTACTGAGTGCAGTTGTGTTATTGTACCAGTAAATCTGGACCCGCAGTACTGGGACCAGTGTTCCATATGTGTAAACAAATCCCCCTTCTGTGTTGCAGACGAAGTGCAATTATGTTAAAACACCACAGAAAAAATGATCTGCTCAGAACAGGTGGTAATTCAGGTGAAAGCATATTCAAATTATAAAGGTCATTTTTCCGAGCAAAAATGAATGGACTACACAATGAAATATCACACTATGAACAATTGGAGATATGATTTAAAAGAAAATTAAAGACACCATTGTGCACATATTTTGTAAACAAATGGGAATATGAATTGAAGGAAAATAAAAGACCCCCTCATACACAACTTAATGGGGAGAAATGACAAACAAGAATTTGTTATACTCATTATCCAAGCTGCTGCTGTGGTGACTAATGTACTGAAAAACATGCAGACATACAGAGGTTGTTGGGTATAGTGTGACTGCAACTATGGCACTGGTAGTCACCTTTGGTGTCTTGGCTCTGACGGTGGGTAATAATGGTACCCGGGGTTACAGCGGATGTGTGTGGTACAGAATATGTAGCTCTTCTTGTGGGCCATATGGGAGCAGAGATTTTTGGTGCTTGGCTGACTGCAACTGTGGTAGTGGTGGTAGACACTATCAGCGTGTCAGTTGTGATGGTAGGTAATGATGGTACCCAGGTGATACAGGGATGTGTGAGGTACTGAATGTACAATCCTGCTTGTGGGCTACAGGGTCGCACTGTCTGACTGGATGATGGTTTCGCCTCATCTGCACCCGCATGTGCACTTGGAATGAAGAAGATAAAGTTAGTGTATGGAAACAACAATTTGGATGCTTCTTTTCAATTGAGCTGCGTAATGACAGCCCTTTCCTTGCACTGTGATACATCATCTCATCCCAATCCAGAAAACATGCAACCAGATATCTGGCCTGCCACTCAAAATGCTGTAATTCCCCAGGCTCCATCGTTCAATACATATTTCATTTCATTCTACAATTGAAAATACTGTACATATAGGGTACTTTTTTATAGTAGAGATGGCACAAATGTGGCAGGTGGTGTGTTTCGTGATGGTGTGTAAATTATATTCAACTTTCAATATATTATAGACTTCAAATAGTGCAATTCTAACTCACAGCAATATGTGGCATGCATTGTCAAAATGATAGTCCTTCATCCATCATATAATGTAAGTCTCGGAGTCCAGGATTCAGATATATGCATATTCATCAGCATCAACCCCTTTATCCAATTCTTCCAAGCTGCTTGCATGTATGATTGAGCTGATTTTTATCTTCATATCTCCAGCTGTAGCTCAGGGGCTAGATTTTCTTCTGTTGCAAGCGACTCACAGCAATATTTTTCCGAAAGTTCATACACGTGCCTGTTGTGATCAATAAACCTCTTTTAACATTTCTTTCTCTTCACTGGGGTGTAGGGCACAGAATTGACTTGGGGCCCGATTCCGAGGCTGACGGTCTTCAGACTGCCAGCCCCACAGTGGCAGTCAGGACCACCACATAAAGACCCTGGTGGTCATACCGCCAGGGTTCCGCCAGTACATGATCGGTGGCGGTGGCAGAGTTCGTAATCTACCAAGGCAGTGTTGCATGCAGCGCTTCCCTGTGGATTATGACCTTGTTCTCTGCCAGCCTTTTCATGGCGGTATTACCACCATGAAAAGGCTGGGAGAGATCAGGTGCAGGGTGCTACAGGGAAGCTCCTGCACTGTCCATGCACTTGGCATGGGCAGTGCAGGGGCTCCCCTGCCCATCACCATCACAATGTTCACAGTCTGCCTTGCAGACCGTGCAGACTACAGCATTTCCGTCGGCTGAATTACAAGCTGAAGACAATGCTGTAGCCTGTTTCCCACTAGAACAGCAGACGAAAACTGAGGTTTCTGCCTGTCGACCTAGTGGGAAACACCTAACAGGTCTAGTGGGTCTGATCGCCACAAAGGTGGCTGCAACCCTGTCGGGAGCATGGCTGGCAGACTTTTCAGACACCAGACTCAAAATGAAGCCCTTTATCTACTACGAGCTCACACACCTTTGATCAGTCCTTGCCCCCAGTTTTGTGCAGTAGTGGACCCATGGCTACTCCTTTAACCTTTACTTTTTAACGTCTCCTCAAAATCATGCTCAGAAAATGTAAGTTTTCTCTGCATTTTCTGTGCATGCCCAGTAATTCGGGTCTGCTAATTACCAATCTAGTAATTCTGAATATTGTAATTCCATGGTCAATCATTTCGGCCAGGTTTTTTCATAATGTATTATTTCTGGACCCTGTATTGCACCCAGTAATGAACTCAACCATACTGGGTATGTTACTGATCTTGATATTTCCAATAACGTAAAAACCTGTAATTCCATCCTTCAAACTGGATTAAATTACTGCCCCGAATCTTTAATTCTGGATCACTTCGGTCACATTTGTTTCAGAATGCATTCTTTCTGGACCCTGTTTTGCACCAGTAATGCACTCAACCATACTGGGTATGTTACTGATCCTGATATTTCCAATAGCGATGCACCCAGTAAACACCTGTAATTCCATCCTTCAAACTGGGTGAAATTACTGGCCCGAATCTTTAATTATGAACCCAGATTTACGGCCCCATTTGTTGATGTATTTGTAATGGTGTTATGGGTTAGGACCATATGGAGTAAATAAGTTCACAAAAGCAAGTGGTCCTTCTCTAGGTTCTAGAATAGCTCCGGAGTGATGTTCAGAAAAAGAGAAGTAAACAAATGAAGAATGTTAAATTAAAATTACATCTGCAAAAAAAAAAAAACAATCTTAATTCTTCATTCCTTCACTTTTTAATCACCTTTTTCTAATGAACTACTATGCTTAATATGCAGCCAGCCGCAGTCTGCTATTCCCGTTTCCATAAATGAGAAAACACAACAATTAATAGTATGTCAGGTCCCTCTAGTTTTTTTTTAAATAAACCAATTATTTCACGATTAGAATATTAACATGCTTTATACATTTAAATAATGTATTACCCAGGGGTAACTAGGAACGTCAGGCAGAAAAACCACGTTCCAAAATTAGTTCTTCTGAATTCGCGTAATACAAAGGGCTCAAAATTCGATACATATTAGCGTTTTTGCAAAGTCATATGGTTCTGGGAAGCTAGTGAAAGGCCGACTTGTACCAAAGGTGCGAGTATGTTTCAGTTCACACGTTATTTTATTTACTGCTGACGTACTTTTGAATACAGAGTGCAATGTATAATTTAAATTAAAATGTGAAACGTTCCTCTATCATGGAACTCATTTGGGGGGTCTCCACGGTCGCATCTGCGATCCCTGACTTGCCCTGTTGCCCTTTTGCGACCACTGGCATGGCCTTGCTGTCCCCTCGTCTCAGAGATGGCAAATTCAGTGCCAGGAAAACAGTGACAGCTCCTCCTTCTGAAAGTCAGTTGGAGCTCCACTCTCTTTGTTTTCTGTCAATTATTTATTACACTAATAGTTAATAATAATAATATATTCTCCACTATTATAGTAATAAAACTGGAGTACAATTGGCTGGAATATGCCCTTCCATGGCAGCAAAAGTAAGTAAAAATGTGTTTAAATGGATATTGTTTGCATGTTTGCAGGTGAGAGAGTATATGTAAGTGTAAATTTGTGCGTATGTGTAAATATGTGTGTATGAGTGAAAGTGGAGGTCAAAGGGTGTATGATGACATTTCCGCTACCCCTGGCATTTTGGTGAATTGAGGTCTATGACCTCTATCATGTTAAGTGTATTTATATTAAGCTATGCAGTCTGTTACCTTGTTGTCTACATTCAAGTTATACTTAGACGTATACATATTGCCAAATACAAGCACAAACAACAAATCATGGCATATAAAAGCAGGATTTTTTTAAGATCCAGTATTAACGCTTTGTAATTGCAGGAAATTCTAAGGCTCAGATTTTCTACATTTATAAATTTACAGATAGGTCCGGAAAATGGTAGTTGATGAAAAAAAGGGAGATGAATGCACTGAGAAAGGTCATAAGCACACACAAAGCACTGCATGGTGGGCTTTAATAACAATATTTGTCACATAATCGACCACCTACACTTAGGAGCTGATTAAGATTTGGTCATTATTTTGTGACCCCTGCCTAAACTTCTGTTTGTGTAGGGTTTGGAATTATGAGTAGTGTGTTATTTAATGTATCCAATAATTATTGGATGTATTACCTGAACCTTCATTAAATTTCAACAGGTCAAACTTTTCTGAATTTAACAGGGGAAAAATGTAAGGTGTTCATCAAATCAGGCAAATTTCTGTGTGTTAAAAAACAAAATCTGCATGTTATGTCCCACAAACCTGTGATAGGTGCTATTTAACACAATATAAATAACATACCTTCTAGTAAAAAATGTTATCGGGTGCAATAAATAGCACCTACACTCTCAATCAGGTCCCTAGGTGTCATCATGTCCACTGCAGTATTTGCTGGTAATTCCTCACCTGGTTTGCAGATTTGCCAGTAATTCTGATTTCTGGCATTAACACAGGATTACCAGTAAAAGGCACTATGGAATGGGAAATAGCATACATAAATCAGCATTATTGCATCAATTTCTGAATGTCATTGTATAATCACAGGCCTTTTCTGGGACTGAGGCCCTCTGTAGGGTTTCTGCAGTCTTTTTTCAAGACTGCCAAAGCCGCTGCAGCCAACATACCGCCAGTACTGGCGGTATACTGGCTGCCCTATTAGGAGCTTCTGCTGGACCAGCGGCCAAAAACAGCGTTTCTGCCTGCTGGCGTAGCGGAAAACTCACCACAACATTCACGCTGGCTCGTAATTGAGCCTGAGGCAATGTTGTGGTGCGTCGGGTGTGATAACACCCGTTGCGCATTTCACTGCCCGTAATTCCGGCAATGAGATGCACGACAGGGCTGTCCATGCGGGGCCCTGCACTGCCCATGCCAAGTGCGTGGGCAGTGCAAGGGCCCCCATGGGGGCCCTGACATCCCCCTTCCGCCAGCTTTTGCATGGCGGTGAGACCACCATGCAAAGGCTGGCAGAAAGGCAACTCGGGATTCCCAGGGCAGCGCAGTTTACAGCGCTGCCCTGGTGGATTGGGACCACGAGACTGCCAGACTGTCATCAGGTGGCAACCTGGCAGTACAGGTGGTCGAACTGTGGCCCATCTGCCACAGTCATAATAAGGCGGTCGGACAACCCTGTCTGTGGCGGTCCGACCGCCATCGTGATTGTGGCGGTCTTGAGACCGCCACACTCAAAATGAGGGCCAGAGTCCCCTGGATTTGACTTGGAGAATTTATTTACAGAAGCCAATGCAGGCTTATTGCGTATGGTATGACACCATCTTTAATGCATTTGGGGGCATATTTACAAGGCCCTAGCCCCACAGGTGCGTCACTTTTTGAGATGCTTTGGTGGTGCTGTGCACTTCACCATATTTACAAGGCAGCAGTTTTCTGTGGCAGAGGGGTGTGCAATTGGTGTTGCTGTGGGCGTTCCACTGCAACACCCATTGCTTTTGATGCTGCCCCAGATTTACAAGGAATCGTAAATCTGAAGCAGCACTAAAAACTAATGCATGGCGCAACGAGGAGAAATACTTTTATTTCTCCTCATTTTTGATTATTCTATGTCTGCTGCAGGATGCAGCAGACATAGAAAGAGCAAAACTCCAAGAATAATTGTTTATGTGCAGGAGGAAGTTGTCCCTTCCTGCACATAAAATAATCATTAGAGAATGATGATTAGCTACTTCTGAGTGTGCTGCATTCTGCAGCACACATAGAAGTGCCAAATCGTCATTTTTGATTGTTTATGTGCAGGAAGGGGTACCTTCCTGCACATAAACAATAGTTTCCTTCAACACAGACATGCTTGCACTATGGTGCAAGTATGCCTGTGTTTGCGCTGGCAGCTAAATTTAGCACCAGCGCTAGGGGAAAAACAGTGCATCCCTGCATTTCTAAAGTGACACATTGTGGCACTGCCAATTTTAGCGCAATGTTGAACGGTGCCACTGTCTATTAAATATGCCCCTTGGTCTTTTAATACTGTTTTGTCAGAAACTACCTTTTATTCCAATTGGTATCACTGACCATAAATGAAGTATCAAAAATTGCACGAATATGTGTGCAAATGGAGTCTTAGAAATCCCTTAACATACCCATATCTTTAAATGTATCAGAGCATTAGAGCAATCACTCCTAAGGGAAAAATATTTGTGCATGAAAAAAAGAAAAGACAACTAATGAAGGGCATATTTGACCTCAACTGCAAGACGTCATATTGTCTAGTTGTGAAAAATCCATCAGTCGATGTCTAGAGAAAAGTAGGGGTTAATCATAACTCCAATTCAATGTATAGTTTTGTGACAATTGTGAATCATAAAAAAACAGTAATATTTAAAAAATCTTTTGCTTTCACTTAGGACTCATAAAGCTGCTTTTTTCATGACTAAAGCTCAGTGTCATTTCACAAGACATTTCAGAAATGCCTTCCATATATAGTGTTCTTCAATGGGTTACACAACAGAATATTGTTAACAACAATATCAAAATACGGAAACATTTCCACAAAGATATCATGATCCTCTACTTAAAAAAAAGCACAAAGATTTCAGTTACAAAGATATCACTTTTACAGATATATATAATAACCCAGCTATTGAAAACAAAAATTAAGAAACACAAAATATCGTGACCACAATTTATATATGTACAACACTACAGAAATATTGCAAAAAAAATTATTGAGAACCAAATATTGCTCCAAGTAATACAAATATGCCTATAATGCACTAAACTGTGAATTCAAAATACTGTAAACTACACACACACACATTAGATTATTCAACAATAATTATTTATCATATAAAGACAAATCAAATATTTCTAAATATTACAGAACATCAAAGTACCACTAATTTACATAAACAAAATTAACATAAAATCAATATTAATTGTAAAAACAAACAACACACCAACTAGAAAAAAATAATTAATCACTAAAACATTAACTTTATTCAAATAAACTTTAAAAGTTAGAACTTCAAAATATGTGTATATAACGTAACACATAAACACTATTTAGTGTCCACCAAATAAGGACTTAACCTTAAAAAATGAATTTTAAACAACAAATACATTACACTTAAAACAAACTAATCAACACACTTCATTATTTAAATAACCACTAAGGCACAAAAAACATGTTCAAATGTACACTAAAACCACCAACGCTTCAAGAAAGTGACACTGCTGGATTTGACACAGAAGAAATGAAAAATCCAATTAAAAAACAACCAAAAATATGTTATATAAATTAACTTAACTAATAGGTTAACATCACCAAGTGTCAGACTTTAAACTTAAACTAAAAAATAGCATAACACTTTCTTTTTATAGTCCCCTAATATTGCAACAGCAATGTAGCAAATCTAAAAATTACAACAAGGGAATAAGAATACAATCTTTCTAAACTACTCAACAATAATAAGTTAAGAAGTAAGTATAACTAGCCTTAAACAAACTAAAAAGTACTGTATAGTTTTAAAATAAAGGCAAAATAAAATAAAGGGCTAAACACAAAATTAATTTTCTAACATCTAATACTAACAAATGTTATTATTATTTTTTTCAACAGGCAAATATTGAAGCACCTGCACCTGACCATGACCTTCCTACAAAAATGCACATCCCAACAAGCAGCTCAGCAAAATAAGACAAAAGCAAATCTATGCAAACAAATTAAAAAATATGTAATGCACATTTGATTATTAATGCTATTTAAAACATACTTTTTACAAACATAAAAATAATATGCAATATGATATAATGTTGAACCAAGCCACTTAAATCATATCTCAAAAAAGAAAAGTGTATGGGTGTGGATATATATATAGATACAGAGATAGATACAGATATAGATATAGTTATAGATCACCACTGGGTAGCTATATCTAGGACGACGTTTTCATAACAAATTGATTTTTTGCTTTGTTAATAACTTTGGCACCATTTGACGAATCTTCATGAAACTTCCCCAAAAGAAGTCTCATACAACTTAGCTTCTTTGAGAAAAGTTTCTGGGTGATCCATCCAGCAGGACCCAAAAAAAGGGACGGTCCTAAAGTGTGCTTTCCCCGTGCAATTTACTATGGGAAAATTATACACAGATGCAGCCAAAATGGCTAAACGGAATTACAACAAATTTGCAAAAAGCTACATCTTGATCCAGAAAGTGTGCTTTTCGTGACTTAATCTAAATTAATTCAGCAGTTTTTGAGAAATTAAGATTAAAGTTGTATGTTTAATTCATCCCGCAGAAGATCCATGGAGCCAAGCGATCTAAAAATAGGAACTGATTGGCCACATCATCAAAGATGTGGGGGTAGCCATTTTTGGATTTGAGGACACAGTCCTCTGTCCTAGAAAATGAATCAAAAAACACTTTTGGGATCATGGAAGGGATTTTCTACACACACCCCAGGCCTGTGCATCAGGGTTTATTGGCGCTGACCAAACAAAAAAACAGGTTACTTCCCTTTTCAAATTTTAGCCTCCTCTAGGGTGGGCTAGGGACTGGGAGGTGTTTTTTTATTTTTTTTGGTAATGAGGAGCATATTTCTCCTCCTTGAGCTATTTTGTGTCCCCGGGGACCCCATCCCCTAGGCCTACATTTCATTAAATAGAGAGGGGAGTGCAGGACCCACCTCAGTGGCCTTTTGTAGGCCCAGGGGCCCCCATCACCAGAAGCAGCTTTCCATAAAAATGGGAGATGTGTTAGTGACCCTTTTCCATTACTCATATTTAGGTCTTGGAGGCCCATCCCACAGGCTGATTAGCTTTTGTATGGGGATTGGAATTAGGACCCCTCTCCTAGCCTCATGGAGGCCTCAGGGACCCCCTTTCCAGGGGCCAGATTTACATTTTGGGGAGAGTGCTGTGCAGCCCTCCTCCCTGAGCTGAAGATCTGACTTGGGAAACACATCCGCTGGGGCCTGATAAGTGCATGTCCTGGGGACCCCAACACCCAGTGCACTTGTGTGTTTCCTAACCCGGAGAGTTTGGGTACGGAGAATAAACTTGATTCCCTGCCTGCAATCTCCAAGACAAGAAACACAGACAGCTTTGTTGTTGGCCAAGTGGAAGCACAGAAAAAAGCTGCTTCTGCCTGGAAGGGAGGAAAGGAATAGAGCCAGCTCCCACCAGCACCCATGATGGGTGCTGGCTTGGGTGTCAGCAGGGGGCATGGGAGCCAGCTCCCACCAGCAGCCATGATGGGTGCTGGCTTGGGTGTCAGCAGGGGGCATGGGGCATTGGGGTTCACCCCAAATCCCCCAATGATTTGGGATGTAGTGGGTGCCCCAGGTGGCCACCAGGACACCACTTTGAAAAAATAGTCAGCACCTGCTGGTACCCACTATGGGTGCCGGCTAGGGAGCCGACATGACCCATGAGGGTCTTCGAGCTCACCCTGCAGACCCTTACTTTAAAAAGCTTGTGAATGCCATCGGTGGGCACAGGGGCAACCATGGAAATAATGCAATAGCTAGTTATCACTGGCACCAGAATGGATGCTGACTTTGGGGTTTGGGGGACTTGGGGCACCCCCTGCTGGCCCCAACACATGCCATATTATAGGTCCCCCACGTGGGCACCCAGAAAAATAAGGGGCCTGAGTCACAAAGGTAAGTTACGAGTAGTATCTTTACGTATGCACTCTCGGGGCAGAATATCCACACTCGGTGTGGAATCTCTGCTCCAAGTGTGGAGTTTCCACTCCACACCCCGAGTGTACTCTCCATACCCATAGTGTACTCTCCACACTCAGGGCGGAGATTCCACTCCGAGTGCAGAGACTCCTCTCCGAGTGCGAAAGTAAAATACTACTCATACCTTACTTTGGTGAATACGAAAAAGTCTAAATTTAGACCAAAAGTCTAACTTTACCTTTGTGAATCAGGCCCAAGGGACCCAAAATAATTAATAAATAAGCACCAGGAGTTGCTCATTTGTTTTTCACTGCTCTTACAAGGCAGACTCCACAATGCCCTGCAAAGGAGTTTTTAAATTATGTTTTTTCTTCTTGATGGTGCGCCTAGAAGGGGCAGGGCACCAAACATTGTTTTGTTTAATAAAACAGTTCTCCTGATTGGAATTTATGTCTGAGCAAGCCCTGAAATCAGGGTATAGTAAGCACTGACGTAATGGATGCATACAACATTACCAATATTAAAATAAAAGGTAGCTTCAAAACAATTACTGATGTAACATAAAAGGTATAACATCTGACAGTAGTATAGCAAGTGCGAACACATCCTTTTCAGTTGCAGTGACAAAAGGCGGCCCAGACCCATGTCCCATTACTAAGCCTTATATCCAGCTCCTATCATTATTAGCATCATTGTAAAATAATCAGCAACCCAATAACAGGGATACATTGGTTTCCATAATCCAGACCAGTGTGGGTATTCCCCTTCAAAGACCCTTTTGCCTATTGAAATGTGCATTGCACAAAACCCTTTTCACTAGTTCACAAGTCCTTCCCCAATCCACATCTGACAGGGGCATCCCAAGCATCTCGTCCCATGCCTAGCGAGCCGTAGGTACTGCTCTGATTCTGTCTGCTTTAGGCGTTTTCTATAAGTGTGTCACCAAAAGTGTTGTTGGCCTGCTGTCAATAACATGTGCATTGTGTCCGTCTGTTGGGGAGTGTGCGGGAATCCTGTCCAAATATGTGCATGCTTCACAGCTTGGCATGCTGCAGGAATTGTCCATTCCTCACTGCAAACGCATCTCAAGCCTCTGCAAAGGTCACAAACGTATTACCCGAATAGAGGTCTCCCAATGTCTCAGAGTCCCCCTCCGTCCATCAAGCCAGCAAGTTGGATTCATTTATGCTGTGGAAAGGTGATAATGCCCACAAAGCAAGGTCCCTAGGAAACAGGGGCCTCTTCAAGACCCTGGTGACCGCTCACTCCCAGAGCTCTGCCACTCAAATCAATTAGGGGACTTCCCACAGTGTTCACAAGCTACTGATAAACAGTGTCATCAACAAATCATCTCCAAAAGTGCCCTGCAAAAGCCTCTCCTCCCAGCTATCCTCTTGATCCACCCAGAGTGCTGAATGCTGCAGTTTGGAAGCATAATAATAATACAGCCTGCTTAAGTATTGGCAAACCCATTCTGCTCCTCTTCCCAGCCCAAACCAACAACATCAGAAAGGGGTCAAGGGCATTAAAGAAACTGCCTTGCAATGCATAAATCGTGTTTCGGGTTACATAGAGGAACCTCGGAAGGAACACCATTTTGACCACTGCTATTCTGCCTGTCATTGACAACAGCAGAGCATTTTAGAATCAGACAGATTTGATCAATCTTCATACTAAAGGGTCAAGGCTGTATTGCTGTTGAATCTGGGATAAATGCCCTACCATGGCCAAGATAGCGAAAGGCCAGCATTTCCCAACATAGTTCCAACAGAGCCAGTTCCCCTTCTAATACAGTTCTCAATGGCCCCAGTGGGAATAGCAGTGACTTTTTCATAGTTATACGCAGCCCCCCACCAGACCAAAGTCTTCTAGGTACGTCAGTAGCAGTGGCACCACCTCCATGGGTCGCCTAAGGTAAGCCAGTACATTGTCAGCATGTAAAGAAATAGGGTGTGTGAACTCTTCTACCTCAATGCCATGGTCGCCCATCTCAGTCCGGTGATTAGAGGCAAGAGGCTCCAACACCAGCGCAAAGAGGAGCAGCAAAGAGCTGGCAGCCATGTCTCGTGTCCCACCTCACCTCCCAGTTGTCAGATACAATGTCCCCACTCCGCACCCTGGCCCTTGAAGCCATGTACAGCAGGCGCACCCGTTTGGCAATATCTACAGAGACAATAAGGATGTCCTTTCCACTCTGTTCTACCACATGCAGAACATGCACCAGCCGGCTGACGTTAAAGGTGGTGCTGGGGTCTGGCATGAAGCTACATTGGTCCTCATGTACCAGCCTTCCCACTGCTCCACTCAGTCGCACCACAAGGATCTTATACAGCACTTTTCCATCTACATTAAGTATGGTGATGGGCCTACAAGAGGTCAGACTCATCACATTCCCTTCCAGCTTCAGGACTATACAAACCATATTCTCCCTGAGAGTTGGGACAATAAGCCCGAATCCCTTGATTCCTGGTATACTTCAAGGAGCGGTCCCACCAGTTGTGCTGCATATTCTTGGTAGAACTCCACCGGAAGTCTGTCTCCACTCAATACCTTTCCCCTATTCACATTACCCATCACCTTTTTTATTTCCTCCAGTGTGATATGTCCTCTAGTTTCTCTCAGAAGGCAGATGAGATCTTGGACAACTCAAGGCTGTTCAGGTAACTGTCAATCTCTATATCACCTGCCGCTACCCCTCTGCTAAATAAGCCATATTGGTGCTCACTCAAGGTTGGATTAATGGCCTGTTGGGTTGTAGCCATACATCTATCCCATCTCTGGAGGACTACAATAGGGGGCAATTTGATCTCACGCCTAAGCAGCTACACCAGTAACCTGCCACGCTTTTCCCCCTCTCAATGCAGTCACTGTATGTACTCCCAATGAGTGAACCTATCAAGCCTTTCCCAGGTGTCCCCCGACTGCTGATTAAGGGCTGTCACCATATCCCTGCTGGTTGGGTCCTCCGTCTCCCTACTTTGGGTCTTCGCTAACTTATTTTCTATAGCCCTGAGTTCCCCTTGCAGTTGCCTCTGTAATCTGCACACCTTGCTAAGCACCTCCCATTCAGTAATCCTACTGCCTGTTGATCCCCAGTTGCCTGAGAGGTATTCCAAGATCTTATCCCCCAGGGATTGTCTGAACTGCATATCCTGCAATGCATCTGTTAGTAATCGCCAATATCTCCTTCCTCCCCCACTCTCCTCATTGCCTCATTCTAACAATAACTGGGAGTGATCTGACAGGTACCTGCTCAAATAACTGGCAGAATGTGTCTTTGCCTGGACATCAACCATCCCCAGTGCCCAGTCCAAACTACTAAAAGTACCATGTGTGGCAGAGTGACAGCAGAACTCCCTCTTGGCCGTGTATAGTTCCCTCCAGATGTCCTCACAGGCTAAATTACACATTCTTTTTCTGTGTCCCCGCCTTCTCTTCTATGAGGTGTGTTTCTTGCAGGCAAGCTATACTCACTCCTGTACACCTAAAAAATGAGAGCACCCTATGGGGTATATTAAAGAAAAGTGGTGCTGCACTGTGTGCAGCACGACTTTTGTTGCACCCTTTACCCCCATCTATCGCCACCATCTGTACGCCGTATTTAAAATATGGCACACCATGGCGCAGGGTAGGGAGCAATAGCATAATTTTTCATGACGCTATTGCTCTATTCTGCAGGTGTAGCGCCAACATTTTGGCGCAACTCCTGCTGAGTACACAGGGGCCCATTACAACTAATGGAAGCCCCCTTTTAATGCCTGCTCTGAGCAGGCATTAAAAGTGCAGTGAAAAATGATGCAAGGAAATCTGTTTGATTTCCTTGCACTGTTTTTTCGGACACCCCAATGGAGGAACGCCCCCTTTGCATACATTATGCCTGGTGCAGGCATAAGGTTGCACAAAGGGATACAAAGTGTCACAATGCATGCATTGCGTTACTTTGTAAATGTGGCACAAGGATTTTGGCCTCGTTGGGCCACATTAGAATCAAAATAAAGACGCTAATGTGGCACTAGGTGATTACAAATATGCCCCTATATCGTTTTACATATGTTCTTAAGCCTCTGACATTCCGTGTGATTATCTAATGTGGGTTCATTCTGCAATGAAGTTCCCCCTAACTGATACCACCTCCTTGTGGCTACCCCAACCCGGCTGAGTAGTGCCCTCCCCTCCCTGCAACATGTTCCCATAGGCATCAAATATATTCTCCTCAGCACATTGTGTACCACAATCAACATCAAACATTCCTGTAACTAGAACCCCCAAATCCCTCCCCAACCCAGGAAAGCCCAAAACAACAAAATAGTAACAAGTGGTTACCCAAAGCCCTATGCACAGAGAAAGATTATCACAGGTTCCCTATCCTTGTTCCATGTAAGGAAACTGCTTGAGATACCTTAAGAAGCAAATGCCCACCCCTCACACACACACAAGGAAAACTACACTAAAGCCCCCTCCCCACTGTGCAGAAGTGAATCAATCTGGTGCCTCCTCCACCCAATAAAAGGCGTCAGCCCACAAAAGGTCTCATTCCTGTCCAAAAAGCCTAAAGAGCATCCCTATAAGGTTCAGTAATAATACACATTCGTAGAGAATGAGGCCCAGAGTTACCATAC
Source organism: Pleurodeles waltl (assembly GCF_031143425.1). Taxonomy (NCBI): domain Eukaryota; kingdom Metazoa; phylum Chordata; class Amphibia; order Caudata; family Salamandridae; genus Pleurodeles; species Pleurodeles waltl. The sequence continues at coordinate 1,012,031,464 of NC_090445.1, forward strand.
CCTAAATGTGTCTCCCCTCCCCTGCATGTTTGCATGTCTCTGGATGATGTGCAATATTCACCCATATTCCTTATTCCATATCACACTCACAGCCTTCCTCACAGTCCAGCACACTCCACCTCAGACAGTCTCCTGTCTCATTTAGACTGGAAACCAACAGTTTCTGACACATTCAGTGCAGGAATCTCTCCCTACCCATTGGAAGGGCATGTCCAGTGATATACTGCATCAAATGTTCCTTGGGATCGTTCTCAACCCTCCACGATCCGTCTTCAGCTCACCCCCATGTGTGGCACCCTGTTCCACTATTCCAAACATGCCCAGACATCCTCAGGCCATTTGAAGAAAGTAATTTTGACATGTGCTATCACCCGCAGCTTAGCCACATGTAGGTCAATCCTATTTTTCTGAGCTAGTGTTTCACTTCCACAAATGATTTGTTTTGGATTTGCACTTTCCGGGTGTGGTCTGGAAACACTGTGATAATGTGGTTTTCATATCTCAGAGGCTCTGCCTCCTGTGTGGCCTTGAGGATGCAGTCTCTGTCTGTGTCATTAAAGATACGTGCTATAAAGGCTCATGAGGGTCCCCCCAGTGGGGGATGCATCACTAATGTTCTGTGGTCTCTTTCAATTGCAAACATGTGGGACAGTCACTGCCACTGCTATCCCGGTCCCGCTCACTCAATCAGATGCCAGGCCACACTGCGCACTTGCCTCAATTCCAATTATAGTGAGAGGGGTAAGGGGTGCCAGCACTGCACGTCTGTTGTAAGGTAACCCACTTGCGTGTCACATCAGGTTGCCCCCAGTGCCCAGCTCTCACCTCAGAACTCCGTTGCACCTGGAGTACGAATCATGATTATAAGGCTGCACACCCACTTCAGTTCCAGCTGCTTTGGGGGGAGGGGCCACTGGTACCACTCCTCTGTTGCATGGCAGCCCCTTTTTGTGTCACAGCAAGTCACTTCCAGGGCCCAGCTCTCACCTCAGCTCTCCTTTGCACCCACAGTACCAATTACTGTTATTAATGTAGTGGAGGGATGCAAGTAGTGGAGCAGCCCCCGCAACATAATAAAAACCCACACACAGTAAGTATCCTGCACCATTGAATCATGATCCCAAGAGACAAAAAACATTTTTTTAGAGCCTTCCTAGCTGGAGCTGTACTCCCTTCAGCTGGACTTCTTGGACTTCTTATGGTTGGTTGTTAACCCCTTTCATACTGAGGATGTAACGGTTACGTCCACAGCCACAGTGGGCATGTGCTGAGGATGTAACCATTACGTCCTCTCCACATGGCCACCAAATCCCTCTGCTGTCTACAACAGAAGGATTTGTTTTTTTCTAAAAACAGCCTCAGGAGCTGGGAAAGAGCTTTCCCCGCTCCCAAGGCTGTTTTTAGTTTTCACTGAAATGACAATTGGCATGCATGGGGCGCTGACATCATTTCAGTGAAAAGAAAAGGTAAATGAGCCAATCAGCTCATTTCACTTTGACTGCCTTGGTATTACGGGGGCTATCTCAGCCCCCCTGAGCACCAAGGCATACTGGAGAGGTATCACTATAAAGGGGAGAATCTCCTCTTCCAGGCACCAGGGAGAGAGGAGTGCCCCCTTGAGCAAGGGTGTTTGCTCTCCCATATTATTTTGGCCAATTCAGTCTTTCTGCCCGCCTCCCTGGGTGCACATAGGGGCAATAGCCTCCTATCTGTCCCTGGGGGGCAAAAAGCCACACGCCACCAGAGATTAGTTTTTTATTGAAACCTAGTGGTGGTGGTTGCCCAAAATGGGTATGACATTGCCCTCACCCCTCACCAGACATGAAGAGCAGCAGTCAATCTACCCTCTCCCTTGGGGCAGATGGGAGTTATTACCCCCAAACTGCCCCACAGGAGGGCAGAAAGTCTATTGGGCACCAGGGTCTTTTTTGAAAGAGGGTGTGGGGGCTGCCCACCATGGGCAGGGCCATGTCCCACCCCAAATACATGGGGCACAGTCTTTCTGACACCCCTGGGAGCCAGATGGAGGTAATTACCCCCAATCAGCCCAACAGGGGCTGACAGTCCTGTAGATGCCAGGGAATTTAAAAAAAATCGAGGGGTGGGGGCTGCCCACCACCCTGGGCATGGTTAAGTCCCCGTCCCGACTGAATTGGGCAGCAGTCCATCCATGTGGGCTAACGCATCTCATCCCAAAGGTAAGCAAGAGATTTGACTCTTTTTGGTTTCCATTTTACATATGGCACAAGAGAGCTTGGCTATCTCCCAATATCGTCCCACTTGCAATGGAGAGCGGTTGCACTTTTTGAACTTGGTTACGCTGCCACATGGAAAAACCTACCAGATCCAGACACTTCTGAAAACTTGACATCTGGGGGAGTCCTTGGTGGTATGCTTCACATGCACCCCACACCATTTTCTTACCCACAATGCCCTGCAAACATCAAACTTTGCCTGAAATCATGCGTTTTTCCCTACTTTTCTGTGATGGAATCCGCAGTAATCCACAACATTCTTACCTCCCAGCATTGACCCATCTGTACTGATAAATACTATGCACCACTTTTGTGGGTGCCCAAAGCAGCCTAGAAACGTATGGAAAAAACCTGCTTTTTTGGACCCGCTTTGGTTTCCTCTCAATTTTTTCACGTTTGTGGCCTTTCCCTGTTGCAGGCACTTGGCCCACCTCCACAAGTGAGGTATCATTTTTATTGGGAGACTGAGGGGAACGCTAGGTGGTAGGGAATTTGTGCTGGCGCAATGATCCCACACAGAAATGTGAGGAAATGTTACTTTTTTATTAAATTAGAGATTTGAAGGGGGTTTTGGCTAAGAAAACTTTGGGAGATCCATGCAAGCTACACCTCCATGGACTCCCCCAGGAGTCTAGTTGTCAGAAATGTCTGGTGAGCCCGGGACCAAAAATCAGCTCACCCCCGTCTAAAAACAGGTAGTTTTATGGCAGATAATATTGTTGTGTCCACAATGCATTTTGGGCGCTTCCGTGTAATGGGAACTTGGCCCACCTAAACAAGTGAGGTAGCATTTTTTTGGGAGACATTGGGGAACACTAGGTTGTAGAAAATATGTGGCTTCCCTCAGATTCCACACCTTTCCAACACATAAATGTGAGGAAAATATGTGTTTTAGACAAACGTTGAGGTTTGTAAGGGATTCTGGGTAACAGAAACCAGAGAAAGCCACACAAGTCACACCATCCTGGATCCCCCTGGGTATCTCGTTTTTAAAAAATGTACAGGTTTGCTAGGTTTCTCTAGGTCCCGGTTGAGCCAGGGCCCAAAATCCACAGATAGGCACATTGCAAAAAAAGGATCAGTTTTGGGTGGAAAAATGTGATGTTACCTTGTTGCCTTTTGGGCCATTTCCTGTCGTAGGCGCTTGTCCCATCCACACAAGTGAGGTAGCATTTTTATTGGGAGACCTGGGGAAACACTGGGTGGTAGAAAATTTGTGGTTCCTCTCAGACCCCAGGACTTTTCATCACAGAAATATGAGGGAAAGGTGTATTTTAGATATATTTTGAGTTTGCAAGGGATTCTCTTGTAACAGTACCTGGTGAGAGCCACACAAGTCACCCCATCCTGGATTTGACAAAGCCAGTTGGTCTGCCTTACTAAAAATTACACTTTTTATTGTTACATGACATAGTAAGCAATCTTCACAACCTCGCAAGCAAATGGCCAAAGGTCATCCTCAGCACGGATTTGGACAACTGGGGAGATTGTGCACAGGGCCTGGCTGACCCATCACTGTGCATGTTTATGGATATCTTGCTTTACCTTATAAAAACATAGAAATTTCCTGAAAAAAACAAAGGTTTAAGTGACATTATAGTTAGTTAGGAATTGTAATAATATGTTAAATAGTTAGATGAAAATGCCAGTTAAAATAATACTGTTTTAAATGAACAAAGACACTAAAATTCACCAGCAATAGTGGTATTAATTAAATATAATTTGTGGCCTAAAGTAACTAAACTCTGGTGCTCACTATGTATTACTAATTACCTCCCATATTACATCACTTATAACATGTTCTATGAGATTATTAACAAATCAACACAACATCTAAAATGACTTAATTGATGACAACACTGCATGTAGGAGTGCAAGTTATAGATACTTTATGGCATGCGTTATAGTTAGTTGAGATATTTATACCCCGTAAATTTCAGTGGTTTTACAATAGTATGTTTTAACTGACATTTGCACCGAATTATAACATCCCTTTGATTTTTGTTTCTTTCAGGCAATAGACATACAAATAAAGAAATCGTAGATTGACCACGATTCAACATGCATGTTTGACCAGAATGCTTCACTGACTTGCACATGTGCAAACATACATATATCCACACACCTACACTCTTTTTGTCTCTCCCTTTCTCTCTCACTCAATCACACACACACTCACAAGCACTCCTTCATCAAATTCTGTGAAAGTAGTTTTTCACAAGAATTTTAGATATTTTAGATGGAATATTGTGCCTCCATTAAGGGATATGAAAAAATATTCAAACTGAGGATATTAAGTTATAGATTTAACAGAGGGCCTGATTAGAGTTTGACGGTCGGAAAACCCGACCACCAGCCCTGTGGTGAGGAGACCACCAGCACCATTGCGAGTTTTCCACTGGGCTGACCGGCAGAAACCGTCAGCCCAGTGGAAAATGTGTGGCGGCACTGTACTCAGCTCCACATTGAGCTGAGTCCAATGCCGTTATACAGGGGGCTCCCCTAGCACCCTGCATCTGCAGGGCAGATGGTGTGCATTCTGACAGTGCTGGGAGGGGCCCCTGCACTGCCCACAACAATGTCATGGGCATGGCAGGGGCCCCCCTGTGGCACCCTGCACTTGTTCTCTGCCAGCCTTTTCATGGCAGTTGGAGAACATGGTTATAACCAGCATGGCGGTGCTGACTTCAGCGCTGCCATGGCTGGTTACAACCACAACTGCCGTCATCCCGCGGGATCAGAGATTGTGGTGGAAACTGCGGTCTTTTGAGGGTGCAGACCGCCATTCTTGTAATGAGGCGGTTGGACTGCCGCAGCGACTGTGGTATGGCCTTCACCATGAGTCTGGCAATCTTCGAACTTTCTGATTCGTAATCAGGCCCATAACCTATTTCTAGCCTTCCAAAACATGTAAATGGATCAACAAATCGAAAGTACAATCCACTAGAAAAAAAACGTATATGTAAAACATCTAATGTTACTCTCTTTTGTTCAAAAAGGTCTATTTGCAAATATAGAACAGTTTCTTGGCAACAATGTTTTTGGCCACCGTAAAAAATAACCTCACCTTCATTAATGTACATTTAATGCTTACTGTAATTAACCCTAATGACATTTTTTAGAATTTGTATACGTAGAATATTAAAGACAGAAACTGCACAATGTCTAACATGCTAAACCCTATACAAATGTTCAATTTGGTTATGATTTAAGCTAATGTTTACATTTTTCTTAACTCAGCTTGGATACCTTAAATTACTGCTTATAGCAAATGTGACTAATGGTAGAATTAAATCTACAGATTGTTTTTAATAATAATTCATCTTTATGAGACAGAGGTGATGTAACATTTGACTGTCATTTTTAGAATAACCTGCCTAACTTCTTGAAATAAGTCTTTACTTTGGTGAATTACCCTTTGATTTGCAATATATAATGGAGCTATCTTCAAAGGGCAACTTTTTTTCTCACTAAGTGGTTCAAATCCTTTCTTTAATCTGAATGAAAATGTTTGTAAAACAAAAATAAAAAGGTTTTCTGTGTTTGATCCATAAGATTAAAGTAATGTTGTATAATAGATCATCATACTCACAAACTTTGAGAACCTCCATCTTGCTTCTTTCCTTCCCATCATATCAGCAATTTCTTGTTTTTATTACAGATGCTTCAACTTTTTGTCTTCATTTCTACTATTCATCACTTTGGGTATGTTTTCATTTTTATGGAATTCTGTACAATGACTAATAAAGACAATCAATTCCTAGCTTTTACCCATATTCTCTTGTATTCTTTACTTTATTTTCACTGACTATTGTTGTGAAATTCTCTTCCTCAAACAAGATGAATGACATCTTAAGTATCCTGACATATCTTTTCCAGGGAGTTATTTCCTATGATTCCTCAAAAGTTAATATGAAAATGTCTCTCAACTTTCACAGCCCTAACTTTTGCTTTACTCCCTATGACCCTGAAGTAAAACTTTAAATCACTAAGGGGCATATATATAACTTGGGTTGCGTTGCTCTTGCACCACGCAATGTGGTACATGCATGACCCAGTCCAAAATGTGTTTTATGAAGCCACACAAGGCCACCTCCTGTGGCCCTGAGTGGTTTCATAGATCTGGGGTAATGCAATGCAGTACAAATCTCTGTGTTGCGTTACTCTGCCCCAGAGAGGCATTCGGTGTGTGTTGCATGGGAGTTCCCATGCAACATCCATGGATTTTGACATATTCCCAGATTTACCAAAAGAGGTAGACCTGGGAATAAGCCAAAATGCTACGCCTCCCCAGATGAGACGCAACAACGAGGAATATTGTTATTTCTCCTCATTAATTACTCTTCTTATGTGTGTTTCAATCTGCAGCACACACAGTAAGAGAAAAATGCCTCAAGGGATTGTTTTTGTACAGGTAATTGTCCCTTCCTGCACAAAAACTGTCCTCCTTATAATGCAGGCACCCTTGGTGCAAGGGTACCTGCATTGGCACTAAGAAGCCAAAATGGCACCAGTTTAGGGATGAAGACAGAAATGCACCATATTCTTTTAAATACGGTGCATTCCTGCCTTTTCCCTGTGATGCAGTGCAGCAAGGTGACTTGCTGAGCTGTGCTGCGTCACTTTGTTATAAATATGCTCCTCTGAAGGATCCTTGACATGGAGGATTTTTTCATTGTTTTCATATTCTTAGGAGAAAACAATTTTATGTAACAGAATCCAAGAATTTAATTCTGTAATTTGTGGGGCAGTCTATATAATTGTAACAGTATTGTTTTTAAAAGAAATGTTTGCATCATTTTATTCACACAAAAATATACTCAAACAGTGGCATATACTTGCTTATTTTAAGGTCCTTGCATTTATACAGATTATTTCCCTTTCTCCCATATATAACCATAAGTGTCAAGTTCTTTTTTAATCAATCACCAAGCAGAAATTCTCTTCATGTGGTCAAAAAGCTTAATGGTAAAAAATAACAGCCAACAAGTGTTTCCCCGCACACGTTATGGTAACTGCTTCATCACAGCTTTAAAAAAAAAAAATAAGTATAACCATATAAAATCATTTATTGTATATCAAAAATGAATTTTCAACACTGTTGCACAAAGGTTTTCATGTAAATATGAGAACTAAAAACATAAACCACTTAACAGACTTAAAAAGATTCAACATTCTCAGTTAACTTCATTGGTGTGTGGAAAATCCTAATCCTCTACATGGAATTCTTAGAAAATAGGCCCACAATTGGTAAAATCACCCAATTTTTCAACAATGAGACTTCATGAATATAAATGACACTATTCAATAGTATACTAGTAGTCTTCAAAAATAGAACATTGTGGGACCTTTTGGACATGTTTGAGATAAACTAAAGGGTCTCTGTTACAATTATATATACTGCCCCACAAACTCCAAAGGGTCTCTTAGCTTCATTTTGAACATTTACATATTCACTTCATATGCTGAACATTGTCTCTCAGTATGTATTAGTAGACTGGAATATAGCCAGTATATAAACAGCTTGGAGTATTGGTCTATCCCTTATGTGGGTAGTTTTAAGATGTATAGGATATGTTGGTTCCCTTACTACAGTGGAAGGCTTCACAAAATGTTATAGCTAGAGTATGAGAAACAATATAAATAATTCATAAAGACAACATTATGATTCCTCTAATCAAGGGGAAGGGATGGGGCAACAATGCTTGAAAGTCATGATCATTAGCAATTATATCATAAAGTGAATTTTGAGAAATACTTATGCTCAAGGAGTTTATAATCTTGAATATCATCACTGGCACCCTCTACTTCTGCCACTTTTACAAACTTATTGGAAACTCTTCTCTTCATTACACATTTTCATAATTACAATAACTCACAAGATAAAGATAGATATTTAAAAACTAATCCTATTAAAATAGAGTCATCTGTAATTCATGAGTTAATTTGTTCTTATTAATAATGTGTGAATGAGATTATGCTTTTTTACTCAAAGTTACGTTGGCCCACATGTCAGCTTAGCGCTGGAACACTCCCAGGAGTATTTGAGCGTTTTATAAACCTTGATTCATCATCATAGAAGGTATAAGCATCAAATAAATGTGGCCTCAAATCCCTTGAAATACACAGCTGTGGTGTGCTCTCCAAGTCACTGAAGGGCTCCTGTCTGAAGCACTTCCTGGGCCCTTAAATGTATGCCTGAGTACCTTTCTCCAGAAGCTTTATAATTTGAAAATGTCAGAGTGCACCGACCCAGCACTCCTCTTGCTTTCCCCAGTTCACTTACAAAATATTGAAACCCTAAATATTGTGATAAAAAATATTGTGTCAAAAATATCGAGCACAAAAATATAATTTTCTTCTACATATAATGGTAAGCACAAAAATATCGAAAAACAATGGTTTTACACTAAAATCAAAAAATATGTACATACATATTGTTTTTTTAAGATATATAGTTAAACATAGAAAACATTACATATATTAACATGTAACAGTGATACAATGTAAAATAAATATATTTAAATAATATTTAAAAAAAAAAAATATATATATATATATATATATATATATATATATATATATATATATATATATTGAAACAGAAAGCCGAAGCACCAATCCACAGTAAAATCAAGCGTTTTATTTCCACTTCAGTGCAGCAGAAATTGTGAGTTCTCAATCCTGACGCGTTTCGGCTAATGCCTGTGATCAAAGCATTAGCCAAAACGCGTCAGGATTGAGAACTCACAATTTCTGCTGCACTGAAGTCGAAATAAAACGCTTGATTTTTCTGTGGATTGGTGCTTCGGCTTTCTGTTTCAATTAATACTGGGATGCTTCGCCCTTTACCGCGGCCGCCCTGGAGGGTCTGTGTATTTGTTTACTTACACATATGTAATGTGAAACTATTATTAAAATAATAATTTAAATTTATTTTATAGTTTACTATTTTTTAAATATAATGATATAACAAAAATATATATATTACCTACTGGTGTTTCTCACCAGGTAGTTATAGTTAGGTCCATGTTTCCTAGAAAATGCAATTTTTTGACTGCCTATATCTTTGGCACCGTTTGACAAATCTTCCCGAAATGTTTTTTTAAAAAGTGTTGCAGTGATTTTTGTTGCGCATTAAAAGTTTCTGGGTGATTCCTCAAGCAGGGGCCGAGAAAAAGAGTGCTAAAAAAACAGTGCATTTCATATATTAATTTCCATAGGATTGTTTAGACACGACTACCAGCCGAACCACTGGATGGAATTAAACCAAATTTGGCAGAAAGCTAGCTGTCAGTACACAGATTACGCTTTCACTTATTAGGTGTGAATCTGTTCAGTAGTTTTTGGTTGACTACAACTTGACTACAAAGTTGCGGCCGCCATTTTATTTCTCAGGACACCTTAGGGTGTGAGTTATAGTTACTTAATGGGGGGGTCATTAAAAATATAAATGAAGCATTATCACTCAAATATTGAAGAACAAACTGTGCATGGCAGGGGTGTGAGTTATAATTACCTTAGGGCCACTAGTAAAAGTTGCTTGAAAGAATTCTAAGTATATCTACTGAATTTCTATGATTTCGTACAAGTAAATTCAGAACCTAACTATAACATCATTGTAACCATTGTTTTTTTCAGTGAATATATATATATTTTTTCTAAAATAATTTGTATTCTAATGTTTCATTTATATCTTTATTGATGTTATAAACGTTGTCATGAGTGCTGTTATACGTGGGGTAATTAGCAATGTATGGTGAGGACGTGAGTTATAGTTATTTGAAATAACTAAAAATTTAACTGCTGACTTTTTATGGTTTTGTGCAAGTAAATTCAGAACCTAACTATAACATCCCTGTAAATGTTGTTGTTTTTAAAATAATTTCTGTGTTTCTTTTAATGTAAAGTCATTTTAATTACTATGCATCATCCAACCACCGCCACGCACAGTCTTTGGCCGTGCGTGGCGAGAGTTGGTCCGTACCTTGAAGTTTGCATTCAGCTCTTTGATGCCAGTTAAGACATCACTGTTCTAAATTAGGATTTTAACTTCTAAACTGCAAGCAACAAAAGGATATCTCTAACAAAAGCAGTAACCAACTGACCTATTCACATTACATGCACTTTGTGATCTGCATGGATAGATGTTCTTTGCAGCAGGCACATTAACCCTCTGTCAGCAGCGGCTGCTGCAAATATCAAGGGGAGTGCGGGCGGGCAAAGGGGAGGGTCGGGCACGTGGTGGAATAAAAAAATAATTTAAAAAAAACATACATCTTCCCATTGCCACCACCTCCTACTACCTTGCTCATCTTCTCGCTCCTGATGGTGTACTCGCACTCACTGGGACACCAGCACAGGCTCCCCAGCAATCCTGGTGCTGCTTTCATGCTAAAGCTAGCATGAAAGCAGCATCAGGATTGGTCTAGGCGGATTGGACTGTCACTCAGGCACTGCCCTGGGGTCTGTGCAGTTTCTCAAACCTGGCTGTTCAAAACAGCTGGGCTGGAGAAACCTAAGTGTGCCTGTGTGTTTGCCCGGCCTAAGAGTTTCCTCTTTCCCCTCCCCTCTACCCCTTCTTGTGGCCCAGTCCCACCCCTCCCTTCACACGCTGTCGTAGCTGAGCCAGCAGCTGAAAGATAAAACAATTAAGAAATATAATTTTGTTTTTCAGCTCCTCGCTCAACCAGGTGGGCGACGCTCCTTCGCCATTGCAAAGGAGCTGTCCCTGACATCTATGCTACTGCTACTTTATGATGAGTTACATCTTCCACTAGACAAAACTCTGACCCCTCTACAGGAACAACATTAATCACAAAGTTGTTTTGATTTTTTTATAGTTGCCTCAAAACTGATGGAGGCAAGAGATGCGGCAGCAGGTACATTTGAAACCATAATAAACTTCAAATAGGGTGCACCCATCCAAAGTCAGTGGCATTGGTTGCACTGCCTTAAAGCCAGCCTGGAATATGTATTAAGGCCTGGCCCCAGGGGATGGGATTGCAGGGGCCAATACCAGCTGGAGAGGGGACCTCCTCCCCAAATATGAAACCCCTCTCAAACCCAGAGACACCCTCTCACACCTATTCTCACACCCAGAGAGACAGACCACGCAGCCAAAGGCTCTGTGCAGCTCGGGGTTGGGTGGTTAAGGGGGTTGGCTGCAGGGACTGGCCACAGTAGCATGGGGTTGGGTGGTTATAGGGGGGACAAAGGCCTTGCGCGGCATAGTTAGATTAATGTATGGTAATGAAAATTACTTTACGTTAAAAAAAAACATAGAAATTCACGGGGAAACTAAAGGTTACAGGGATGTTACAGTTAGGAAATATAATTACAAAAAACCTTAGAAATTCACTTAAAAAAACAAAGGTTACTGGCACATTATAGTTAGGTTCTGAATTTACTTACACAATACCAGAGAAATTCAGCAGTTACAGTTAGAGTTATTTCAAGTAAGTATAACCTGCGGCATAAGGTAACTATAACCTGCGCCTTCACCATGCACTTCTAATTACCCTCAGTTATTACAGCACTCATGAAAACTTTTATAACATCAATATAAATATCTATGAAACATTAGAAGTCAAATATTGACCCCTCCCCAAATATGAAACCCCAGAGACACCCTCTCACACACAGAGACACCCTCCCACACCTATTCTCACACCCAGAGAGACAGGCCCTGCATCCAACTCCTGCACACATCCAAAGGCTGTGTGCAGCGTGGGCTTAGGTGGTTAAGGGGGTTGGCTGCAGGGACTGGCCATAGTGGCGTGGGGTTGGGTGGTTATAGGGGGCCAAAGGCCATGCACGGCAGTACTCAGATTAATGTATAGTAATGACAATTACTTTACCTTAAAAAAAACATAGAAATTCACTGGAAAAACAAAAGGTTACAGGGATGTTATAGTTAGGAAATAGAATTACAAACACCTTAGAAATTCACTTAAAAAACCAAAGGTTACTGGCACGTTATAGTTAGGTTCTGAATTTACTCACACAAGACCAGAGAAATTCAGCAGTTACAGTTACAGTTCATCATCATCAACACATAGCTTTATTCCGTTACTTTCAACCATAAAAGAAAAAACAACCAACATTTAAATGAAAAAAGCAGATAGGAATTAGGTTAAAAAGATAAGAAAGAAATAAAAACATATATGTCAGCCTTAAAACACATAAAATTATTTTCCTTAAAAAAGACACTAAACCCCCTAATACTTAACATTTAAATTAAACATGGGGTTTTATTTCAGTCTAGGTGTGTATTTAAAATTTGGCAGCTAAAACACACTTTTTTTTTTTTTAAACATTTGGTCCTCATCATCATTGTTTCCCCAAAAGTTTTGTACATATATGCCAAGCAGCTACAATATACTTGCTAACCGCACAAGATAGAGGGAGAGAAGTTTCCCTCATCATGATCCTTAAGGCAACAATACAGTGTCTCATCCCCATATTACTGCACACAGATCGTAACCACTTCCGACGCGCAATCAAATAGGCAGGGCATATAAACATGAAATGTACAATAGATTCTGAAATTTGATTGCAACTCGGACAAGTGTCAGGACTTGGGATCGCACTCCGCGTACTGCCATAGGACTTAAGAGGCAGACAACCATATCTGAACTGAATATATAGACTCTTACTTAATGGATCAAGAATTGTATCCATAAATGGTTCCAAATATGGATACCATTTAAAATCAAAGAATTGTGACGTCAATCTGCCGTGTGTTGAGCACAGCAGATAGTTTTCCCTGACATGTATCCAGTAAACAGTTTTCAGATGATTCTTCTGATCCTTCCTTATACTTTCTGGATGACTCCAAAACTCACTAAGACCCAATCTATGAAACCATTTTGAGATGTGGTTAAACCAAGAAATGTTAAGTACATTTGGTCTAACTAAAAGGTCTTGAATAGACTCCTTGTATGTGGATAGCTCAGGGGTGGTCCATACACGGACCCAGAAAAGCAATGGTCGTAGGGCAATTACATCTGAAATGTGTGGAAGGCCGAGGTCCCAGAACATTGGCAGCAGTGGGGTACTACGAGGACAGGCCAAGATTGACCTTACAAAGTTGTTTTCCCCCACTGTTAGCTTGCTAGAGTTCGAGGACCCCCAGATTTCTGCCCCATAGACCGCAGCGCTCTGTGCCTTTGCTCGGTAAATTTTAATAGTTGGAGTAATCACTCTCTCAGAGGTGGACTTGTGAAAGCGTAAAATGGCCCCAGATCTCTGTGCCAGAAGAGCTAAGCTTTTATCGATTTGGGGCCCCCAATGCAGGTTGTTACTAATTCTCACCCCCAAATAATCTATGGAGCTTACCATACCTAGGGGGGTTCCATTATAAAAAATTGAGTATCTCTTTGTGGGGCCACAGCCCAGGGTCATAAGTTTGGTTTTACTGTGGTTGAGTTCAAGCCCATAGTCAACACAGAATGAACTAAACTTATCCACAAGTGCCTGGAGACCCATAGGAGTTCTGGAGATCAGGAGGGAATCATCAGCAAATAGCAAAATTGGAATTTTGTGGTTATTCAAGGATGGAGCATCATTTTGGCAGTTGGAAACGACTTGCACCACCTCATTGATAAACAATGTAAATAGCGTTGGGGCAAGAACACAGCCCTGACGCACTCCTCTCCTAATCTCTATTTTATCGGTGAGTTCCCCCTGATTACCCCATCTAACTTGTGCAAATGTTTTTTCATGTAATCTTTTAATTAAATGCACTAAGTTTCCTGGGGTACCGATTTTATTTAATACTCCCCAAAGTTTCTCTCTTGGGACAAGATCAAATGCAGATCTCAGATCTACAAAGGCAACATAAAGTTTTTGCTTAGATAGGGTGACATACTTCCAAAATAATAATGACAGTCTGAAGACTTGGTCCATGGTGTTGGTTTTAGGCCGAAAACCGGCCTGTAAGGGGGATAAAATTTGGTTGTCTTGGATCCAATCGATAAGCCTATCTAAGACTTGCTTAGCAAACGTCTTCTGAAGGATATCAATAAGGCTGATTGGACGGTAGTTTGCAGGTGAACCTACATCACCCTTTTTATAAATCGGTATTATTTCTGCGCCACGCCAGGAATCTGGAATAGGGCTACCAGCTGCTATGGCATTAGACAGTAAGTTGATGTACCATGCCCATATCTTTGGTTCTGATTTAAACAGGTCCCCTGGGATCTTATCTGGACCAGGGGCTTTTGCTGGCCTCAAAGAATTGATTGCAGCTTTTGTTTCGGCTAAGGTAAAAACAATGCTCTCAGTTGAGGTCATGTTAACAGCCCAACACTCATTGTATCCCGGATCCTCCGGGGCTTGCGATGCGGGCAGAGCGTATATTCCAGAAAAATAGGACACCCATCTTTCGGCCTGTATATACATACCGATATCGTCATTGCCCCTTTTCGAACTAGAGGTCAGCAGCCGCCAAAAGGAACTATCATCTTTGTATTTAACTGCTGCAAGCAGCTTCTGCCATATCTCATTATCCCAGTCTTTTTTTGCTTGTTTCTGGGCATTAGCATACCTACGTCGGGCCTCTTTAATAGCCACTTGAGTAGAGTTTTTTACAGCCTTGTTTAGATTGGATCTTGCTCGCACACAATCTTGATTATACCAATCCCTACGGGGGGTATCAGCTGGTCTCGATTTGGAAGGGATTTCCTTATAGAAGATACCCTGTAGGGAATCCACCAATTTAATGTGGATAGCCATAATAGGAATATCAGGGGCTTCTTGATCCTCGTAATCTATAAAAAAAATTAAAAATAATGAATATATTTCCCCAATCAAGTACGGATTGGATTCAACCTTTGGCCAACAGACCCGAGAACGTCTATGGTTCAGGTAAGGGAGTGGGACATTAGTAATCGTTGTGTGCTGGACTATTAAAAATGCATAGTTGGTCAGTACAAGGCACAGAGGATTAAGATCGCTATCCAAGCGAGATAAAATTTCCATGTCCAGTGAACGTGACCATAGCCTAATGTCCACCAGGATATAATCAATAGTGCTAAAGGAAAGCCCTCGCTTGAAAGTGATGGCTCGCTCTGAATCAGATTTAGTGCGGCCGTTACATTCTCTCAGGCCATGTTTCAGGCATAGGGAAGACAACTGAGATGCAACACAGGAAACGGGAGAAAACACCATTTCCTTAGATTGGGGAATACCCCAATGTTCGTCCTCTTCAGTAGTCAGATTGCTGATAGTATTGTCCAACACAAAGGAACAATTGAAATCGCCTGCTATGATCAGGAGATCTGAAGGGTCCAAAAGCTCTATGTAGTCCGTCAACTGGGTGAGAACCATTGATTCTGACCCACGAGGAACGGATCTTGCATAGGTATTCAGAACTATCAGCCTGAATCTGGGTCGGAAAATAAGTTGCACACCCAGCAGATCATAAGAATTAAACTTTATCATAGAGTGGTCACATTCTAGCTTGTTGTTCAATAAAATCATTAACCCTCCTATCTGTCTTCCAAAGCCACCAGAGGCAGGTTGGGCAGCAGAAAAATAGGTTGTAAAGCCTTGTATAGATAACTGTTCTGCAGTCCAGGTTTCTTGAAAAAGACAGATATCTTGTTTGTTAATAAGGCTTACCCATTCCGTGTCATCCAACTTTGACTTAATTCCTGCTACGTTCCAAGATATAATATTGATTTTAGGAGGCGTAGTTGTTAATTTGGATCTCATTAAAGAGACGGGAAGTGGAGTCCCTATAGGATGACACTTGTCATTTGCTTTTTTAGGAAGTACTATACAGGGGGTAATCAGTCAATCTGTTTCAGAAAGTAAGGGGTAAGGGTTCTCAGAATTAGATGTTACAGAATTATCTGAAGAGGGAATAACCCAGGCTACAATAGTTCCAGATGTACAACATCCTCTGCATAGCGGGGCCCCAGGCGGCTGACTACTGAGTCTAAGTTTTGGTTCCCTATCTCTACATAGTGTACCTGTCCGTGTATCGAAGGCCAGGAGATCATTAACTAGACTGCTATCATTAAAAAGAATCGAAATATAATCAAAATCCGACCCTAACTGATTATGTCTGTGTGCCTCACATATATCAGACCGGAAAACAGAAAGACAGTTCCTCTGGGAGCGAATCCAATTAATGACTTTGTTAGTAAGAGAGTCGCTCGACTCTCTATTGCCCTGAGGTAGCTTTGGCACCCTAGTCAAATATATGGTGGCATCTTCCCTCCTCCTTTTTAACCTTCCCTTGATGTCACAAATCTGCAAGAGTGACAAATGATCAGGGTGAGTGGCAGAATGGGAACTAACACAACAACTTGCTGCAGGGGGCAATCCCCCTAGATTTAACTGAGAGGTTATTGGGCAAGGAGTACCTTTGTCCCCCCGACCAGAGATGGATCCACACTTATTTATACTTAGTTTGGGAACTCGCTCATGGGTGGAGAACATAGTCTGACAAGCAGACTTACTGTGCGTTGTGGAGCTACCATTTCTTCCCCTAGCGATGTTATGTATAGAAGAGGATGTCAGTTTATCACCTACGGTAGGAGGACTAGGTTTTTTAGTTTCCATCAATAAATCAGAGGAAGGGGCAGAGACATGTGGCACAATGCAATTACAACAAGACTTTTGATCATAGAGTCCAGCAATTTTGTTCATCAAAGATACCAACAGACACTTAACGTCATCTATTTTCTGAGAAATGATAGTCAATTGAGAAGCTTCGTTGTTGCTCATCTTTCCATCCAAGGAGTCTTTGTCAGTTCCTTCTACAAGTAGGGTTTGTGAATGTCCAGGACTTACAGAATCAGAGGACAGAACCGAAAACCTATTTGAGCAAGGAATAACAGTAGGAGGTGGGGACGTGCACCTCAAATAGGGTGCACCTTCTACAGATAAACATCCATTAGTTTCCACCAAGGATGGTACAGTTACAGTTACAGTTGTTTCAAGTAAGTATAACATGTGGCCTAAGGTAATTATAACTTGCGCATTCACCATGCACTGATAATTACCCTCAGGTATTACAGCAATCATGAAAACTTTTATAACATCAATAAAAATATCTATGAAACGTTAGAAGTCAAATATTGAACAAAAAACTGTGCATGGCGGGAGTGCAGTTTATAGTTACCTTTGGTCACGAGTTATAGTTACTTATAAATATATATATATATATATATATATATATATATATATATATATATATATATGTATATACATGTACATATGTGTATATATATATATATATATATATATATATATATATATATATATATATATATATATATATATATAATCAATTACAAACTGTAACAAATAAACTGGAAAACATTTACAAAATACCAATTTAATTACATATAAAAAATAAACAATATAAAAAATACATTTTACTAAAAATATATTATATATTACAAATATTGCTAATTAAAAAAAAAACACAGAAACATAATAATAATATAATTTTAAACAATTAAACAATATTGACAAAACTATACATTTCTAGGAATAATAAATATACTATTTCCACTTCAGTCTGTGCAACAGTAGTGAAAGCATTGGACTCAGGAGGGGTAAAATGTACTATTGCCACTCCAGTTGGTGCAACAGTAGGGAAAGCTTTGGGCTCAGGAGAGGTAAAATTTGCTATTCCCACTTCAGTCTGTGCAACAGTAGGGAAAGCGTGGGACTCAAGAGGGGTAAAATTTACTATTCCAACTCCAGTTGGTGCAACAGTAGGGAAAGCGTTGGACTCAACAGGGGTACAATTTCCTATTCCCACTGCAATCTGTGCAACAGTAGGGAAAGTACTACACTTCAGACACATACCTTATTTCAATACAAGTATTAATTTCATTAAATTGCAGAACTATTACCATGAATTTAAATATATACATTAAAAAGCAATTAAACAATTAAAAAAATATAAAACTTTCAAATAATTATTGTAAAGAACAAATGTTATTTAACAACTAGTTCATTAAATTCCCTCACCATAGTCGCACATTTCACATATCTAAATTCAACAATTATAATAATAACACAATTTACATAATTAATTAACAAATAGGTCAAAATAAATAAGTTATAATTAATCAATTATGACTTAATTAACTTCCTACCTCATACCCCTACAACAACCCGCGCCTTTCTAAATTAAAAAATTATAATAATTACACATTGTACATAATTAATTAACAATAAGTTAATAATGTATCAATAAGTAGTAATTATTAATAAATTATTATTTAATTAACTTCCCACCCTATACCGCTACAAACCCAAGAACCCACACCTAAAATATAATTTTTCATTTAGTAATTACACAATTTACATAATTAATTAAGAATTAATTAAATAATTTATCAATCATTTATAATTGATCAATTATTATCTAGTTAACTTTCCACCCTACACCCCTAAAACCTTAACAACCCACACCTAGAATATAACTTAAAAACTATTACTTACTTAATTAATATACTTAAATAAATAATTAATATTAATTTTAAAAAAATACCTATACTTAGTTTCCCACTCCGTAACCCTACAAACTTCACAACCCACTACAACATTATAAATTACTAATTTACAATCAAATTAAAATTATAAATAACTAAAAATGACAGACTATGTTAAAAAAATCAACAACATTTACGCAAACAATATAAAACATATACAAATAAAATATTATTTAAATACATAAAGAAACAAAAAACAATATATATCATCTTCAAAAAATCTATTTTTTTGTCAATGATATTTTTGCACACAATATTTCAGTGTCACAATATTAAAAACTCGATTTTTCTGCAGCTCGATAGTTTTAACTCAATATTTTGTCCGAACACCCTCTCCCCATCCATTCATAGCCAGCACACTAAACTGCAAAATTTGTCAGACCAGACTCCAAGCAGCCCACAAAGAAGGAATTTGAATCTACGTCTAGGTCCCAATACTATTTTTTTCAGATCACAACATTTTATTCCAGGCAATGTGGCCTGAAAATAGCTAAACACAAGGCGGCCTTGAACTCCAAAGCACTCTATTTTGAAAACTTGGAGACAGCATGGGTCTGGAACATGGAAGGGAAAGTACTCGAGAAACATTGCTTGTCTACACACAAACTCACGGATCCATCAGGCTTGACAAGGACAAGGGATGAAGGAACAGTAGAGGTTGGCGAGATTCAGGAGAAGCTGAACAAGTAAACATCCTCATCAGGATCAGTACCCTAAAATGGCCTATGACAGCTCTGACCAAGAAAAGGTACTCCTCCCTAATCTTGAGCTAGCACCCACTGAGTGGTGCTGGACGCATACATTTACAGACTAACAAATATAAAAAGCCACATAAATGGAATGGTGGTGGGAGGTCTGATTCTGCTTGCAGATGGCAGTGCCCAAGTTTTACTGGGCACTGTCAATGCTGGAGCGATAAAAAGGCACTTACCTCTGGAAAATATTTGATTAACTTAGGAAGTGTGAGTATGCCAGAGAAACACAGTTGCAATATATGACAGCTATGAGGAAAATGGTTATTCTAGGCAGGACAATGCCAGCTTTGTACAGATTTATAAACTTCCTTCAACGCCCTCTGTCTTCTTTCCCACCTCTCTACTCTCATCATCCCTATTCCTAGATCCTTTCTTTTCTTACTTACCACTCTGTTACTATTTATATTTTTGAAGAGTTCAGTTAGAAATGCAGGTGAAGGATTTGATCTATGTGGATGCTATGGTTTCTCTAACTTTCACTGTTGCAATTGCAGATTCACTATGTGCATCAAAGCGAGAGATATTTGGAATTATAGGGTGGAGGCTAGAAACGTGGAAGTTATGGGATGGTATATAATTTTTTCACAGTTAAAAAATAACTGGCGCTGAAATGGGATATGAAATGCACATGATTTCAGGGACACATATGAACCGAGATAAAATGGCCCCACTCGAAACGCTCCCTATACGCACTTGGAATGTCAACAGACTGCTCAACAAGATCAAAAGAAGGGGCATCCTGAAAGCTGTCAAAAGGTTCAACTCAGATATTCTCTAGAGCTGTGCGAAGTTCAGGAAAATTACGTGAAAGACATGTCATTATTTGAAATGCAAATCTGTGCAAATCTGTCATTTAGCGCTACATATTAGTAGAAAATACACCAATGCATCAATTTTGGGCACAAAGACATATTTCAAGAAAATAAATAGTGCAAAAAAGCACAAGTTCAGTGGGCAGCAGCTGCTCACGTTCCGGCTATTTACTTTGCTCATGGGTGTTCACTGTAAAAGTTTACTGAGAACAGTAGATGAATATGTGAGGTGTCATAATGGTGTCATTTCCGAAATGTCGTACAACAAGCAGAATGCAAAATTTCTACATGCTTGCATAATTTATATTAAATTCAGGCATACTAACATTCTCCTTGCTGTGCTGCACGAAAGGGAGAATGCAAGGAATGCATCATATCGATCAAGATATGGCGCATTCCTCCTCTCTGTCTAGTGCTAATGCAGGCACCCTTGCATAATGGGGCAAAGTTACCAGCATTAGAGGCAGTATTGTTTTCATGCAGGAAGGGGAAGCTTGTTGCGGAAAAACAATCCCTTTGAGGCTTTTTCCTCTTTATATGTGTACAGCAGAATGCAACATTGATAGAAAGAGGAAAAAACTAGGAGAAATAAATATATTTCTCCTTGTTACGCCTCCCCTGGAAAGGCATAGCACTCTGACTTATTTCCTGGTCTCCCAGTATTGATGCATCTGGGAATGCTTTGGAATGCATGGGGGGATGAGTGAGCCTACCCACCCACCATCCATGGAACGCCCCTCTGGGACAGCATAATGCAAGCCAGCAACTCATGCTGGAATGCATTACTAATGATTTGCCAAGCCACACCGTGTCATGCAAGGTGCATTACTTTACATGCATAACAGCAATGCAAAACTTTGATAAATATGGCCCTAAACATAACTCTCTGGCAAGCCAAGGTTTCTCCACACGGGTCTCACAAGGCATCTCGGAGGGTAGCAATTTTTCTAAGACTCTCCAGCAACAGCATACCTGGAAGGATACAAAGTAGTGCTAGTTTGCCATTGCAGAGAATTTGTATGGAAGGCTTTTGTCTATGATGGTATCCATGCCCTCGCCTTCCTGAGTTTAACATTTCTGGAATGTTCCTTCCTGCTAAAGTTCACCATGGGACCACTAATTCAATTGTCTGACTGGCTGGGTTTATAATAGGATAGTGTTAGACCTGACAGCCTTAGGGTGGTCACCCCTAACTTTTTGTCTGCCTCCCTCCACTGCTTTGACACTATTTTGTGCTGGTTTTAGGACTCTGCACACTTTACCACTGCTATCCAGTACTAAAGTGCATATACTCTCCCCCTTAAAACATGGTGACATTGGCTCATTCCCAATTGGCATATTTAATTTACTTGTAAGTCTCTAGTAAAGTGCACTACTTGTGCCCAGGGCCTCTTAATTAAATGCTACTAGTGGGCCAGCAGCCCTGATTGTGCCACCCACCTAAGTAGCACCTTAACCATGTCTCAGGCCTGCCATTGCAAGGCTTGTGTGTGCAATTTCACTGCCACCTGGACTTGGCATTTAAAAGTACTTGTCAAGCCTTAAACTCCCCTTTTTCTACATAGAGGTTACCCCTAAGGTAGGCCCTAGGTGACCCAGAGAGCAGGGTGCTGTGTAGGTAAAAGACAGGACATATATCTGTGTGTTTAATATTTCCTGGCAGTGGAAAACTCCGGAATGCATTTTCCACTGCTGTGAGGCTTGCTCCTTTCATAGGCTAACATTAGGGCGACCCTCATAAACTGTTTGAGTGGTAGATTCTGATCAGAAAGGAGTAAACAGGTCATATTTAGTATAGCCAGAATGGTAATACAAAATCCTGCTGACTAGTGAGGTTGGATTTAATATTACTATTTTAGAAATGCCACTTTTAGAAAGTGAGCATTTCTCTGCACTTAAAGTCCTTCTGTGGTTTACAGCATGTCTCCAATCCATGTCTGAGCTGGGCTGGTTATCAGCTCCATTGTGCATTTCACCCAGACAACCATAAGCACAGAATGCTCAGTCAGACATGCACACATCTGCATACTGAATGGGTGTTCCTGGCCTGGAAGGGTGGAGGGCCTGACACTTACATTTCAAAGGACAGTGGCCTGCCCTCACACAATGGACTGCCAATATCCCTACTAGGATCCTGGCAGACAGGATTGTACTGAAAGGGGACCTTGTGCTCTTCTAAGCCACTCTTTGAAGTCTCCCCTAATTCAAAGGCACATTTGGGTATATAAACTGGGTCCCTGACCATACCAAACTAGAACTTCTTGGGACAGACACTCCGCACCAGAACCTGCAACCTGACAAGAGAAGCTGCCTGGCTGCTCAAAGGACTCACCTGGACTGCTTTGCTGTAAAGGACTGCTGCCTTGCTGTTGCCCTGCAGCCTTGCTGGCCTCTGGCTCTGCTGAGAAGTGCTCTGCGAGGGCTTGTATTGAGCTTGCCTCCTGTTTCCTGAAGTCTCAGGACCAAAAAGACATCATCTCTGCAAAGAAACTCCTTGTGCGGCGAAAATTGACGCACAGCCTGCCAGAATTGACATTCAGCCTGTTCAGCGGTGAGAAAATCACTTTATCGCCGAACGGGAGCAACACAGCCCGGCTTCCCGAGTGGAGATCGACACAGCGCCAGCATTGTGACTGGAACTTTGACACACAGCCCACCGGATCGATGAATCCCTTAGCCATAGTGATGCAGCCGGCTTTTTGTGAGAGGAATCGATGCAGTGCCAACCGTGCAACAGAAACTCCGCTGCGTCTCCCACTGGATTGACAAAACAGCTGTGACTTCGCCCCCAACACCCATGCATCACCCATGGGTGTCAAAAGACCCAGAACCGCAAAGAGGATTCAAGCCTGCATGCCGGAATTTAATGCAAAGCCCTTGCCGCGTGGAAAAGAATCAACGCATCGTCCATGTGCGCCCGGAAAACCGACGCACACCTACCTTTTTCCAGGCATCTCCTGCAGGAGACACTTGTTGCTTTTAAGAACTAAAAACTCTTCTTATCATTACAAAAGTAATATTTGAATTTGTGATTATCAAATCTTGATCTTGTTTACCTTAATTTAATCCGATAAATATCCTATATTTTTCTAAACCTGTGTGGTGTCCTTTTTGTAGTGTTCCCACTGTGCTATTGCATGATTTATTGCACAAATACTTTACACATTGCCTTCTAAGTTAAGCCTGACTGCTCAGTGCCAAGCTAACAGAGGGTGGGCACAGGATAATTTAGATTGTGATTTACCTGGACTAGGATTGTGATCCCTATTTGGACAAGGGTGTATACCTCTGCCAACTAGAGACCCCATTTCTAAGAGATAGGTACTGATGTGACTTGTTAAACTGTAGCTGCAGGTCTTGTCAGCCTGGTTGGCTCAGCAAATCTGGATGACAGGCACCCTTCTCGGAGAGAATTTACCTATTACTTGGGAATGCATAAGTAATTTCCTAAAATTAACTACTTTATTTCCACACATAAATCCAACTTTGGCTTGGCAGGTACAGATACGTGCCAAGGGGGCTTTCTGATCACTCACACATTGAGCTTATGGTAGATATCCAGGAGGGATGAAATAAG
Organism: Pleurodeles waltl; assembly: GCF_031143425.1. Classification (NCBI taxonomy): domain Eukaryota; kingdom Metazoa; phylum Chordata; class Amphibia; order Caudata; family Salamandridae; genus Pleurodeles; species Pleurodeles waltl. The sequence goes on from NC_090445.1 coordinate 1,012,055,386, forward strand.
GAAAATAGTGACTTAGCTCACGGTGGTTACCCATAACAATTGTAGGCGGAGTAAAGTTCAAAATATCTATGACATATCTCTCACTACGATAGCTACATCTGTCCTATCTCTATAATTCTCATTAATGATCACTCTCACTAGTGGTCAACACACCCACCAGGTTTGCTACGCTTTTTATGTTTTGGACTTAGGGGCTGATTATGAGTTTGGCCGACGTAAACATCTGTCTGCAAAACTCCTGATGGGGAGGTCGCTGCAGTGCTGGCGACCTCCCCACTGGCCCCATTACGACTTTTCTATTGGGCTGACCGGCAGAAACCCTGGTCAGCCCAGTGGGAAAGGAGCAGCAGCATTGCCATTGGCTCATAATAGAGCTGGCTGCAGTGCTGCTGCATGCAGGGGGCACCAGCACCCTTGAAATGGCCACTGTCTGCACAGTAAGGGGCAAGGGGATCCCTGCACTTCTTCTCCACCAGCCTCTTCAAGGTTGTACTCAGCAGGGTGGCGCTGATTTTAGCACCACCCTGGCTAATTAAAAACATGTCCTACCATCAGCCCATCGGAATGTAGGATCCTGCCGGTGACTGTGGTAGGTTGGCAGGTCTGCCTGCCAACCTCGAAATTTGGTGGTCGGACCGCCACAGCCACAGCCACAGCAATCCGACTGCCACCACGAGTCTGGTGGTCCTAGGACCACCAGACTCGTAAATGGAGCCTTAGTTTGTGGAATTTAAGTCAAAGATCTTCTATGGGGCATGGCAGCAGGCTGTGACCAAGAAGTGCTCCACTATGTTGGCTAGCCATTAGCTGAGGTCTTGATGAAGCCGTTGGCTTTTGGCGGGAAAGCTTAGAGTGGGACAAATTCAAATTTTGTGCCAGAGTGAGGTCCCTAGCTGGCCAGATACTTTTGGTGCCTTCGCCGGATGAAGATTTCTAGGTTTGAACTTAGTCACTTTTTAAGAGCTCAGATTCATCCCATGAGGCAAGGCTGCAAGGTATTGCCAAATAGGGCTTCATGAGGCCAGATACTCTCATTTGCTGCTATGGAAAATTTCAGAGCAGGAACATCCTGACTCTTTTGCCCAGACACAACGCACCTTCGTCAGATTGGCTCGGTAGGTTTGTCCCGGTCCTCTGGAGGTCTTTGGAGCCAAAATATTTTTTGAGTCCCAAGTTTCTCAGGCTGTTGGAAGAAGTACCATTTGACTCAACCGATTGGTCCCAGGACCTCATGAACAGCTCCTGGGGGTCAAGACTCACTACAGCAGAAGCCACCCACAGTGTCTAGGGCAGGTCTAGGTGGAACTGGTCACTTGGGCTCTTCAGGACAAAAGGGATTCTTACACATTGTTGTGTTCCTGTAGCTTAAGAGGAGGTCAGCCAACTGACCCTTGGAGTCTACTTCTATGTCCTGGGTACAAGTGCTAGCATGTCCAGACTTTCAGGCCTCTTCAACAGTTTCAACAGTAGGTACAGTCCTTCTTCTGTCTTGTACAGGTGCTGGACTGTTCTGATGAGGATGTCCAGGGATGCCACATTAATGCCTGCCAGTAGAAAATGGGATGGGTGATTCCAGGCCACCGCTTACCCAATCCCAGGGGTAAACCTATCACATTTCCTAACAGTTTCTGTATGCCTTACTGAAAACTATCTCGTAGTGCCCCTCTCCACTCAAATCCAAAACAGATACAAACCTTCTTCCTGTATGCAGAGCCTGTGTGCTCATCCCAAAGGTGTGGCCAGGGAAACCAACAACCTCTCCTCGGTGGTCACATCAATTGTTTCTGGGGGCAGCTCCTCTCACACTGAGATTGGTGCTTGCCTGACTCAGGGGAAGAGAGAAAGGTCTTGCCCAGGTTTTAGCCAGCATTTGTCTCTAAAAGGCATCTTTTAAGTTAATCAAGTTCTTGACCACAGCCCAGATTGTCTTCCTGCCAGATGAACTGAAACACCTCCTCACATCAAAGGCCTCTATCCTGTTGTGGGAGCAGTTTTTACAACACATTAAGAAGGCTAATCAGCTGGCAGGTGACAGTTGGAAAACATGCAAAGGGGCCTGGAGGGGCTTTAGGCAGAGAAAAGGTAGTTTCCTAAAAGTACATTTTCCTTAACAGTTATATAAAAAAACGATTTTGCCCTCTAATTGGATTTGGAATAACTATTAAAACAAGTCTCTGAATAATATTTCTAGCTGTTTTTTAAACAAAGTTAGCATTATTGAATATAATAATGTAACTGACTATTTTTCTATGTAACAACCAGCCTTGGTACACTGGGCTTTTTCATTGTACAGATGTTCACCGTTAAACTTTTGAATGTTCTACTTTTACATCTATTTCACCCTGGTTTATGGGCTTATGAGACCTACATAGTGTTGATATTAATATTTTAATGGAAGGTTTAGACTTGTCAAATGTTCGTTCTGACAGATCTAATTTGCAGTTTAAAACTGCAGCAGGCTACAATGTTAGGCCAGCATTCATGTTTTCAATGTCACTTTAGTATGGCGGTACAAAGAGAGCTGCAGTCCAATGGTGACATTTAACTTAAAGGACTGAGGTACAATTTGTAGATACTGGGGACTTGTAGCTAAGTTAAAATAAGAGTATAACCAATGTGGACATCTTTCAGGCATCAGAACACATGCACTGGGACTTGGTTGCAACAGCTCTAGTGAACAGAGTGAAAAAAAACACAGCAGGATCACTCCTAAAGAAAACTGGGATGATCATGGAAAGGCGGCATTTTCCTTCAGCTGTCAATTTTCTTTTCTCAAAACAGCTGAAAAGGAGGGCTAGTTTTCACATTAAGGCCCGTATTTATACTTTTTGACGCTAAACTGCGCTAACGCAGTTTAGCGTCAAAAATTTTTGCGCCGGCAAACGCCATTCTGAAGCGCCATGCGGGCGCCGTATTTATTGAATGGCGTTAGCCGGCGCAAGCAGACCGGCGCTGCCTGGTGTGCGTGGAAAAAAACCACGTACACCAGGCAGCGCCGGCGTTGGGAAAAATGGCGCTAGGGCGTCTTAAAAATGGTGCAAGTCAGGTTGACGCAAAAAATCGCCTCCACCCGATTTGCGCCATTTTTAACGACGCCCAGACGCCATTTACATGACTCCTGTCTTAGTAAAGACAGGAGTCATGCCCCCTTGCCCAATGGCCATGCCCAGGGGACTTATGTCCCCTGGGCATGGTCATTGGGCATTGTGGCATGTAGGGGGGCACAAATCAGGCCCCCCTATGCCAAAAAAAATATATAAAAAAAAAAAAATTATACTTACCTGAACTTACCTGAATGGGGGTGGGTCCCTCCAGCCTTGGGTGTCCTCCTGGGGTGGGCAAGGGTGGCAGGGGGGGTCCCTGGGGGCATGGGAGGGCAGCTGTGGGCTCATTTTGAGCCCACAGGTCCCTTAACGCCTGCCCTGACCCAGGCGCTAAAATCCGGCGCAAATGCGGGGTTTTTTGCCCCACCCACTCCCGGGCGTCATTTTTGCCCAGGAGTATAAATACGACGCATTTGCGTCGCAGTCATTTTTTTAGACGGGAACGCCTACCTTGCATCTCATTAATGCAAGGAAGGCGTTCACGCAAAAAAATTACGCTCTTTACTCATAGTTTGGCGCTAGACGCGTCTAACGCCAAAGTATAAATATGGCGTTAGTTTTGCGCCGAATTTGCGTCGAAAAAAACGACACAAATTCGGCGCAAACGGAGTATAAATATGCCCCTAAGCTTGTTCTACGAAAATTCCCAAAATTACACTAGTGCAGAGCTACATGTCATTCATAATACAAGGTTAGTGTGAGGAGATTGAAACTACGCTGACGACCGGAATGCGAGCTATTACTGTTTATGGTATATGTTGTGTTCACATTTTTTGGCAAACTCAATCCTAGTGTCAAAATCGAAAAAATGATGTATTTTGCACTAAAATCACATAATTATGTGTGATTTTGCAAAATGAGTCTGAAGTTTTGTGCAAGCACTCAGATGCACATTTCGTAAATTTTACACACAAAATACAAAAACTTTGCATTTTCGAACACCCCCAAGTGCAATCCCCTGCCAAAAACAAAGTAATAATCACTGTCAAACAACTTTATTTGAGCTGATATTGTCCAAATAATTTATGTACAATATGGTCATCCATGTCGATAAAAACGTTTGCCTTACTCTTTGCTTATTTAATAATTGATAGATATTGGTGTATCAAATGCTTCGGCAATCAATGTTTGTAACTATTAAATCTTACAAGGTTCACAATTGCACCCCTAGCTAACTACATTCCATGCAGCAACGAACACGGTTCGATGTTAGCCGAACAGAACTCAGGGAAATAAATACTCGTTAGAGTGGTCCGGGATCTGCACTCACCTTAACACACCTCGTCTCTATTCATTGGAACTTATACACCCAAGTGTCAATGGGGCACATTATTCCCCATGACATGCAGCTGGAACTTGCCAACTCAAGTCAGGCATGGAGACATCACAGAAGTAAGCACCATGATCATTGGTTTCCAGGTCAGGCTTAAACAGCCTTTGTACCTCGGTTTCTTGGCCAGGGTCAGAAAGTCTGGAATAAAGAGACACGCACATTTTATGAATGATTAATTTGCACGCCGTGTTTGCTTTTTCTGAGTTCTTATTTATGTTTTATGTTTGGGCCTCTCCCAAAAGAAATGTTTTAATAAAAGAGTTTTCAGAAAAGTTCCAAATGTTTACAAAATGGTTTACTTTTTTGCTTTTTTTCTTAACTCATTAGCAGGAAGAGAACATAAAAATAAGCGTTTTCCTTGATTAATGTAATGTTTGATTGGCATATGATCGTCTTGGGCCTGCACGAAAAATGAGGTTTGGTGTGCCATGTAAACATTTTAGATCATTTAATGTTGAGAGACCTCTTATGCTACTTGCTTTCAGGGGGTGATTAGCAGAACTTTCTACTGATCAAACGAGCCATATTAAATGCATATACTTTCATAAAGGTTTCTTCAATCGGTATTTATTGGATGCTAGAAATGTTTGAGCCCTAAGCCTCATGATCTTTATTGAGTATCGCAAAAATTACCGATTTGCCTTTTTTTAAAGAAGTGGGAGGCGCATTGTCTAGTCTTATTGCATTAAAACCCCACCTCTTATGTGAAATCAATGTCTGCATAATTTTTATTGATCCTGTTCGGAAACATGCCTTCCCTGGGATCCTTGGAGGATGGGAGAGAGTCTATTTTAGTTAACTTCGAAAAAATCATTTACAGTTTCCTCCAATAGATTTTTGTCATTATGGGGAGTTTTTGAAAATAAACGTATCACCAATTTTGATAAATGGTTGTTGGATTTTTATTGTGACTTTTTGCTTACTTGTTAACTGTTTTGGTACTTCTAAACGTTTTCTAGATTTCTGATCCAGAGGAAACGATTACTGATGCTGCTACAGAAAAACTGGAAAAAGTTGGGGCATATCAGTTCATTTACATTTGCAGCAGAAGCTCGGCTTGCTCTCCAGAAACATCTGAAGCTATCAGTGTCTTCACAGGTACAAAAAATGGACAAATGTTGTTTACTATGCACCAGGGGTCTCTATCCTCTTCTGTGATAAGAGCTACTTATGATTAAAAAAAATATTCCTGAGCTACTAATATGATGTATTGAATACATTTACGCAGATGATACAGAATAGCCATAGATGAAATACCCCTGGCACCAGTGTAATAATATCAGTAGTAAACCTCCACAATGCCACATGACTTATCACTCATTTATCAGCTTTGGCTTTAAGTATATTTTGCAAATTCAACCATCAGGCGATCAGCTCGGAAAACACACACATTTTCACATTTTCGTTTTGAATACGCATTTTTCAATCTTGATATACATATAATAATTCACTCAATCAAAAGCCTCTAATTTAGTAGGCTAGGCTGGACAGAGGAGAGCTACTTCTAGGTAGTTGGAGAGCAACCAGTAGCTCACAAGTTATTCATTGGAGAAGATGTCTATCCACCTTGAGGATCTAAAGGGGAACCAGGACCTAAGATGTAAAGGGAGTCTAGCTCAAGTAAATGCTGAAAAGATTATTCATTTCTGAATGTCCGACAGCAGTTCTGTTAAAGTGTCCATATAAAAGTCCTTTTGTGCAGTAGAAATTGTTCCCCAAGAATCACAATCAGATGTCCTTCTTGTCTCAGGAGCACAGACATTTACTCTCCGATTTTAAATGATGCTAAGCAGTAGGAAGAGAAAGCATCTCCGTCCGTTACAGAGTCTTTTGATTTACTGCATCAAATTTGAATAAGGTCCAAACAGACACAACCGTTTCATAGCCACCGACTATTGTTTCTTCTGATTCAACTCTCAAATGTGAAGACTCCTCAAGATAGTTCTCCTAATAAAGTAGAGATGACAATAAAGAAACTGATACCCAATCTTGGCCTAAAAGTAGCAGAACTACAGAAGGTGAGGGTAGCATTGAATGTAAGGCAAAGAATATAACAAGTTCCAATAGCCTAAAGAGCCTACAAATTCCAGCTATTCACCTTGCCAAAAGTATTAACTAAAAAACAAATTGATAGGATGAAATGTTAATACAATAAGATACCCAGAGTATTAGACCAAAAAACAATAGTTTCACCTCTCATGAAGATTGGTTTTGGAGGAGTAACTAGAGTCCTAAAGTTATGCACAAATGCAGAGGAAGGACCTACTGTGGATACTGTGTCCTCTTCATCCCCACCAGACATGCGAGCGCCAAAGATTCAATATGATGAAAAAGTGATGAAAATTAAATCTGATAGAGTGCTCTATTACCCCAAGGGATGTCCCAGCACTAAGACAATGTATGGAGATCTTCTCATAAAAAGATGAAACTAGAAATGAGGGCCTGAGTCGAAAAAGTTAACATATGGGAAATTTGAACAAACACACGGGCCTGATTTAGAGTTTAGTGTCTGGCTTCTCCATTTAAAACATATCTTATATCTCATCATCCTTACTAAAGTGTTTTGTATCCTAAAGCACTTGTAATAATGCAGACGGATATCCGTCATGTTTATGGCAGAGTACTTGTCCACCAAACTCTAAATCAGACTCTGAGTTTGCCTTACAAACTGATAAGATCTTCACATCTGTGTCAACCAGATAAATTAAGGGTATAATATGAGAGGAAATTGTGCATGCTTTTCACTGTAGATAATACAAAGAAGTTCCTAAGGAAATTTAAAAGTGAGAAAATCTGAAATCAGACCCTGATTAAGCTGTTATTTATTGGACTAACATGCTCATTTTGATGCTTAATGCACCAAAATCTGCATGCATCAGTAATTCTCTGGCATTTTTCCCCAGATAAATTTCAGCAAAGTTTTTGGGGTAGAAACTGTGGTGCTAGTCGTCAATCTCTTAATAGGGATATGCACAGTAAAAGAGATGACTACACAAATCATTATTAACCGGTCCAGTAGTAATTAGGGCTTCAGTGTTTTTGTCTGCATTATCTTGTTCATTTCCATTAGTTTATCTCTTTGTTCCTGCATTTGGGCTAATTCCAATGTTAGGCTTCACTACAACATGTTGGTGTAGCATTTCTGGCATTCCAGTGACAAATTATTACATTTGTTCCCACGTCAATTGAACAGGCTATCATATAATATGGGGCTTATTTACAAGCCCTCTGCGCCACCTGTGCGTCACTTTTTCCCATACAAAATGTGACTCACCAGCGACGCAAGGGGCTTGTAATTAAGCCTCTATGGGGCATTTCTAAGAGCCCCTCCTTGAGCCACATTAGTGTAATTTATTTTTACGCTAATGTGGCCCAACAAGGCCAAAATCACCATGCCAGATTTACAAAGTGGCTCTATACAAACATTGCGCCATTTTGTAACTCCTTGCGCCACATTATGCCTGCACCAGGCATTATGCATGTAAGGGGTCATGCCCCCGTTTGGGGGGGGCTGTGAAAAAATGGCACAAAGGAATTTAAGAACTTTCTTTGCATCATATTTTTCGGCATTTTTAATGCCTGCTCAGAGCAGGCGTTAAAAAGGGGCACCATTATTTATAATAGGCCCCTGTGTACTGTTCAGGGTTAGTGCCAAAATGCTGGTGTTAACTCTGAACAGTACATCAATAGCATGCCCCTTACCCTGCACCATGGTGCACCGTATTTTAAATACAGTGCACACATGGTGGTGGTAGGGGGCACTAATGGGCGCAAGGCAAGTGGTGCTGCACTGCGTACAGCACCACTTTTCTCAAATTTGCCCCATGTGTTTAAAAGTTATACATAGTTTTGAAGATAATCTCGTTTAGACTTCCTTCAGTTGCCAGTATTTTATTTGCACTCACTTAATGCAGCATTATTTCAGCAAATAACGTAATTCTTATGTAAAGTTAGATTGCACGTTTTAAAATGAGAAACAAAGTTCGGAGTGAATTTTTTAGTAATTGCTGACAATCATGGCATAGCTAGTAATTCCCAGAGACTGGATCAAAACAGCAACATTGTTTTTAATGTGGAAGACAATGAGCTTCATTTACTTTAGACTTCTGCTATAAGGCACATTTGAATCCTGATGGATTTCCACAGAGTCTTTGAGGATGTCTCCTTCTGTGTCAATCCTGTAGGACAGATAGATAGATAAATGGGTTGATTGACTCAGTCTCACTCCATTTAGCTGCATTATTTCTTCACCTACATCATGCCCATTGAAATTTCCATAGTTAGGCATGCATCACCCCAGCTCCAAACCCCGACGTGCTACCTCGCTCCCCCTGCAACCCCAATCTTCAGGTTCTCACACACCCAACCAACACCACCCACACTGGGCATAGCTACACACTGTCTCGCCTGCAACCCTTTAAAGATCTGCTATGGAGAGTCCATAGGATGAGGACAGTCTGGCTTTAAAGGTCTAGGTGGGTACACCCTTAAAGTATGCGGTGGGATGCCTTGGTGTGCAAAGTAATAAGAAAACCTGCAGCGGCCCATAAAAAATCAATAGGATCCTTCTAGTGCTCTCCCAAAGTCCCACTCAGGGTGGAGTAGCATTAAATGCTAACCATCATCTAGGGGTTGAGTTTAAAGCCATTACAACCTCTATATATGTGCTGAAATTACAAAAGGTGAGGCAGAAACAAAGAATTATCTGCTAGTGGGCCAAGTTGAACATTGTTAACAATCTTTATGAAGTTCTATTGAAAACTGTCAATTTTTGTGATGGTTGCAAAGTTTTCAGCTTTGCCACCTAAGCATAGACAAAATCTGCAAAAGGTAGACCTGCAGAGAAAAAATACCTTTGCACAGTTTTCAGCTTGTGTGAGTCTAATTAGTGTGAAAATGATCTCCCTATGTGGTGCAAATGTCCAAGTGTAGAAACAAATCTTTGCTTGGGCGAATATATGTCGAGAAACTTCATAACCTTCTCAAAGTAAGCAAATCAAAAACTACGAAAACCTTGACCGTGAAAAGAAACCTTTGGCCGCCCCTAAAATGTTCTCATGTGCATGGATAATGTTCTCATGTAAAAGAAATACCATACGTAAAAGTGCTAGCCTCTTGTGAAATACTAATCTGTGCCAGCCACGCAAAATGTGACCAAAATTGTCAATCATGCCACTATTGCATCGCCGACAGAGTCCACAAGGGAGTACAGAATAAGCCCTCCAAATTGCATATTTCAGGAGCAGGCCTTTTATTTCCGAACACTGATTTAACAACTAATGCTTTTTTAGATGGATGAACTTGCCGGTCTAGCCGAGATAACTTTCTCAATGTAATTCATAGAAGTTGCAGCTAACAAAATCATGTTACCTGCCAAACAGATGTTCTAAAACTATCAATGCTACTGTTTAATGTTCAATAGCATTTGATGTTAATTTGGGGGTTAATGCTCACGCTGCAACTGTCAAGGGGACATGATGCAGGCTATGGCACAAATTAAACATGCATGTTTCCCCTACGAAGCAGAAAATAGCGCAAAAGAGATGTGGGACTGGGATTCGTGCTGCGTGAAATAAGATCTCTGTGCCAAAAACAAAATTTAATTTAGGGCTCTTCATTTTAAAATGCCTAATTACCTGCAGAAGGACATCTCCAGCCTTGAATTTGGACCTTATTTGGTAAACATTAACGTTTGGCTCGTTTCAAAATGCCATTTGCCTCTTTTAATTCAGCTGACAGGCTGAAATAGTCACTATCTAAGAGCATGGTCTTGACAAAAGGTATCCTTGGACTTGCAAATCATTTTACACATGCACAATATTATTGAGGTAACATTGAGTGAGAGAAACCCTCGCTTAAGGAGCAATGGTGGCATTTCAAGACGAGGATGTCCTGGAATTATTGAGGACATCCAAAAATTAGAAGGGTTGTTGATATTCACAAACTTTTTACTTGTCATTCCCACCCTAGAAATGGTTGGAGATTTAGGGCAAGATGTATAATTTTTTACAATAGCATTACCTAATTGCGATTTTTAGCGAATCGCAATTAAGTAATCGCTATTGGAATGTATGAAACTCCAGGAGTTTCATACCCTGATTGGCATGGGGTCGCAAATCGACCTACCTCATTAATATTCATGAGGTAGGTCGCAATTTGCAAGCCATTGCGAATGGCTACAATCACAGGAATGGTGGCCTGCTGGGCTCAGCGGACCACCATGTCTGTGATTGCTTTTCAATAAGCCAATCTTTTTTTTAAAATGCAGCCCGTTTTCCTTAAAGGGAAAATGTAACGTTTTTGCATGCATTCACAAAGGGGAAGGGGTCCTTTGGGGATTCCTTCCCTTTTGTGAATGGGTTATCACCTACTTGAAGTAGGTGGTAACTGCTTGTTTTGCGACCGCATTCAGGGTCACAAAACAATCATACATACCTCTGCGATTCGGTACTTGGAAGGGATGCCTCTGACACGACCCTTCCTAATACCAAATCGTATGGAGTCGCAAATTGGACTTGTTCAATACCAATACGCATTTTTGCGATTGCAAACGGCAGGTTGGGCCGTTTGGGATCGCAAAAATGTTTGATACATGTGGCCCTTACTCCTGTCAGATGCAAAGCAAATCTATTTCTGACTTGGGAATGGACTTCAAACTCCTCAAGGTTGACTGGGTATGGAGCAAGGGAATTATCCTTGGAAACAAAAATCCACATGAAGAAAATAAAACAACTAAAAAAATACCTTTTGCAGGCTTCCAATTATAACATGGAAGATATTTGTGAAATCCAAATAGTTGGTAATCGGATCCCATGAGAGATCGGAAAAATAGGGACGCAGTCTTCTGAATTTTTAGGTGAATTGAGTGCTAGCACGAAACATTTATGCCAGGTTGACATTCTCTAAAGGGAACAATTTTCTGACTGACAGAAACGGAAGAGCAGGCTTTCTCAAATGTATGTCTGGGAAAGACAAATGCTGAGAAATAGAGATTACGTACAACTTCGATCCTTTCACGTGGAACAATAGGGTACTAGTTCAAAAATGTTTGGCACTGAACTGCCACAAAAGCTTTTTCGAGCAGATTTTAGTTTACAGAAGCAACAAGATGGTGCTCCTGTTTTCATCATAAGACCCTATGTTAACTTAAATCACAGAAGTGCAGATCTATTTACAACTCAATAATAAAAATGACTATAAACTGCAGAATAAATAGCCCCTTAAATGCTGTTATTTTTTATGAAACTCGATGTTAAACATTTTATCAACCTCATATCGATAAAAATCCGAGTCAGCTCCCGGGTTTGGGAGACGTGGTCTACAAGTCTGTAAACATGTTTTCAGCCCACTCCACAATTTTCTAGCAGATATACCCTCAAAGGCAGTACCCACGGTACCCATGTTTAAAATTCCAGCAAGAAGACAAGTGTGGCTAGACAATTGCCTTAGGCCTATCTAAATATTTTCCAATGGACAATGCACATTCCACAATCAATTACAGAACAAATTGTGGTTTGAACAATTCAGAAAGAAATATGTACTGGAAACTTTCACACCGTTTTTATTCTTTGTCATTTTAGAGCTCCAACATATAACAACTTCCTTTCCACACATTATAAAATATTGGAAAACGCTTAATAGTTTTAATGAAATGACCTTTTTTATATGATTGCGAAAAAACTAGTAAAAAAATATTTTCAGAATAAAAAATACCATGTATCTATACTTTTTTTTGCAGATCTGTTTGCAAAAGGATATTTAAAAATTAGGGATTTTGTTTTATAAACATTTCCATAAACTGGAATTTTGCAGAAGACTTTTCTCCCAAAAATGTTTAGTCGGAATTTTCTCAGTCATTGGACAGCAAATATAATTCCACAATTTCATACATTGCAAAATTATGCATTTCATCTAATTATGAAAGTGGAATAAACTTTTTGCACATCATTCCATATAGTGCAGAAATCACATCTGCAACTAAGGTAAAATAATTTCAGCGCCAGACACCCAAGCTATGCACCTTTTCCAGCAGAGATCCCTAAGAGCACATTCGGGCTGTGCACAGAAGGACTTCGGCCTCGTGGTAAGACATGACACTCGATTCAGACTCAGGCATTGCTTACTTTTTTTGTATCATTTTCCTTTAGAATCACTTAGCGGCCAAAGATGTGCTTATTGAAGAGGCAGCCTAGACCCCAGTACATTACTGCCCAGATTTATTGAGCCAAAAATAGCAGCGCCACACGCAGAGGTGCACCATATTTAGAGGAATACGGCACACCCCTCTGTTTCCCCCTGCACTGGAGCTACATTAAGCTGACTAGCACCAACGCAGGCATCCTTGCACCATAGTGCAAGGGTGTCTGCGTTGAGGGGATAGATTGATTATGTGCAGGAAAGCATCCCTTCCTGCACGTAAGCAATAGTCCACAGCATTTTGCTTGTATGTGTGCTACAGAATGCAGCACACATAGAATAAGCAAAAACGAGGAGGAATAAAAGCATTCCTCCTTGTTTTGCTTTGCTAATGCCACCTCTGGGGTGGCGTTAGTTTTTGGCACTGCCTCAGGTTTATGACAACTTGTAAGCCTGAGGCTGCATAAAAATCAATGGGTATAGCGGAGGAATGCCCACCGCAACACCCATTGCACACACTTCTGACGCAGAAAACTGCGTTGGAGGGGCTCATATTTACAAGGAGGCGTAACGCCACAAAAAAGTGTTGTTACACCTTGTAAATATGGAGCAGTGCTTAGCGCCACTGGAGAGTCACAAAAAGTGACTCTCTGGAGGCGCTAGGGGCTCTTAAATATGCCCCTACAAGTCTTAATTATTATTGAAATCTGCTACAATTCACCTTTTCTATCATATATTATTTATATGATATCTTCGCAGAGAGGAAGAGACAAAATATCGAGACTAACATTCATGCTAAAAAGGATAAAACTTATTTACAAATATTAATAAATAATTCTATCAGAATGATTTAACGTATATAAAGCTACAAGTCAAATCATATTTCTTGCATCAAGCAATACCATATCGGCCTCATTGATATTTTCACAAAGCCAAAATAAACACTAAGAATCCACATCAAGATGTATGCAACAGTGTTTTTGCTACACATTTAGGATTGAAAAATGGGCAACAGTAGATTGGAAGGTTACATTTTAAGAATATATATATTTTTTAAAAGTACTAATGTGAACTAAATAATGTTGAAAAATAGAACCGGAATAACAAAAAGAACTTGGAAAGTTAAATTAAATAACTGCATAGCACAGAAACACAAACACTAGAGTCTTGATATGATGCTTTATTTTCACCAGGCAAGGAATTAAAGGGTTGTATGTCACAATTATTCCTACCTCAGTTTTGCATTTCATAGTTTCATCTTTTTTATTTTGGATCACCACAATTTTGGCCTAATATGTAGCTGCTTGATTGCATCATTATTGTATGTGTGTAAATATATATTTATTCACTGAAAAAACATAGTTCGGCTCACATTTTAAACGTACAAATCCACAAGTTATAGTTAGGATTATCTCAAGTAAATATAATTCATGCTTTAAAGTAACTATAACCTGCGTCCTCAACATGCACTGTTAATTAACCACAAACATTGTCATTCATGACATATTTGATAACATTATTGATAATATCAATGTCATATTTGCAGTAAACTTTTTGTCAAAAAAACTGTGGATGGCAAAACTTTGTTTTTTCAGTGAATTTCTATTTGTTTTTTTAACGTGTAGTCATTTTTATTACTATATGTTAATCCAACCACACCACATACATCAGTGTTTTAGTGGGTACATCAGTGTGTGCGCAGGTCTGTGAGTGGTTGCATGAGGGTGTCAGTGGGTTTGTGAGTGGGTGTGTGACAGTCGGAGTGGGTGTGTAAGTGGGTGCGTAACAGTGTGTGACTGGGTGCGTGAGGGTATGACTAGGGCTATGAGTGAGTGCATGAGGGTCTGAGTGGGTCTGTGAGTGGGTGCGTGAGTGTCTGAGTAGGTCTGTGAGTGAGTGTGTGAGTGTCTAAGTTGGTCTGTGAGTGGTTGTGTAAGTGTCTGAGTGGGTGTGTGAGTAGGAGAAATTGACTGAAAGTGAGAACGAAAGTGAGGGAAAGGGATAGAGTTTTTTTAGGATTGATGTCTGATATACTTACAATTACATTTTTGTGTACAATTTAAAATAAAAAAATGCATTTGTTATATAGAAAAAATTAATAATTTCGTTTTTAAAAGAAAAGTCTAGCTGGATTCGAACCCCCAATGCTTCATGTGAAGGTCACCCTTTATGGGCTATCTGGGACCATGAGGTCCCAGATATTTATGAATTTATTATTACTATTATTTTAAAATGAAAAGCCCTTTGCAGGCTATCAGGGACCGCGAGGGAGCCCTCAAGGGCTCCCCTCACAGTCCCTATATATTTATTATATATATATTTTTTTTAAATATATTTTTTTTAAAATCAAATGCCCTTCACAGGCTACCTGGCACTGCAAGGGAAGCCTTAAGGCTTCCCTCGCAGTGCCATTGCTTCAGCAAGCACAGAGCTGCTTTGACGGTAGCTCCCTGCTTCCTAAAGCATTTAATTTCTGTCCCCTGCACATGTGAAGGGGACAGACATGAAAGCTCTGCTGTATGACAGCTGGGCCTGCTTTAAATGTCCCTGTGTCAAACAACAGAGTGCTTTGCTGTTGCTTGGCTGCAGCCAAGCCACAGCAAACCGCTATGTCTCGGGGTGGGCACCCCGGGACATAGCAGGAGCTGGCCCTGGTGTGTAGCAGTCCCCAGGGCCATCAGGGGCTCCTTGAGGGGGCCCCCCTGCAATGAGAACTTAGTCCCTGCGAGGTGGTGGTCCCTGGGGCTTTGGGGTCTCTTACATTACTTTACTTAATTTACTAAAGATTTGTTCTGGGGGCCGTGAGGACGCCCTGCTTATAAATAAGGATATCCCTGGAGGGGGTGGTGGCCCATGGGGCATGGGGGATGCACGGCCCCCACTCCAAATAACGTGTAGCCCCAGGCCACCTCCACATTCTTAAAAGCATTTTTGCCCCAGTGGATTGTGGAGCCTAGGTCATGGTGGGGGCCGTTGCACATTCATACCGGGGAGGTGACTGTCCCCGTGGCCTATTAAAGCCCAAGGATAGGGGCCGTGTGCCCCCCTCCTCTATGATGCCCCCGGAACCAGGTCCACCCGGGGGGGCAAATTTTAAAAAAGCCTGGGAGACCTCTTTCTTTTATTTTTAAATAAACTCTCAGAAAAATCTATGGATTTTTCCAATTCTTTTTTTTAGAAAAAATACTTTTTAGCCCTGTGGGGGTCCCTCAGTGAACCAAGCACCAGGGGTAGGGGGTCAGGGTGTCCCTACCCTGGCCCCTTTTCTTTTTTTTTCTTTTTTTTCTGGGCCTCAGCTGAAGCCAGGTCCCAAGATGGCTGCCGACACTTCCTTGGTGAAATTTTGGCAGGCAATCAGATATGAGCCTTGGGACAGGTGGATCTGCAGATGATCTGAGTCCCAATATATCAATATTTTTTGGCCTCAATTTTCTGTGAAATTACTGAACGGATTTGCACCAAATCACAAAAAGCATGACCTGTGGAACAGAATCTAGCTTCGTGCCAAATTTGGTGTAATTCCGTTCAGTAGTTCGGGCTGTAGGCGTGTCTACAGGTCCTATGGAAAATTGAATGGAAAAACACATGTTGCGACCCCCCCTTTTTCTCGGCCCCCACTTGATGGATCACCCTAAAACTTTCAAGACAGAAGCTGAACTTAGCAAAGCATAAGTTTTGAAAAATTTGTGATGATTTGTTTAACAGCGCCAAAGTTATAGGCAAAAAGAAAGTGCTTTTTCTATAGAAACTATGTCCTAAGTAGAACTACTTAGTGGCAACTATATATATATATATATATATATATATATATATATATATATATATATATATATATATATATTTATTAGTGGTGGTCGCCACTAGGTAGTTATAGTTAGGACCATGTTTCCATAGAAAAAGCATTTTTGACTTGCCTATATCCTTGGTACCGTTTGATTAATCTTCAGAAAACTTTCCCATAAAAAAGTGCCCTGGTGATTCTTGTTTCACATGGAAAGTTTCGGGGTGATCCGTTAAGGGGGGCCGAGAAAATGGGGGGGTTTATTAAAAATATAAATGAAGCATATCACTCATATTATTGAAGAAGAAATTGTGCATGGTGGGGAAGCAAGTTTTAGATACGTTGGGGCACCAGTTATATTTGCTTGAAAGAACTCTAACTATATCTGCTGAATTTCTATGGTTTTGTATGAGTAAATTCAGAACCTAGCTATTATGTCCTTGTAACCTTTGATTTTTTTCAGTGAATATATATAAAACCTACTGGCAGATGCCAGTAGGTAGCTATAGTTAGGACCTAGTTTCCATAGCAAAAGTGTTTTTTGTTTTGCCAATTACTTTGGTGCTGATTGAGAAATCACAAAATTTTCAAAACTAATAGGACAGCTGGTTCAGCTGCCACCTTGAAAGTTTCAGGCTGATCCATCAAGCAGGAGGGAGAAAAGTGGGATCCCAAAATGCGTTTTCCTGATATATATGAAAACAGAGATACATGATTTTGTTTTATAGCTATATTATCTTTAGTGTGGGTAAACACCCCAAACTCCTCTTCTCCATATTATGTATTTTTAATTTAAATGGTAAACTTTTTACATTTTACATTGAAAACGTTTGCTGTTACCTGCATCTTCGATCCTTTCATGTAGAAAAATAAAAGTTTACTTTAGGCCAAAGCTATTCTACAACATTGCCCAGAATTGTAGTGTGTCTGGCTGAACTCTCGCATGACGCGATGTGTCATTCATGTCAGGGTCAATCAACTTTCCTGTGCAACATATATTTTGGCGGAAAAGCTGACGTGAGTGCAGTGCAAATGGCTCTTCATCGAGAACGCACACAATCACGATAATACGTGCGTAGGTGGTATACCCAGACAAAAATAATGCAGATACTTCTAGGATCCCATGCAAAGCCAGAATAACTAAATTAGTGTGACCTGGCTTTGCATGAAACTCTCGTGCCAAATAAAATTAGGTGCAACCAATGGGCGAGTAGAATGCTCCGTATGTTTCAAAGCATACGGTGTAAATGTGATTAAATTACAGATTTTATGTGGTTGATCAGTGGCGGTTAACATCACAAAGGAATGTAGCAAGCTTTTCTTTTTACTGTAACACAATGCTTAGGCCAGATTTACAAGAAACTGGCTCATCAGTACTGATGCGCCAGTTTGCTTGCGTCGCCCCTGCCCCACCTAACGACATGATGTGCGCGCTGTACTTACAATACTGTGCACTATGGTGGCCGTTAGGCCAATAGCGTCAGAATTTTAGATGCTATTGCGGCACATTGCTCCATTAGCATAAAAAATGTTGGCACTAGTGAAGGAAAGAGCAAGGAGGTCCATAAGTTAATATGGGTGCACATTTTTTAAGGCCTGCTCTGGCCAGGTGTTAAAAATGATGACAAGAATGGCACAGTGAAATCCTAATGCCGGAATGACCCCCCTGCCTACATTATGCCTGACACAGGCATAATGTGCTTCAAGCTGTGACAAAGAGGGGCAATGCATACATTGCGCTACTTTGTAAAGATGACACCACGAAAATCGCCCCCTTGAGCCACATTAGCGTAGAAAGAAATGACTCTAGTGTGGTGCAAGAAGGTGGTAGGGCCTTGTAAATCTAGCCCAAAGTGTTGAGCTAAAACATAATTTTTTGCACATGCATGGCCAGTGTCAAAATCATTACTAGACCCTAGATAACTATAGTACTGCACAACTATTCCAACTCCTGCGTTGAATCACTGCAGATTTTTAACCAGCTCTGCCAGATTTTTTGTAAATCCACTTCATGATTGTTCTGGCATTATTTCAATTAGAAATAATTTTTCTAGAAGATGCTATTATGAGAGATCAGGACTGTTGCCAATTCCTGTTTTCTACGTACTTATTGATACCACTGCCCATCTTTCATGAATGGTATGTAGCATCTGTAATGTTACATTCATGCTAACATGCTTCCATCTGCGGGTGTGCCTTACTCAAAGTTTAGGAGTGACTTATTCCTGAATTTTCAGGAGTAAGGCACACGTGGTCAGAAGTCCTATGCATTGATGTGATAGCCAGTCTTATTTCCATTATAAGTATCGTAATATGTGAATGAGCCGTTGTTTAAGTGTTGTTCTGACACATTTGAAACAGAGTACCTGTGATTCCAGAATGATCCTTTAAAAAATAACCACCTCTCCCAGTGCCAAACAATTATGGGGCAGATCTAACAATATGTTGCTCTGGGTTTGCGTAATGAAAGTAATGCAAACCAGTACAAGATTTGTTTTCTGTTATTTTCTAAAATGACGGAAAGTAACGCAAAGCAGAGTGAGGCACTGCTTTGCAATACTTTGTGTCAATGGGTGCGTTACATGGGTGTTCTCATGCAACCATCCACCCTTTTTGATGCAAAACCTTATCTCCAAAAGATGTGAGAGTGGTTTTTCATCAAAAATGAACGCTTTTTAAAACCAGGCATTAAAAGGAGAAATGTTGTAATTTATCCTTTTGTTTTTCTACTTTGCATGTGTGCTGCACTGTGCAGCACACATACAAAGTAGGAAAAGTTTTAGAAGTTGTCTAGGCCTAGGTCTAACCTTCCAGTACAAAACCTATGCCAGAGCCTCGCACACACCCTTGCACTAAGGCACTAAGGTGTGTGCATTGCTGAAATCAGTGCCAGCCCAAGGGAAAGTGGAGGAGAGAGCCATATCCCTGCAGATATGGTGCTCTCCTGCTACCTCCTTCTAGCGCAATGCAGTGCAGATGTTTTTCCTGCTGTGCTGCTTCGCCGGGAAGTGCGCAAAATCTGGCCTATGTCTTTAAAAATTTAGAGCACTTTTGGACAAGGGCACAGTATTATTTTTGAACTCGACGTTCACATATACTGATCATGACACAAAAGAAGATTAAATGAAACAAAATAATCTCCACCTAGAGATAATTATTCTGAAAATAAGGAACTTTACACAATCGTCTCACCTTGCTAGACTTATTTTAAAAATATGGAGTACGTACTGAGTAACTCATTTTATTTGCATTTTTATCTCGTTGTTTGACCCATATGTAGATACAATCATTAAAGTATTTTCAACATTCCTGTGCTAAAAGGGCTGATAGACCTGAAAGCTAATAAATATTTACCCATTATTCTAAATGAATTGTTTGCACATTTTGAGAAATTGGGTTGCTGGTATAGGAAGGGTGTGAGCACCTCTCAAGGAACAGCCACAATCCTTGTCAGGGTGAACCACAAAAGTCTCTAAATTAACAGGTGCCTAACCCTCTGCTAGCTAGCCCAAAAGCATTCAGACTCAACTTATAGGAAATGTGTTGAATATTTATCCAGCACACAACAGTAATAAAGTGAAAACACAACACAAGAAAAATCCCCACTTCTTTAGAAAAATGGTGTAAACTGGAATACATTATTTGATATCAAAATGACAAAAATTCAATAAGTAGAACTGGAGATATGCAATTCTAAAATTTTAGATAAAAGCAGCGCCAAAAGGCACAAAGGGCCAACTGAGGATATCTGGTCACACTGACAAAGTCACATGTTGAGGCTGACCGTGAGGAAGCACACAATTTGCACAAGACCAAGTCTGGCCCGCTAAGTATTGTACATTATGTCCTTGGTGCGCGGTTACACAGCATTGCTTTGCGAGGCTTCCTGTTATTGTATGTCAGTTTTGAGATACTGCAAAGGCTGCTTTACGAAGTCCAGCATCGAGTTGCTTTGTGGTGCATCGCTTCTGATTAGGAGCTGTGAGGTCTGTAATGCAAGGTCCTGCCAACACAGAAACCCTCTATTATGATGCTGAGTGGGAGAAATACACAAAGGGCAACTGCCAACTTCACCTAGTTTTGTGACCCAAGAACAGGCTGTAGATACCAAATGGTTAGACATGAAAAAGCCAACTTTTCAGAATTTTGTCTTAAAATCTAACTGTACCATACGAGAGGGCATTAAAATACAATTTCTCAGACACCAAACACGACTTTCCTACCTACTACTAATCAAAACATCACATATTAAGTTTACTAAAGTAACCCAGTGTTATCCTATGGGAGAGGTAGGCCTTGCAGTAGTGAAAAGTGAACTTAGGAGTTTATTACTTCTAAGACAGGACTTGTAAAACTTAAAAGTATATGTTCAAGTTTTTTAAAACAATGCACCTTTCCCCACTGGCTTTTTGGAGTCTTCCCATGAAGTGACATATATTTATTAAAAAGGAAGGTTTAGTCCTGGCAAAACTATTCTTTCACCAGGTCAAAATGGCATTTTAAACTGCACACACAGGCTGCAATGGCAGGCCTGGGGAATGTTTGAAAGACTACTAAAGTAGCTGGTGGCACAATCAGTGCTGCAGGTCCAGTAGTGGCATTTATTCCATGACAAGCTCTTGTACCCTCTTTTTTGTAGGTTTTGCTCACAGAGCTCATGTCGTTTTTCCCCTGTAGGAACCTTACAGCCTCATGCAAATCAATGTATCCCTTCCAGAGCTCCTCATCCTCTTGAACTTATTTTACCGTTGCTTCCAACTGGTTGTACTTTTTTTTTTTAATCACATGTTTACCACTTAATTAACTCCATCCGCATTACCTATTGCATGTATCAATTTAGGTGCATTTTACCACCATCCTTGGCTATTGGTGCCAACTGGCATGGCCTGTTGATTCTTGGTTTCCACCGGTTACTTGCACCTGTCTTCAGCACAGGTCACACCCATGAGATTAACATATGCCTTTCCCCAGGTTTCCTTTGGAACTTTCCAGCCTTTGATGTCAGCCACGTGACTTTCTGGAACAGTCTTCCCATCAGGTAAAAAAAAAACATCTAAACTGGTTTTGGCACTTGGCCTGGTTCTAATCCTGCGCAAGCATCTTCCCTTTACTCACCTGCTGCGTCACACAGAATCTCCTATGCTCTAGTCTTCCAAGCCTTCCTGTTGATCCTGTGAGCCAGTCTCTGTTGATGTCTCCTGTGTCTTGAGCTACGATTCTACCACCTCTTTGGCTTCCTGTTACTTGGCCTTCAGCTTTCCTTTGGATTCCATTTCAACAATCATATTCTAGGCTAAGTGCCTGATTCCCAAGTTAGTGCGCACTAATCCTTAGATAGGTTTCAAGAATTGTCTGAAGACTGAGTTCTTTCAAGGAGCATTAACTCGCTCTTGAAAATTAGACATTATTGGGTTTCTTTGTTTACAATGTCCTGGTGCGCCAGATGTTTTACCTCGTGGGTGCCTCAAACTTGTTTGATTCAGAACTGGATGTCTTCAAGTTTATAGTCATTGACAAGTTTGTGCCTTATGATAATGAAAAGATTTTGAGCACACAAATCATACGTTTGAGTGTTGAATTGAACATGTTATGTTTAACATTCTGCAGCGTGTCAGAAAACTCTGGTATTCCTTTTGTATTCTACCTGCTCTTAAGCCTTATTTGTGATGAAGCTTTATAGTGTTTTTGTTGTAAATAAATGTTTAAAGACCATATTCAGAGAACTGTTAGTAAAACTCTCTTCTTGTTGTTGCTAGCGCACAGCACCAGCATCTACACTAAAAGGTCCAGGGAGTACAGACCCTCCTGTGCAGTGTGGCAGGCAGTAGAGCAGAGCTAATTATCTTTTTTGAGCAATTCTATCTTTTTCTTGTTTTGTCCCATTTCCCCTTCCCCTTGGAAGCAGTGAGGGAATTAGGGTTATGTTTACTTGTTTCATTTGTTGCGCCAGGTGGGATTAGAGGTCCACTATTGTCTCCATGGTTGGAACCAGGTGAGTGCATGACAGAAGGCCAAGCCTCAGATTTTCCAATGCTCAGATCATATGTATGATGACTTGCATTTTCAAAACTTAACTCAGGCATTGCCAGAAGATATTTCTAGTGCATTAGAATAAGCAAAGGCACTATCTGATATACAAAGTGAAGTTCAATCCTTGTGATAGGAGAATCAGCCACTTAAGGGTGAGATAATTTGATATTGCCTTCACACTTCACCCTGGTTATCTCATGTAGGGCCAGGGGTGATTCTCAAATGTACACATCCCCTTTTTCAACCAGCAAATTTTGGCAATATGGGAAACCCTACCAGTATTTCCCACAGTGGAACTGTAAATCTGGTTCATGTCACTGTGATCACTCCAGTCCCTATTCTCCTGGCTCCACTGGAAAAGTTTTTTGGGGATAGTAATACATTTGATGCATTCTGGAATCAGTACCAGTTACAATTTCTTGTAAACCCAGGAGTGTTTCCTTCCAACACAGCTAAGATTGCCTTTAGCATATCGTACCTCCGGGGCACAGCTGCTAGCTGGGCTATCCCACTCATCAAAAATAATGACAGGGGTCTTACATGAGTTCAGAGGGTTTAGAGAGACAAGGCACTGTCTCTTTGATAAACACACCTTTGCTCAGGCTAGTGATAATGAGTTATTAAACTTACGACAAGGCTATAAGGATCTTCTAATGTATATTACAGCCTTTTTTAGACTAGTTACAGAAACCCATTGGTCAGAAGGAAAAGGAATCTCCCTCTTTTATAGAAGTTTGAGAGATGATTTAAAACACTCTTTGGCACACATTCTGGATCCCCCATTTCACTGCTCTGACTTCATTGATTTAGTCATTTGGTTAGATTGTGGATTAATGGAATGCAAAGAGAACACACTCGGTGGGAACTTAAATTGTTAGTAGTATGTCCCGAGTGAAAGAAGATTGAGTACAAGAGTCAAGATTATATTGAACCTTTTCAGATAGGAGGTTTATGCATTCCCCTGAGTGCTGAGGAAATAGAATGAAGAAAAAAGGTAAACTTCTGTTTATATTGTAGTAAGACAGAGCACTTTGCTCATGAGTGCCCTGTCAAGCTAAAAGGAAATCAAAAGAATGTTGCTATAATGTCTGATTCGATGCAGAAATTAGAGAGCCCAGCTAACACAGTGGTCAAGTGTGTTCCTAGAACATATTCCCCCATTACTTGGCAAACACTTCACATAAAGTTCCACGACATTTCACAATCCTAGTATCCCTAATACTTTCACCGCAACAGCAAAATGTTCACCTATACTCTTAGATTCTGGGGCTTCCAGAAACATACTAGACCTATCCTTGGCTAGTTTGTTACATATACCACACATTAAGAAACGCTAACCTGAAGCGGTTAGAGCTGTGGATGACTATGAGCTTTCTTCTTGCATGATCACATGTGAAACCGCCCCATAACTCTAGTATGTGAGTATGGGCATAGTGAGACCTTGATTTTTGATCTGATTGATATTATGGGTTCCTTGGTTTCAACTTCACAATCCCTTCATTGATTGGTCCCTCTGCCTTGTCACCCTGGGTTCTCACTATTGCCGTACTCATTGTTATAAAAAAGCACAGGAACTTTTACCTCCTTTGACTTTTATGGCTCAAAAAAGAGAAATTACAGCACAATACCCTATAGAATACTAAGATTTTTGAGATGTCTTTGATGAACAAAAAGCTATGCAACTATATTCAAATAGAGAGTATGCCTCTTACAGTGATTTATTTGTGGGTGCAACACTCCCCTGCAGTCTTGCCTATGAATTCTCTGAACCTGAGACAGAGCACTAGATGAGTTGCTAGCCCTGGGATTTATCTGTCATTCTGTCTGATTTGCATCTTCAGCACTCTTCTTTATTCCGAAAAAGAATGGCATGTTACAGGTATGCGTCGACTATGGGGCATTAAATAAAGTCACTTTAAGAAACATATAATCATTGCTTCTAATTCCAGTCTTACTTGATCAGGTCCGGGAGTCCACTGTGTACACTAAATTAGATTTGTGTGGTGCATACCATCTCCTTTGCGCGGAAGAAGGCGAAGAGTGGAAAATGGCCTTCTGAACTAAGTTTTGATTATTTGAATACATAGTTATGCCATTTTGGTCAGCATTCCAGTACTTAACGAGGTTCTGTGAGATCTGCTGGATGTTTGCGTGGTAGTATTCATTGTTGATACACTAATTTATTCAAAAATGAAGGTCCTATAAGACCCTGAGAACATGCTCTTTTTGTTGAACTGAAAAAATGCTATTTCATACTCAGTCTGTTGAATTCCTGGGATACATCTCATCCCCAGAAGGCATAACTATGAATAGGAAAAAGATTCAGGCATATATTGGACTAGGAGAGAAATGTACATTGTCATGTCTTTACCCAGACAAGATATGAGTGCATCAGCAGCCATCTAAACACCAACATACTCCAAGAGCTTGAAGCATGCTGTATGTAATTGCAAATATCTGTGTCCCCCATTGCTCAAACCCAGGTTTAGTAGCAGCTGTCATTGTCATTTCAGGGGATCATGTAAAGACAGTATGTGCATCTCACATACCACGTTAAGTTGTCAAATGTATCTATCACTTGTTGCATCACTTACAGCAACTGTGTGTTCTACTTCTCCTACAGGTAACCTTGCCATTCCCAACATGAAGAGGACACCAGAGGCTGACACTACCACTCTCGATGAAGGCCCCAGTGAGGAAAATACCCCTGGATGTTTGGACACTGAGGACAAAGCTGGCCAAAGAGAACACCTGGTCAGTCAACAACCGTCAGCCTCGCCCTGCCCACTTCGACTCCTCCCAGTCCTGTTGCAACAACATCACAGACTAGCATTTGCACCCACACCTGTGTACCAAGAACAGTCTCTTCCATCCTGTACCCTGCAGCACAGGTACCTGAGTCTTCTCAGGTCACCTCTTACAGTGATGGTCCTGCCATCAGTAGGAGTGGTCACCAAGGGACACAGCTGGCCATGAGACCAACTCCCAAGTTTTGGGAGCCTACCAAAATTCCCAAAGCATGATGGGCCAGGCGCTGACCATGTTGGGGGAGGTCCAACAGCTGCAGACAGACAACCACCAGGAAGCCAAGCAGCAGTGGCAGGCCCAAAATGCCACCTGGCTTCCACTGCTGGGGTGTTGAGGGACATGAACACTTCCCTGAGCAGGTTTTGCACCCAACATCAGTCCTCTTCCGCTAGCAATGAGACATCAGGCCCTTCTAAATCTGTGGCTGCCAGTGGAATTGAGGCCCTGCCAGTGTAAGAAGTGACACTCTGTAGAAGATGAACCACCCGCAAACGTGGGCATCCACCCAGACATTCAGAAGGAGCAGATGCCAATACCAAACCCACTGCCAGGAAGGGAATCTCTCCTGATTGGTTCCCCTTGCGTGTCACTAAAACACCCTGTTGACTGTTCTGAAACCTAACTCCATTTCCCCATAGTGCAAGGACATTGGACTTGTGTTTCCAATTGGTGTAGCAGCTACCCTGATGACTTAATCTACCATGACCAAACCTTCATTGTTACATTTGTGTTATTTCTGTTTCAAATCACTCAGTATATTGTGGTCTGCCTAATAAATATCACTTAACCACTAATCCTGTATAAGTGTGATGTATCAACCATATACAACTGTCATGTATGACAACTATTGTAGCAAAATGTTCCTCTCCATAGTTCAGCCTTTGTTATGGTCATAACCAGTATACATATTGCATTGGGATTATAACATGGACATGACACAATTCACCTGTATTGTACATCTCCACATATTTATTTGGATAATGGCAATCAGCACATTCTGAAGTCATGCTGTGGACTTCTGTGTTTCAGCTTAGGTATCATTCACTACCATCCCACAGAATACAGAATTTAGGAACATGTCAGTCTTTCACCATCCCAGGAAACAGGCAGATTGGTTCAATGTATCATCAGCTAAAGCTTTATCACATACCCATACCTTAACTTCCAAATGACCATACCCCATGAAATAGACAGAGGTCAGTACTAATCTCATCAGTCATGGAACCTTCCACTTACCATGATCAGGTATCTGTAGGCTTGCCACTCGCCTATGTCAGTCTTCAGACACATGCACATTGGTCTGCAATGAAGAAACACACTGACAGCTATGCACAAGTTAGTTCACATACACCACAAACCATAATGATTTTGGAGGGTCTGGATACCACAAAATAACATGTGTTAGACACGCATGGACACACACATGGCACCATTTGAGCCACCTCTAATACCAAATTCTTTTTTTTGCAGAAAAGGGCACTTCCATCCTACTGTCCTGACAGTCTGGGCATTGAACTCAGACACCACAAATCTCATACTAAATTGTACCTGGTTGAATCTTTGTCCACTTCTCATGTCTGTCTGCAAATCCCATATGCCTGTGACACTGTCTGAGATTGCCAAACAGTCAATCTGCAAATATGTGATTGACAAAGATAAGGTATATGCCAGAGCGAGACATACATCACATTGTCAATTCATAACTACAAATGCAACCTAGATTGTGCATTTTCTAAACCATAGACTATATACTTAACAGTTCTGTACACAACTCCAAGTTTCAATCTGCATGCATATCTGAGTCATGGGCTTTGGAACCACTTAAGACCACACTGATGGTGGCAAAAAGAACATTACAGGGCATGCATAACTTCAACAATACCCCATGGAATCTCTATTGTAAAATCACATCACATACCTTGAGTCAGTTGAAGTACTGATTGATGACATCTGCCCTGATGTCTCCAGCTTCATCCTCGCCATGCTCATCTTAACTTGACAAATCTGCATTTCCACCAACAGGATCTGCTGGCTCCCCCTCATCTGGTATGAATGGTATCTGATGTCTCAGGGCAAGGTTGTGGAGAATGCAGCAGGCAACAATTATTTGACATACCTTGTAGGGTGAGTAGAGGAGGGCTCCTCCAGACTTCTCTATGCTGCAAAATCTTGCCTTCGAAAGCCCAAAAGTCCTCTTCACTCCACACCTTGTCCTTCCATGGGCCTCATTGAAACGGACTTCTCCTGGCATGGTTGGGTACCTCAATGGTGTCAATAACCAAGGACGGTTTGGGTAGCCAGAGTCCCCTGTGAGGTATAGTTACACCAATCCAAACTTTAGTCTTGGACATCCACGTATATGGTAGCAGTAAAAAAGGTTTAGGCAAGCATGACATAAACGACTTAACAACCAGCCAGGCCCTCTCAGTGTATAGTCATGTCCTCAGCAGTGGGATATTGTTGTTCCGCATGATGAAGGAACCACAGACTGATCCTGGACACCTTGCACAAACTTGTGAAATGTATAGGTCAGCCAAACAGACCACTTGGACATTTATGGAATGAAAGATTTTCCTGTTCCTATATATCTGTTCATAGCACTTGGGGGAACCAAGGCTACATGGGTGCCATCTATTGCTCCAACCGCATGTGGAATGTGTCCCAAAGCATAGGCATCTGCCTTCACATGGGCCAAATCCTCACGTTGGGGAAATCCGATGTAGCTATCCAGGTGTTTTAACAATGCAGACAGTACAGCCTTCAAAACCAGACTGAACATGGGCTGAGACATCCCTGCAGTTAGGGCCACTGTATTGTGAAAAGTCCCAGCACTTACATGACTTGAACAATGGGAGGTATGCAAGTGGGATTTGCATACCTCCCATTGTTCAAGTCATGTAAGTGCTGGCATCAGATCTGGCTCCAACTGATGACATAGATCCATAAATGTATGCCTATCCAAGCAATACATTTAGATTACATGTCGCTTCTCCATGGTCTGCAGGTCTTCTGGTGGAGTGTACACTGGAGGTTGTCTTGCTCTCCTCAGTCCAGGGTAACTTTGTGGGACCACACCAGAATGTATATGAATGGTTCATTCTGTACATCATAAGTATGTCCACAACTACATCACACATAGATCTAAATCATGTCACATGAAACAGTAAATATGTGGTATTCAGCACATAGCTAGGCAAAATATATATGAAAGTGTACTGTATTCCAATCCCTTAAACCCTTGCATGTTCTCTAAATGGAGAAACATGTCACTTACAGTAAAAGTTACACCCACCTGATGTTTAACTTGACAAGTAAAACATATTTTTTCCACCTATACTATCTTCAGATTGTCATTAGTATGGTGACAACACTGTTTCATGTACATAACCCAAAATACCTAATTTCACTTCCTCTACTAATGGCATGCACAGCTATACTTGTAAACAGAAAACCAGCCCTTAAAACATTATCATAGATATGAGTTTTCAGTAAATGGTGCACCGCTCATTACTTCATCCAACATAGATGAGCCCTAAAATGGTAGCTGACTGACCTACTGTACAGGACATGAGGATGTGACTTGACTCCACTAGCGGATGTCGTCATGGCGGTAGGCGGTTACAATTGCATTGGACATTGCCATTGGAACACATTGCTACCTTTGGCGGACTTGGGCCAGTGGCGACATCCGCCAGTGGTGATGGTCTTGTACGTAGCAGACATGACCCCCATCTTCTGCACAATCCCTCACTTGACATCTGACACTGCTTCCAGCAAGACCTCCGCGACCTGAGCTGCTGTGTACTGCCTCTGGGATCAATCATGCCACATTCCGCAGGTGATAGGGCCCCTGCCTTCTCTTCAGAAGAGCTGGACAAGCTTTTGGAGGAGGTCCTACCCCTGTATGAACAGCTATATGGTGCACTGGAAGAGCAGGTGAGTCCAATGCAATACCAATGGGTGAAAGGTAGAGTGTATGATGATGTAGATAACGTGCAGGAATGAAGGATTGAGCTATCATATGTGGGTAGATGGACATGTGCACATGTGCATAGAAAGACTGTTACCCCAGATACATAGTAGGTAGTGTCTGATGTATGTACCGTAGTCCACAAATATTCATTACAACATTAACATCAATGTTGGTGTGACAAATAGTTGTTGAGATATACCATTTTAAGGGCATTCTTGTGGTCTGGTCATATGTCTCTAACCAAAACCTGGTACTGGTTATGCATGTTTTATGCCTGACTCCACTTCACACATGGGCTGACTGCTGATGGTGACTTGGAAAGTAGTTTGAAGTGTGAGGAAGGGTGTGTTTGGCTACTTGTACTAACTTGATTTTTCAGCCCACTTGTTGTGGGATGGAGCATATGGACATGACTTTCTCCTCTTGTCTGTGTCATCCATGCCGGTCAATGCCCATCAGAAAAAGGGGATCTGGTGTGCCATCACTAGGAACGTGCTGACCCTGTATTTATAACTATTATTATTATATGTTTTTATTGTATTTCTCTATTTCCGTATTATGGTTATTTTATAGCCGAATAAAATTTGATTTGATTTCTTTTGAGTGAAGTTGATAAAATCTAAACAAGGGAAGCACAGGCACTATTTGATGAAGACAGAATGAAATAGCAATGGTGAAAAATGTCACTCAGACATAAGGTAACATTATTTGAAAAAGTGTCCAAACGTGAAATCAGCAAATGGTAGGGAGTCTCTTTGCTCCAAAATTATATTGCGGTGGATAGAGTACCACGGGGCCTACAACTCTTTACTGTACCAACATATGAAAACCCACTTCCAGATTTGCTTAATGAATGGTCACAGAATATGGCAAAGACACACAAAAGGAATGCTTGATATTTTGGTAAAATATGCCAAAATAGACTAGGACACAACAAGAGCAGAATCGATCAAATTAAGAGTGAATATTGATCAATATAAGGTTGGAAGAGAACGTAAAAGAATTTTGACAGCATTAAGTGAGAGGCTAAAGATATGTGAGGAAGAGATTAAGAATAAGAACAGAAGAGAATTCTTGAGAGATAATGCAGAGCGGAGGCTTTTACCATTTGCTAAAATATTTTATGCACCTCCACAACAATTCAGAATGGTAGAAACAGATTTATATCAGGAGGTGTCCTCAATAACATCTAATTTGGATTTGAGCTCTTGGTTGATGAAGTTCTGGGCACTTCAACAAATATCAATAAACCTACTACATATTTTTAAAGAATTCAAATTGCTCAAACAAAATCAAGAGTACCCAAAAAGGCAAGCCAAAAGAAGAAGAGGCAACGCCAGAGATCGAGGAAAATATGAGGAATAGAGGAGGTGAACCATGGACTAAAATCATGGAGAAAAATGAACACAAAGGACATAGAAGTTTCAGTGCTAAGCAAACTGTCACTAATTTATGAGACAGATTGTCAAAGGACGTGGAAAAGAGTCTTTTGGAACTGGGTCTTTCTGTCTGCCCTGTGACAAGTGTTAATTACACACAATCTAGAATTAATCTATTCCTCTTCTGCCACAAATTCAAACTGATGAGGTTACATAGAACACATAAATAAACAAGGGATGTGAATTCTACTCCTATTAATATACGTACAGACAAGTTCTGTATAAATGATGTTACAGACTTAATATCTATGTGTGAGATTTAAGTTGACCAAAGGGGCAATTGTGATAATGATAAGAACCATTTACAACAATCTTTAGGACATGAACATGACTATTGGAATAGGATAGAGTTTGCAAAGAATGATGAACAAGCAACAAGAGACAATTTAGTTGAAATATATTTTGAGGTTCATCATCCCATAGTGGTTTTAAACCTAGGAGTTGCTGTAACCTGAATACTCCGCATGATACTATTAACTCATTTCAAGACACAATGGTAATGGAATTATGTACATTGAGGGACCAGAAACATTGAGTGGATGCAATTTGGCTAGGGACCAACAAAGAGAAATTAGATACATTGGTGAGTGTCACAAACATCATTTTCAAACCCTCAGATAAAGGAAGGAACATTGACACGATGAATATCCCTCATTATGGTGAGGAAGCTCACAAAGTTGAGTGACGAGAAGTGTTTTGTAGTTATCAGTCATTTAGAGAATAGGAAACCCATCTTGGAATGTCATGATCTACTGATAAGTTAAAAATATAATTGATGAGTATGAATATTGATTTCTGAGAGTGGATTACTCAAGAACAACTACATATATTTCTTACAGAATGTGCATCAACATCCCGCTAAACCACCAGGGAGACCAAGTGGTAAATTTAAAAGTCCCTAGCACCCCCTTGCGACACAGTAGAATAACTTTTTTTACGCTAATGTGGCCAAGGAGGCCAAAATCATAACACCAAATTTACAAAGTGGCACAATGTATGAATTGCATCACTTTGTAACCCTTTGTGCTACTTTATGCCTGCGCCTGGGACTTCCATCGTGAGGTGGGCTGAAAAAATGTCTCAAAGACATCTGAGAGATTTATTTGCGTCATTTTTTGTTGCCACTTTTAATGCCTGTCAGAGCAGGCATTAAAAGGAGGCACACCACTCTTTACAATGGGTCTCAATGAGCTTTGCAGGATTAGTGTCAAAATCTTTTACGCTAAGCCTGCAAAGCTCTGAAATAGAGTCCAAAATGTTGATGCTAGTTTCCCTAACTACTGTCATTGTATGCTGTATCTTATATACAGCACACACATGGTGGTGTTAGGAGCCGGTAAGGGGTGCATGAAAGTGTCGCTGCACTGGGTACAGTGCCACTTTTCTTAAATCAGGCCCCAATAGTTTTGGCTAATGGCCATTTACTGGAGCCTACTGCCAAATATTTAAACCATTTTCTGGTACTACTTGTGTTAGCATTACCCTGCTATTATAGGGACACTGCAGACATTATGAGTAAGAAACATGGGATTCATTGGGAGCATGCACATCTAATTATGACCTTGGATGTAAATTCCTTTTCTACCTGTTTTGACCAGAAACAGGGCATAGATACATGTCCCCTTTTTAAGAAGTAGATTATTGGATCACACTCTAATGTTAAGTCAAATTATGCCTTTTTGTTTAAAACAAAATATATCCACCTTTGATAACATATATTATTGCCATGTCTCTGGGACCAAAATGGACACCTGCTTCTACCCGAGCTCTGCAAATTTATTTATGGGCTGGTGGGTGAAGCAGGTGGCCTGGGGAGAGGAAAATATATCTACACTTCCCCCATTGTCATGTGGGTAAGATGACCTATTTATAATATGGGATGTCATAAAAAGTTGACAGAGGAATTAGTAAACAAATTACAGGTCAATAATCTTAATCTAAGTTTCAGTTACAAAATCAGCAGTGATAACATAGATTATTTAGACATCTGCCTCATGGTGGATGAGGGACAACTAGAGACTAAACTTCATCGAAGGGAAATGTAGGAATGTGGAGTATTATGCTCTGATGTTGGTTAGGCTTTACAATATAATACACTCAGAATACCCCAAAGATTGCCCGTTTCATTCACAATAATAAATCCTTACCTCAGTCCTAGTAGTAGTATAAAGAGCACTAAGACATTACTATGGGAACAAGTGTTAAGCAATTTAGAGTACCAGCATTGATGATAAGTAATTGACATGACTCAAAAGAATTTTGAAACTGATTTATAAAAATAAAGCATATTTTTATATATATTTAGACACCAAAACAACGTTAATCAGTACATATAGCCAGAGTTATGGATTTTAGAATGGAAATAAAATGATTAAACTTACAAGCTGCCAAACTTTCCCAATACAGTTAACCGGAAAAAAATCACTAGTGACACTTGGTTACTTGTGGTGAGTTCAGGGGAACCCCCAGGTAGTTAAGGTTGTGATGCCCCATGACCAAGCTGCAACAGTCAGACCAATTTTACCTGTCTCGTGGGACCCAGGTGTAGAGGTGTCCTGGCTGTCCTTGGTGCTGAACACGGGAGCCGTGGGTACTGAAAAATGGTACTTGAGGCACTCGGTCACTTGCAGGCCGAGTTTGTGGAAGCCCACTGGGGGTTAGGCTTACTTGGACCCCTGGACCAGGATTCACCAGGCTAAACAACTCTTCCTAGCTTGGGCATCTCAGGTGCAGAGGTGTGCTTGGCTATCCATGGTGCTGAACCGGAGCTGTGGTTGCTGGTTTTAGCACGATGATGGTGCGGGCTAGAAAGAAGATGCAAAAACTCAATAACTGAGCCACAGGTAACATCAGAGGAAAGTTTTGAGGTGTGCCCTCGAGTTACAGCGTTGAGTAAAGATAGTAATGACCAGACTAGCCCCCAACAACCTTTGGGAGTAGTATGGTGGAGGAGAAGCTATCTCCACTTCTGGATGTTTGGTGGAAAACGGTGGCTGGGGGAAACATGGACTACACTTCCCACAGTGCACTTAACCACCAGTTTGGGTGATCCCACGGAGGGCCCCGATGGTCAGCACATCTTTGGTTCAGGTTTGTGCTTTTTACCTGCGGTGGCGGAGGACTTGTGCTACTAGTCCAAGGAAGTCTGATCATGCATTTGACTCACAAAGGGTTCCCTGTTACTGGGGGAATCAGTCTTTGATGCAGAATGAGCCGTACTCAACAGTTCCAGGAAGGTTTTCAAGGCTCAAGGTACCACACATTTGTTAGTGCATGTTCCTGTTGTTGTTAATGTGGGTCTCTTCTTGTCCTATCTTTGCAAGTTGTTGCTGAGGTTCTATTGTCAAGGGAGCCCCTTAAATTATAGATGTGGGGCACTGGAGGTGTGGGTGCAAGTAACCAATGGGGTACTAGCTCCAGTGGCTAATCCACAGGTGAGGTGGCCACATCTGGCGGTTAGTGGCACCTTTTCTACCCAGAACCCCATATTTTATCACTTTTCAAGATGACAGAAGTCTTCCTCGGCTGTATAGACCAGGCTGCCTAACCTAGAGATGTGACTAGCCATCTGGAGTTTTACACCTCCTGGCTAACCAATTTTCCCACATGCTCTGGTGAAAATGTGCCTGGGGTGGGGGGATGGCTTTGTCCTCCAGTGGGAGACAGACAGCTTGCATATCAGAGGCGGTGTGCCCTTTGAAGCTCACTGCCTTGATGTGCCACTAATCTAGGCTTCCTGGTAAGGAGGAAGGTGTGACCACCTTCCCAACCAGGCCATTCTCCTAGCTTCTGAGAGTCTTCACACTACTGCCCAGAGAGTCAGAATCCTTTCTCGTGGGATCAGCCGGGAGATGGCAGCCAGAGCACAGGAAAACTGGGGCAACTAGATGGACAACCTCTAAGGTTGCTCACTGGGTCCATATCACATCGCCCTCAGCATGAGATTTGTGTCAGGGGAGGAAAGGCAGGTTGTTTGATATCAAGCATGACACATTTGGTGGTACCATAATGGAGCTGGTGACCTCAGGTTTGTCCGGGTGCCAGCCCATGTTATCCTGTCAACTGTTGCTCACTTACAGTAGCCTTTCATTGAAAAGGCCACTATAGGCCATTTAAGCTTGCACTTATATATCCACATCTTTAATATATTGCACCCCCTCTTCTGGGATCAGGAGACCTTTCTTAGGGGTGACTGATTAAAGATAGTGCTTTTGATTGTGCCACACATGGTGTGGGCACAGTAGAGTTCAAGCAGTTTGCATTGCTACTGCAGTCTGCAATGGCAGGCCACCTGTCAGTAGTAAACTTTGGTCACTCAGGAGGGTGCAGAAACAGTGCTTCAGGCACTAGTGACCCCTTTAACACCCATGTCGTAGTTACCACTGGGACCTTATATTAGTGATTTATAAGTAGGTGTGGGCAGAGTGTGCAAAGTAGTGCTAGACAGAAATCTGTGAAGTAACAAAAAACTCTGCTGTGCTACGTGGAGTTCCACGGGTGGGCAGAGTTCCCCATTGTGCCTGTTTGTGTTGTGGTTTACATCAAACACAATAGGAAGTACATTCTCCCATTTAAATCGAGCATGAATGGTACCACGTAGTTCACATGGAAGACGGCCATATTATTTTTCTCTCTTTCATGGTGCTGGGCCTTTTTTTTTTCATTAATCTTTTTAATCCTCCACCCTTCTAATTAATCTACCCCTCATTTTTATTTGTTGTATTACTATTATATTATTGTGTCTTTTTGTGCCAGACTATTTTTACATTTTTGTGACTTTTTGTATTTTTGTTTATTTTTTCCTCCTGTTTCTTTTCTTCTTCACCCCACCACCCGCCCACCATGGCAGAACAGGGTGGTGAGGGCGAACAGTAGAGTGGCAGCACCAGGACCCCCGGACAGCCAGCAGCAGCGGCCTACTTTGTGGTGCAGCCCTGGGCCATCTTTAGTGAGGAGGACATAGCAGCACTGTATTTTTTACATGCACACCACTTCCCCTCCATGCTGGCAGCAGGCGGCAGATCTGGTAATGGTTACCCCCTGCGGGAGCGTCGGCTGCATTGGGCTATAGTGCACCAGCATGTTCCATGTACCATCCAGGTCCAGTGCACCACCCAGCAGCTGACACACTTCACGGCGGATATCATCGACTGCAAGCAGGACCTGCTCAAACTGCTAGTCATTGTGATTACGGGGCTAGGTGAGTATTAATTATAGTATTTGTTATGTTTGTGTTCTACAATACTAGCTTTTTTTCTGAATAGCATGCTGATCACACTCAGAGGTAAATTGGTTTATGAATATTAATATGTGATCCAATTAGAGCTAGGCAGGTGCTCTGCACTTCCTAATCATACTCATTGGCGCTCCCTTTGGCTGATTATTTACAAAGCCATTGCAATGCATACTCCTCTGTTCTCTGGTCACCATAGTGAATTAGTGATATCAGTGAGTTAGCATTCTCTGTGACTTTCTTTATGTAGCTTGTGCAGTCCCAAGCAATTTCACAGTGATGTTTAATACTAGTATGCATCTATGCATTGCAAAAAAAGGAGACTGAGTTGGTCCATCAACTGAGATGAGAGATTAGAATAGAATTAAAGCACAGTCATTGCAGTGCATTAGTTCCAAATGTAGTTTTTGTTAAGGAAATTGGAATAAGGATTTTAGGAGTAAATCCAACTCAACAATAGTCGATCGTCCTAGTACCAGAAGCAATCTGATTTAAATAACTACAATGTTACTGCATTTGTGTGTTATAATAATTTTGCTGAGATTAACTGTACCACTGATCTTTTTTTTTTCTCTTTTTCTTACACTGGCCTTTTGTACTTTTTTTAAACAGTCTCCTTTTTTCCAATTCCGATCCAAATTTTGTTTAATTCCTGTTATCCCTGCATTATCTTTTTTCTGTCTTTCACTGACCAATCTTATAGCTCTGCCCCTCCATTACACAAAATGTTTGGTTGGTTTGACTACCTGGCTTTTCTAACATTCTGAATCAAAAAACTGCCAAGCGCGATATATTTGATGGAAGACACTGCAGCTTTAACCAAAATGTAACGATGTATTGCAGATGCATTTTCTTTATTGAAAAGATTAAGTAGAGGTGTACCTTGTGTCTGATTTTTTTGCCACACTGACCACAAGTAGAGCCAGCTCAAGTTCTGCTGCAGGAGCAGATGGATCAGGGAGAGGAGTGGCAGCGGTAAGTTACATTCCTTGCTTATTGGCAATTACTGACTAGCTACGAAGGTGGCGGTGTGATCATGATCCCCCTGCATTACAGCTACAGTGGTGGTTGGCTTACTTATGGCCCCTTCTATCTACATTGGGTAAATGGATGGATGAGTGAAAGGATGATTGAAAGAAAGGGTAAATAGTGGACACTGAATTCTTGAATAATAGATTGTGAATTTTGGTGAAACACTGGATGAGAGAAAGTAAAGCTTAAATCATGGTTGCTATGGGTGAATAATATGGTGGGAAGAATTAAAGTATGATTCAATGATTGCTTGGATGAGTAAACAAGGGAGCTATTTTGTAGAGGGACATGCTGCTCACCTACTTTGCTTACTTTATGTTTTATTGTTATCAAAGCTATGGTTCAAGGTATGGGGTACTTTAATTTGCGTTCTAATCCCTCTACTCACTGTATTTGTTTAACAAGGCAGATATGTATCCCATCCTTCCTCGTCATACATCAACGCACTCCCTGCCCATAGCATTTCACCACCCATGAATGAAGAAGTGCACTATGGTTCAATTTGCATCTGTAGTGCTGTGCAATGTTTGCCTGCTTCAGTCAATGTCACATTTAAATAGTTTTCAATACATTGCAAGCCAAACACACAATGCATGTTTTTTCCCTTTGCCCACTCAGACACCTCTTAGTGCTTCACTCCTTTATTCTTTCCTAAGTTCTTCCATACCAGTATACCAAACAAATTGGAAAACCCATTTTTGGCATCTGCCACATTGTTATGGCTCTGTGAAGTGTTTCCAAAATATATTCAATGGTTTCCCATAACAGATTTATTTTATGACTTTTAAGATTTTTCCCTTTACACTTTCATCTACGAACTGACTGAATAAGCCAGAGCTTAGGCACATGATGAACTTAAGATCATTGACACTACTCTATTCTACAGCAAAAGCTCTACCTACCCGCCTAATCCCTCTGCCTTACTCTGCAGTAGAGTAAGTCAAGTTTCCTGTCCTTACTGCCCAGTGGATTAATTTGTTGGAAACAATTTGTAGTAGTGGGAAAGGCCAATGAGTTAAGTGAGACTACTAAGTGCCTGGTTTGATTTCAAGTTTGGTGTAAGGGATACGCTGGGTCAATCGTGTCAAGTACAATCTATATAGCCAGTTCCTTTCCCTGTAGTGCAGTGCATCATTTTCCCCACTGTCTACTTTTGGCAAATAGGATAAATAATATATCCGCATTTTATACATGACGTGTGATGTATCTTATTTATTCATCTGCCTCTTTAGACTCGGGGTAGAAACTAAGGGAAAGGCATTTGGGGAACAGCAGGGCTATTGGAATTGCAGATAGATAATTGTCAGCTACACCTGCCCTAGTTGCAGACATAAGCAAAGTACTCGAAGCGCTGTCTAGCATGCCTCCATTAACTTGGCACAACAACTTGTACTCCACAGTGCATAATGCCTTATTCATAAATGAGAGGTAATTTGTTTTTATTTTTCCACTAAAAGTTTCTGTTTAGTTGCTAGAAAATCCTTTAAAAGAAAACAAAATGAAATCACTGTTTTTCTTTTTAAATCTGCCCTTATTCTGCCTTAATTAGTTTCTACCAGACAATCAGTGCTTTTTATGTGAGGCATGTGTGGGTAAACAAATAAAGTTGGCCCTGTGACTCTCCTAATCATACTCACATCAAATTCCAATGTCCCTAGAGCACCAGCAGTGCAGTGCTACAGTGCCACCTACTACCTACTTTTGAAGAAGTGTTTGTTCAGAGCACAATTTGTCTTTTCTATTTTTTGTTTTTCTCAATATAGCTGATCCTGCTCGACAACCACCAACCAGGCAGGAGGTAGTGGTCCGTCCGTGGTGGCAGAGGCTGGGGAAAATCCAGTCTGAATACTGGCGGCTAGTAGTCCTGGAGGAGAAGGAGGGTGAAATTACTCTCTGAGACCCAGTACTCATCTCAGCAGCACACAAGCGCCAGCCTCCAGTGTCCCAGTCACTACATTGCTGGTGCCGCCACCAGCTGCCATGGTCTCTGACTGCCACTGATGCCACCCACTCCCACTTGGACAGACAAGTCGAGGTTTGAGTCCTGCAGCTGCTCAACCACATTGAAAGTCAGATAGGGAGCATAGAGCAGAGTCTGGACCAGCTCCAGACCCATCTAGATAATGCCCTCTTCTGAACCCTTTTTTAAATTTTTTGTTTTGGTGCAAGGGACTTGTTGTGGGTGGAGAGTGTGGGAAGGGAGTTGGGACGGGGCTTCACTTTGGACTTGAGTTGGACTTTTTGGAGACAGGGCTATTTGTTTGGGGAGGGGGTGGACCTGTTGTGGGTGGAAAGGGTGGGTTTTTGTATTTGTTAAAAATAAAGAATGGATAATTTATTTTACTTGATTTATGCCTCAAATGTTTATTCTGGTATTTTAGTTTGCACTGCTGTCTTTTAGTATAGCCTGTTTTCTGAATCTGCTAAAAAAAAGTATATGTAATGTACTTATACCCTTGCACTCCTGCCCTCTGCAACTATATTGACCACTAGTGGATGGTTGCCATTGCCTAGTCTGCCTACAAAAACACACAGACATCTTCTTCATTAGGGGTTAGTTCTTCTCTTACCTGAATAAATTAAGTGAGAGAGTCTTCGTACTGCAGGGTTTTTCACAAGGTGGCATATTAAAGGGGTGGTAACAGTAGTAGCAGGCTAGCATGCTAAAAGGGAAGATAGAAAGTGTCACTCCCACCTATGCGAACTCCAACTACAGGATTAATCAAAGGGTTATCCATCACTGTAAATTTGATTGAAAGGAAACTGCAGAGTTAGTGGGTCTCATTATATCATAACTTTAGAAAGACTGAGACCAGACTACCATAATGGCAGTATTTAACACACAACAAAGAAGACCTGATAATAGAAATTAGCAATATCAACTTCTTCTAAGCAATGGTAAGGAGCTAGTATTAAAAAAGGAACCTTAGGAAATGAAATCATGTCAGGAGAAGAGGGCTCAGAGTCAAAAGAGGTTGGACCAGGTTAATCATTTGTGCAACACACAACACAAGGCATGAATGATGATGTTGATGCGGCTGCTGTAGATTATTGCTCAGGTAATAGAAGGTCATGCAGTGAGTTGGTGTTACTTTCACCACATCCACCCCAGCAAGTGTGTGATGTATTTAAGGTGTATAATTAAGTTACTCCTAAGACTATGATTGTGAGTGTGACTGTGTTTTGGAAAGTCTCATCAAGACCCAACGAGAAAGCTGTACAATGAATTTCTGGAACACATTAGGTAGGCCTTCCAGTGAGGCCATGTTAACTTGGGAACAAGGTAGGAATACATGTAGATAGTATAGAAGGCTAAACATTGCATCTAGTTGCACGTTCCATACTGTTTCTTGAATATCCCTAGAGAGAAGGGAGAGCCAACAAAAGCGGGAAAGGGGAACCTGACAGGTACACCTAGTTTTGGGAATTGGCAAAGAGAATTTTTAGTATATTGGTTACATGGAAAGTGTTATTTGACTAAATGTTTCATTCATCATTGGAGATATCTACTCTTTGTAGAGTACTGCTAGCCATCCTGAACTTGCCAGACGACGTCCATGTTTCTCTCTCTCTCATCCATCCCCTTTCCCCTGTAATGCTCCCATGCCGATTAGGTGCAAGTAAGTGGGAGGCCTGCAATGTTTAGGTGGACTTGGGAACAAGCAACTTGAGTCAGAATTGTATCTCAGTGGGATGAACTGGTTAGTGCTTAATAGTTTCCTGAAACAATTGGGCACTACTTTGTGAAAGGGACAAATCGAATACAACTTCACTGCTTGTCGGCGTCACCGTGATTGCTGTGGCTGCCTCAGTGACAGACATGGTCTTGGGCTTCGGTTGGGGTGGTGCTGTTGATGCTGGAGTGCTATTCCCAGGGTTCTTTCCTGGTGGCAATTGTGGCAGGCACAAGTCTCCCGAAAAAGGTCGCTGTCCATACTCCACTGGGGAAATCTGCTTTTTCTCACTGACTACTTTCTTTGGAGAAACTTTCTTTGATGCCATCTTAAGTTCTAAGTTAGCAGTGGCACTACGATACACAAGCGGAAGAGATTGGAGGACCGAAGTTACTGTACAGGCCTTCTCTTTGTCAATACCAAGGGTGATGTGACATCTCTTTGCATGTCTGTCTAAAAACACCCAAGTGAGAAAACATGTAGTTAATGAAATGTGGCATCGCTGCAGGTTGAAATAGTACAGAGAAATGCAATATTGGTGTGATTGGTTACTTATGTAATAAATACCAAATTAATCTAACATTGTGAAGTCAACCCACACCTTAAAATGTAAATTCAAATCAGACAACACAACATGCAAATATAGCTCTTTGCATTGTCTCCATCTGTTTTAAAGGAGACACCCGTGGTAGTCACAGAGAGGCGCATCGGTAAAAATCGGTAAAAAAACCTGTGGTGGAAAGGTGGTCCACATGGAAATGGAATAATCATTAAAAAAATTAATTATGCTGCTGATATATATGCAGTGCACTGCAATTAGGGTGTCCAGGAGGTAATGGTATTATTAATCACCTAAAGGAACCCAATACTGTAGCGCAGCTCTGTGCCTTTAGTGGATGGATGGATGGATAGATGGATGAATGGATGGCTAGGTGGATGGAACAAGGCATATTGTGGAATTAAATACAATGAAAATATATATTTTTTTAAAAACAAGAAATCAAAAAATTAAAATGATAAATGGAATAAAATTGAAATAAAAATAAAATAACGTAAAAAATTGGAATACAAAATAAATAAAAAAAATGTAAACTGAAAATGAAGATCCAAATTTTAAATAAAATAATAAAATATAAACTTACATTAAAAAAATTAGATGATCAATGTTTGCTGATGTTTGTATGCAAGCCTATCGGAAAGACACACTGGCTGCATGCACAAAATGGCTGCCAACAACATGGTAAAACAACATCAAAAAGCAAGGCGGCATGACAAAGAAAGAACACATAAAAGCTTATGGCAAAGGGACACTGGCTGGATGGACAAAATGGCTCCCTGCAACAGGGCCAAACAACAACAACAAGGAGCAGGGAGGTATGGGGAACAAAGAAACAACACATGCAAGCCTATGGCAAATGTACACTGGCTGGATAGATGAAATGGCTGTCAGCCACATGGTCAAACAATTACTGTGAACAAGAAGACATAGACTACACAAAATGGCCTGTGACCACACACCTTGGAGAACAAAGACAAATGGATGATGACAAACAAACAAACACACAGACACACACACACACACACACACACACAACACACAAACACACACACACACTGGACAGAAGGGGAAATGGTGGTGACACTGAAGAAAACACTAATATTAATTCAGCAATACAAAACACTAAAATGAATCGAGTTATAAATATTTCACAGCAACAGTACACACATACTCCTACGCCTTCAAATATTACCACACAACATATTAACTTTTTACCACAAAAAAGGTAAAAAAAAAAGACAACACTTTGCACTTAATCCAATGCCATCCCTGCCCTAAATAAAGTTTTAAAAACACATAACACTGAAATATTTATTTCATGCACTGATGGCTACTAGTACTTGGCCTGTTAGCTAAATTGGCCTTTGGAAATCTAGGCAACATCATAAAATAATATTGCAAATGTTACAAGCATGTAGAAAAGGACAGGTACTGACTGAGTTGTGCAACAATTTACAAAAGGGGAAAATCAATGAAATGCAAAATAAAAATTAACTAGGCCCATACTTAAACTCCAGGCCACCCAACACTATAAAATTACAAAATCAAATCGCCGAGGTCAAAATGACCCCCTATGTATCTACAAGTCACATTTAATTATTGACTGAGATAAAACATTTCTTCATGGGCTGAATGTTGGTGAGGAGCTTGCTGTAAATATACAAGCAGGAACTGATTTCTTTGACCTGGATATGTGACAAATTGTACATATAGGGTGTCATTTTGACCTCGGCAGTCTTTTGCCAAGACTCCTGAGGGACCGCCGTGCTGAAGACCGCCAGTGGTGGCGGTTTTCCGCTCTGCGTCATATGACTGCTGGCAGCCCTCTGTCCTTTTTCGGACGGAGAGCCGCCAGCAGCCATTCTGGCGGGCGGCGGGGAAGTGTAGTTTGCTCCACCGCCACGTCAACAGAACACCTCCCACCAAATCACATCCTGTGATTCGGCGTGGCAGTGTTCTGTTGACGGTGTGGTGGCGGCGGAGCAGCCCCCATGGATCCCGTCCCCTCCCGGAGGAAAAACGGACCAGGTAAGTTGATCGTCCGTTCGGGGAGGGGGGTGGGGGGTGTTGTGTGTTGTGTGCGTTCATGGGGGTGTGCGTGTGAGTATGTAGAGGGGGTGTACATGCGGGGTGTTGTGTGTTTGGAAATGAGTGCGTGTCTGTCTGTATGGATGTCTGTATCGATGTCTGTATGGATGTGTGCGTGTATGTCTGAATGTGGGTTTGTGCGCATGACTGTGTGTGTGGCTGTTGGCATGTATGTTGATGGGTGTGCGGGTATGTATGTTGATGGTGCCTGCGTGCGTGTCGGGTGTGTATGTGTAAGGTAATGTTGGGGGTCGTGTGGGGAGGGGGGTCCTGCCACCTTTGGGGGTGGCAGGGGTGGTGGGGGGTGTAGGGGAAGGACTCGGGGTGGGGGAGACCCCTATCAGTGCCAGGGAAGGAATTCCCTGGCACTGATAGTGCTTACTGCCATGGATTTCATGGCGGTTTTAAACCCCATGAAATCCATGGTGGTCAGCCAGGTCATGATACCGCCGGCGGTATTGTGACGGCCGCTGGGCTGGAGACCCAAGTCTCCAGCCCAGCAGTCGTCTCCGCCCTG
Organism: Pleurodeles waltl; assembly: GCF_031143425.1. NCBI lineage: Eukaryota > Metazoa > Chordata > Amphibia > Caudata > Salamandridae > Pleurodeles > Pleurodeles waltl. The sequence goes on from NC_090445.1 coordinate 1,012,099,093, forward strand.
GCGGTCAGAACAGAGAAGTGGTGGATGACCATGGCGGTAACCGTCATGGTCATAATTCCAAAATTCTTACCGCTAGCCACCAGACCCCCATAGATCTTAAAATGACACTTTTCTTGTAATGATTATGCTTAAATTGTGCATACATATATGTACATAACTACCTGGCTGTATTAAATCTCCTTTACTTGCACTTTGAGTTTCAATGATGGACCAAATAATACATTCTTAAATATAATGAGGCTGATATTGCAGATTTCAAATATGAAAGACCTGGGGAAATAATATATGTGCACATGTAAATTGATAATATCTCCCATTGTTTCTAATACTCAAGACTAATGATAACGTTTTGCTTATTTGGATAGAGTAACTACATGGCAAACGTATATAGATCATAAATTTGATAAATAATTTGATAAATAAAATTAACACTCATTAGGTTGTTGACTATTTCGCGGAATGATCACATTGGAGGTCTTTAGATAATTGTTCTACATAAAGGGCCTACTTCAGCAGAAGGATTATACAGAAAGTTTAAAATGACTGTCTGGTATAAGGAAATGTAATTGTGATTAGCACAACAATTGTGAGAGGTCTCATTTGCGTGATGGATTATGTAGGAGGTTTACAATGATTATCCGGTATAATGAAATAAGTGATAAAAATTGTCATAATGTGCACAAGAGTCACAAATTAAATGCACCTTCTTCCTTTCTGCTTATTATGATGAATATATATTCATTTTTATGTATCATATTATATCAATGGATTAAGGAAATATTAATTAATGCTGAAGAAGATGCTAAAATAAGGTATGTAGAAATTGTAGAACTACAACATTATAATTGAACTATTTAATTCAAATGATGAGGAACAATCAATGTTGTTGTTTAATTCATTGTGACTACATTGTATTTTATATGTATATATATATATATATATATACATGTATATGTGTGTGTATATATATATATATATATATAGAGAGAGAGAGAGAGTTACAGGGATGTTATAGTTAGGCTCACTAAATGTACAAAATTATAGAAATTCACCTGTAATGATTAGATGTATTTCATGTAACTAGTTCGTACTCCACGGTAACTATAACTCACCCCCCACCCTGCACAGTTGTTTTTGTGAATAATTTTACAACAAATGATACAGTGATGTTATAAAAGATGTCATCAGTGCTGTAATTTCTGGGGTAATTAGCAGTGCATGCTGAGGGTGCGGGTTATAGTTACCTTAAGGCACAAGTTATAATTACTTGAAATAACGCTTACTATAACAGGTGAATTTCTAGGGATTTGTAAGTTTAAAATGTGAGTCTAATTATAACATCCCTTTAACTTTTGTTTTTTTAATGAATTTTTAAGTTTGTTTTAATTCTATTTCCTAACTATAACATCCCTGTAACCAGTTTTTTTTCAGTGAATTTCTAGTTTTGTTTTTAATGTAAAGTGATTTGAATTACTTTACGTTTAAAATTCTCCTGTACACAGTGGATGTTGGCTGCAGGACCTGGCCTGCAAACAGGCCCTGTAGGTAACACTCTACAACCACCCAACCCTGCATTGTGCATGGCGGGGGTTGGGTCTCAGTAGCTGTTGATGAGAAAGAACCAATTTGTTACTGTCACTAAACAAGATATTGAGCTAAAAACAGCAAGGATGCAAACACCTCTATCAAGGATTACAGACAACTTTTCAAGGTGGACATGCAGAGAAAAAACTCTTGCTTTGCAATTAGAATGATTAGAACCTTACATAAGTGGACCTTGCACTTCAGGGACTTGCTTTGTTTATATCTGTATATGCTTCCCGTTGAGGTTTGATTTCTGTCAAATGAGTACCATGCCAGAATGAATCCTGCCCTTTGTATTTATCCAAGAAGAGGCCTCTGTTTTGTGCAGAATTTCTACCCAACTGGATTGTTTTCTACTGGGTAATTAATAAAAGCCACCTCGTTGGATATATTTATAGTGCATCTCCTACATTGCAGCTTATTTTAAGTAACTATACCTCATGCCCTAAGGTAACTATAGCTCACTCCTTCGCCATGTACAGCAAATTATGCCACATATTATGACATTGATGAGATCTTGTATGGCATCTTTGATATCACTGCAATGTTTGCAATAAACTTATTGATAAGAAAACTGTGCATAGCAAGGGTGCGAGGTATAGTTACGGTAGGGTGCTAGTTATAGTTACTTGAAACAACTCCTAACTATAACTGCTGAATTTCTATGGTTTTGTATGAGTAAATTCAGAACCTATCTATTACATCCCTGTATTCTTTGTTTTTTTCAGTGAATAAATATATGCCTCACTGAAAAATATAATATTTACAGAGAGTTATAGTTAGTTTTTTTCAGTGAGATGTATATAAATAGAGTCCTGGTTCCCACCAGACCCATTACGAGTTTTCCACTGGGCTGACAGCAGAAAAGTTAAATGAAAACATGCAACGGCATTGGACTCGGAGCCGAGTCCAGTGCTGTCGGACAGGGTGGAAGTCCAGTACCCTCGGAATGCTCACTGCCTGTAAAGAAGATAGTGCGCATTCCGATGGTGCTGGGCAGGGGGGTCTCTGCACTGCCCATGCCATGGACATGGGCATTGCAGGGGCCCCCCTGTGGCCACCAACTCTCGTTCTCCACCAGCCTTTTTATGATGGGGAAACTGCCATGAATAGTTAGGGATAGATCAAGGTTATAATAAAAAGTTCAGCACTGAGTTCAGCACTGCCCTGGCTGATTACAACCAAGACCGCCGACCCACGTCAGAATCTCTGATTCTACCAGGGACAGTGGTCTTTAGGTGGGCCTGCCTGCCTAACTCATAATGTGGCAGTTGGTCGGCCACAGCGGTCCAACCGCCACAGCGAGGCTGGCAGTCTTGTAAACGCCAGCCTCATAACGAGGCCCTAAGTCTCCTGAAAGAGACAAATATCGAACTTATCTATAAACTGACACCAATTTGGACATGTTAATTTAGTGGACAGCCCTGCAAGATTCCAAGAAACAAGCCTGGTACAGGAAGGTCTAATATTACTATCATGTAGCTGACTAACAGCTATAAAAGTGGATAAAGTAACACGATCAGTAGGGTCAGGTGATGAGGTGATTTTACATAAATGCCTTACCTTCTTGGACCCTAGACTAGTGGCTATGCTGTTAAGGGCATTTCTATGTGTGACATGTCATAGTAATCAAGATAGTCCAGTTGACTACTAAGGGAAGGAGGGACCAATGACACGCCCTCCATCCACCTGAGTTTAAGCAGCCCAGACAAGCTGTCGCAAGTCAATCAACTTCCTCAAAACTTACTGTCAGACATTAGATAGGGGTACCTCAAAAGCAGATTGCATAGTTGGTAAATATCTGGTCATAGGATGTGAATAGACGGGTAACATACTGGCATTGGCTCTTGGTTTGTAAAAGTAACTAAGAGACACACGTTAGGAACCTTCAAACTGGTCTCTACTACCATGATAAGAGCTTAACAAGAAATGCACAAAATGAGGCAAACGAAAGTTAATAATTACACAGTCGCTGTTGCAGTCTTTCACTGAGAGTCCAATCTAGGCTATTCTATTTACTATGATGATTTATTTGGTAAGAATGTTAATGTCCTTCCTGTGAGACCCAAGCCAATGGACACACTTATAGTCTTCTTCAAAACTCGGCAGATGGGTTACTCCGTCACAAAGACTATAAAGTGATTTAGATTTTGGCAGACGGAGTAACTCATTCGCTGAGTTCTAAATCAGGCACTTATTTCTTAAGGATTCCTGGGATCCATACATTGTGGGTTTGGGAATGTTCCTAATTGTCAGAACAATGGAGTGGCTTTGAGAAGGAGGTCCATACGAGGTAGAGGGGCATTAGTTGTCGGGTGGTACCAACCTGGATTATTACCCAGTGGTGCAGCCTCCCTCAAGTAAGTTGTTGGAGCTAGCAACCTTGTCCTTGCCAGCAGTTGATTATTTTACTTTGGTGCTGGTTCTAAATCATGATTAATACTCAAAGGCACAGAATTGGGTTTTTGCTGCAACAACTCGCCCAAATTACTGTGCAAGCCTTTTGTTCATGGAATTATTGGTGCCATAACCAGTAGTGAATTGAAGGAGATAAGGATGTTGATTTTAGCTGCCTTCAGAATCTACAATAATGAAAACACCAGAGATTTTAATTTGAGGATTTCAGACTTAAGACTTTGCAGCTCATATATTATACCTTCACTATTGGTAGAATTGGTAGACTTTGGACTCACAAGGGGGTTCAGTACAAATCGTAATTCCTCTAGGATGTTGAGTTCACTCTCAATCAGATACACTGACACCATCTGAGGCTTTTCCATAGAGCACCTGGTTTCAGTTGAGACTCTTAAATTCCCTGTTTCCCACATTTTGGCGACCAACATTTCTTGACAATAACATCTAATAGGGGGATAACTGTTCCCCTCATTGTCGAGCTCTGGCCGCTGTGGCCTTTAGTCGTCTCTCTCATCGGCAGTGTTAGTGGTAGGCTCCCTTAAACTCAGTACCTCTTTGGAGCGGTATGAGACTTTAATAAAAATATCATATTGCAGCTGATTGTGAGAATTAGGAAAGGTGGAGGAGACAGGAGTGAGAGCTGTTGATGTATAAGATAAGAGACAATCAACTTCTTCAATGAGCATATCAATATATCTAATAATGGAGCTATTTAGGTGCAGTGCTCCAAACACTTGCTCTCTTCTTAATGCAGCAGGGCATTCCCTTTGCGTTTCCCCAGTTGACAAATTAGAAATTAGCACAGTGCAATCAAAGACAAACTCCAAGCGCTTGGTTCTATCACCAACCTTAATATTTGCCAGGTGTGAATACGGAGGGGGTCTGTCAGAGAACCAAAAGGGGTGTCCCAGCCCAGCCTCCTCTGGTCTCTGGCAGATGCAGACGGTCCCGCTCTTGTCCTTGTCTTGGCCTGGTAATGTGCCTGAGTGTGTCATGCACGCATCCCATGCTGCAGGAAGTATGTGTGCCTAAGAGCATGATTGTACACTCTCCTCACACCACTGGAGAGCTAGGGTAGGTAGTCCCACCCCAGCAGATAAGCAGATGAAATTGGCGTCCCGGGTCACAGGAAGTCCATGCACCTAGGAGTGTGATTGTAGCCCCTCCTCACACAGGAGGAAAATTCAGGTGAAACAGGTGTTAATTTATTTTCTAAAATTATTTGTTTAGGTCTTCATTGTTTTTTGGAAATGTATGGGACAGGTGATTGATTTTTGCCTGTTTAAATTTTTTTTTTTATTTTAAATATAGAAAATATAATTTTGTTTAGTTTTGCGCGCATGTATCACTAGTTTTATTTTTAATCTTTATAGAGTTTTAGGTTGTATTTTGTTGAGTCACATGCGCTTACTTTGTAAAGTTTGCTCGTCATGTTTGGAAAGCTGGTTTTAATTGATTATTTTTATTTAAATACTTTAAAACAATGCTGAAGAATGAAATATATTATTTGAGGTTCATGACATTTTCAATTAGTACTATATTACAATTTAAATACAGTTACTTAATAATTTTTATTAACTATATGTATGTTCTCAATATTAATATTTACAATATTTGTGTAGTATTGCATTTATTTAACGTGATAACAATATTTTGTATTTTGTTATTTAAGTTGGCAAAATGAGGGTATTTTAGATATTTTGTAGGACAATATTTTTCAAGTGGATATTTCTGCTTTTCTTGTTTAGGTGTAGGATGACAATAGAGTGTAAACATCTTTTTGTGCCGATGTTGCGCATTTCAATATTGTTGTGCTCGCTATTGTGCCATACAACCAACCTTAGATTATTTTACTCTACTGCATCTCAGTTATGTCAGAATATAGAGCATTGTTGTGTATATCGCTAAAGCATGTGTTTGCTTTCAAGATGTAGGTGTTGTGGCCCATTCCGCCTTTTACTTTTATGTTAGGCCCTTTGTGCCTGTTCAGGAAGGTGTGGCCCAAATCTGAGCAAATGCATAACTTATTGGAAACTGTCAGTCATTGTTACTACTGAAATGTCTTACTCTATGAGTTTGGAAGTCATGCATTTTTTTTATTCTCTCATGCTGCTGAAAATCTGCGTAGAAGCTCTAATAAACTCTATCAGATAATACCTCTGTACAAAGTGCTTTTAAACATTGAGGGGGTTATTACAACTTTGGAGGAGGTGTTAATCCGTCCCAAAAGTGTCGGTAAAGTGACGGATATACCACCAGCCGTATTACGAGTCCATTATATCCTATGGAACTCGTAATACGGCTGGTGGTATATCCGACACATTTGGGACGGATTACCACTTACTCCAAAGTTGTAATAACCCCCTTAGTATTATTTGACTGGTACTGAACCTAAAGCTGTGACAACTTGAGACCTTGTTACACCTTGGCATAAAACCTAATGCAGATAGCAAGCATCCAGATTTCAGGCGGGAGCTTTGCTTTTGACTGGAAGGATGAGCATTTTGTCTCTGGTGATGTCATGCATCTCACTAACTTCTACCAATATCCATTTTCGTAATCTTTTGGGTGCATTCATGTGGTGTTATGAAGGTGCACTAGTGTTTTTCTCCGAGAATGCTTTGCTCATCAGCTTCATCCATAGCGTCTGTGTGTCATATAGCAGCTGAGTTGTCGTGTGAGTGAGGATGTAGGAGACAAAGGCCCTGATTTATACTTTCTTTGCGCCGCATTTGCGTAATTTTTTTAATCAAAAGCGGCATAAACTTACAAAATACAACTGTATTTTGTAAGTTTGTGTCGCTTTTGCCTCAAAAAATTACGCAAATGCGGCGCAAAAAAAGTATAAATCAGGGCCAAGAGTAATGTCCTAGGTCCTGGAGAGAAAATCAACTTCTTCAATGAGCCTATCAATTTGTCCAATTTAGCAGTTAGGGGCAGCGCTCTAAATACTTGCTCTCTTCTTAATATCTCCTGGAGGAGACATGTCCTCAGTGTAACTCAATCAATGCATCCAATGCCTAGTCCTGGCACAGCTGCATTTAAATGCAGGACCATATTGGCAATCTGGTGTGATACCCTCGTATGATTAATGCTGCTGCAGTCCTGTATTATTTGATGCTTTCAATTTATTGTGAGCAATGCACTCTCCTGTCGCTTTCCACCTCTAACAATGGTCATATACAGCAAGAACACGAGTGCCAGTACTAGAAACTAAGAAAGGGGAATGGGATAAGAGTGAAAACAGAGAAATCATTCTTCTGAATCATCACTCCTACTGGACACTGATATCTGTCATGAAAGTCCTGCATGTAACCATAACAGTAAAGGGCATTACAGTTCTGTGTTCCAATCATTGGCAATTCATATATCACTTACTAAGAATTATTCATATGTTACAGATAATCATATATATCTATCATGTGTAATATTATCTTGACATGGGCATTCTTCTTGCTCTCTTTACACAATCAAACCTCATGCTTAAATGTAACAATCTTTAACTTCTTTAGCAATGCTCAAAGTTGAATGTTTAAAGTAGTTTGAAGTTCATTTAGGCAGCACAATTTGATACTCGGAATACTTGCCTGTATTCCCGAATGTCCCCTAACAAATTCCAAAACGGTTTTTGAAAAAGGAAATCCTGCCTTCTCCTGACAGGGTTTGAGCTGCATCAACAATATATCACAATTGCCTAGTAAGGATTCCATGAAATACAAAGAAAATGTTATCCAGTATCCTAAGATGACTATTGCTGTCTTGAAACAACTAAAGAGTTCAGGGACTCCTCGGAAATGCAGTTCTACACACGCCTGAAACCTCACGCCAGGCACTGACAATATTCTGTAAAGACTGAGGCCCGTATTTAAGGCAAAATGACAGAACACGAAGCTGCCCCAAAATCCGCTTGAAGGGGAGATTGTTTCTTAAAGCCACCTTGTAAATACGGTGCAGGGCATAGCACCACCGAGCATCACAAACAGTGACGCTCCGGTGGCGCTAGGGGCTCTTAACTATGCCCCTGAATCCTTTCCTTCTCTGAAATCGCAAGAGGATATGAAGTACTACAGCATCGTCAGCCATGCTTCCTGATATGCCTCCCTTATGGTTCGGTCATTAGAGGGGAGCACCGAACAGTAGATGCCAAAGATTCCCAAATCAAGGAAAACAATCAATCAGTATTCCTGCACCTATACGTTGGTGCTTCTTTCCTGTGTGGACTACTTTGTAAACCGTGCAAATAAACCAAAGTGACGTGGGCAAAGTATTTTTTTGTACATTTTAATATATTTTTAACACATTTTTATTTCTTTTTTATTCTGGATTTGATATTTGCATCTGGAATTTTCTTGCGTATTATGAAACTATTATTTTCTGTCTGTATGACAATACATTGATATGATATCATATTTTTATGTTAATTGTGTGCTTTTATGGCTTTTAGTAGTAAAACTTTTCTGACTGACTGACTACTTAGCTTTTGAAAGTAGGTGTGACTTGGGTATGTCAATTTATAGCATTTGGTTACTTGTACACATTTTTATTTGCTATTTATTAACATGCTTAACATAAATATCGAATTTAGCGTTAGTGCTGGTGACAACTTGCACCATTTGACTACCAATGACATTTCCAAGTTAACCCCCTTGTTCCACTGTTATACACCCAATAATGTACCATTTGCTATTGAGTGATAGGGAGAGATGTGAGAAGTGGAAGATGCAGGAAGTAAACCAGCCTATTACAGCCCAGTTTACATTTTCCTACTACATCTATCTTTTAAACCAGGCGTTTTACAGCCAAGCTTAATTTTGTACCTTCTTCCACCTACTTAATGACCGAGGTGATAGGAAAACAGTGTGAGAGGAAGTAAATAACAAACCTGGATTAGCAGCTGCTACCCTAAACTGTCTCTAATTGGTGCACAAGATGCTGCAGCACTGATTGTTCAACTAAGACTTTTTAAATAAATGTAGAAGGTTTTGTCATCCGTGTCAAACTACATATGGTGTATCCTCTGTGATGGCATTCAAGTTGGAATCGTATGTGATATTCCTTCAAGTGACCCCGTGATTCTGGTGAAATTTTGTCAGGAGACGGTTGTATTCCAAATACATCTTTAATTTAAACTTTTCTATAAATAAAAATACAATTCTATGTCAGGACCGGAGGCTCAGATTATGCTTCTCTTTCCATGCTTTATTTTAAACAGCAGCCAATGAAAATCATGGAAAGTAAAAAACTACATGACCCAACATCAGTCATAACACGTGATCTACCATAGAGGAGGAAGCCTATAAAGTGTTGCATCACACCCAGCCACTCCTCTTTCTTTGCTGCTTCGCAGCCAGATAAGTGTGATTTACTTTTGCTTAACTGTATAGAGATTTAAAAGTGTTGGAGCGAGCCTTTCCCCTCCCCTTTAAGCGTTCCTCGGAACGCTTTCACATATAGTGGAGTGGGAACAGGGAGTGTGGACTCGCGCTTCCAGCGCAGTCCTTTATCATGCCGGGGAGGTTTTTCTTCCCTTTCTCCTTTTTCCTTCTTTTATGATCCGCGCTCAGCGTGAGCTCGTTTTATGGTCCACGTTTTATTGTTTCCCCGGCTTCACCGGGTGTGCATTCAGAGGCGCGTGTGAAGCCTTTCCCCGAGCCGCATGCGTTTTCCGAGCCTCTTTTTCTTCATGCTCGATCGGAGCGCTTCGGCTTGTGCCCTCGCCCCGTTTAATCTTTCACGCTCGGTCGAAGTGTTTCTACTGGTGTGCTCTCGCTCGGAGCGCCTCTCTTATTTAATTAAGATCCCCCGGGGGTCAGAATTAAGCGCTCGCTCCGGAGCATGGCCTGGATTTACTCTTCCCCAAGAGGGCGTTTATGAAGCGCTGCCTCGTGTGAGATTAGCACTCCTGCGCCAGTAACATCCTCTGTTGGGGATTTTTTGTTAGAGGTTCTACCTCGTAAAATTCAAAGCGTTTTAAATGCCCTTAAGACCCTCTGAAATTTCTCCACCGGCTTAACTCCCATCTATGCAATTTTGATTCAGGCTGGGCCTGGTTTAAGGGTTTTAACCCTTTCAGGGCAGCTCCCTCCACATTTTAAAGACTCTTCATTTTGTGATTCCTGCCCTGATTTATTATTTATTATTTTATTTCTTATACTGCTCCCCTGGAGCTCATCTCTGCTGTAACTCAGTATGGCTGGCTATGATGACCCAGCCGAAGAACTGTACTATATGGATGATACTGCTGGCTCGTTTGACCAGGACTTAGTTTATGCTCTTGACGCAGGTGTGCGCCACTCAGTTAATCAGGCCTTAGCTCAGGCCATTCAGCCCATCAAGCATCACCTTTTGGGCCTGGTCGATCAACAGGCTTGGGCAGCGCCAGTGAGTGCATCTACCATGGAGGACCCTTCTTTTGCAACAATCCCGCAGTCCGAAAAGCAACTCTCTAACCCGCATGCTGCGGATTTCCAATCCCTTATAAGGAATATGGCAAGAGAGCATGATTGCAATGCAGGTTCACAGAAGAAGGGTAAGGATGCTCCACCCTCCTCGTCTTCTTCCTCTGAGCCCTCCTCCGAACAAGAGGACGTGCCTCCTCGTAAACACAAGAAGAAAGCTCGTCACATGGAGGTTCCCACCCCTAAGGTGTTGACTTTCGAACCGGATGACATCGTGCACCCCAGATATTCTCTGTGGCTACCGCCCCCTGAGGTGGCGGATTATGTTGAAGCCCATATTAGGCATGGGTTTGATAAAGATATTAGTTCGAGATTAAGGTCTGAGTTCCCCAGACCTGATTTTTCATCCAAGGTTACAGAGACTCCGGAGTTAGATCTTACCCTAGTAACCTTTCTCAAAAAATCCGCTAAGGATCCTAAGAAGGGTATTGATCGCGCATGGCGTGGCTGCCAAGATAAACTCTTAGACATTTCCGGTCCTCTGACCAAGATCCTCGAATTAGCCTTTCAAGCCAAGGAATCGGGTGATCCTATTAACCCAGATATTCTGGTAGGCTGGGCTCAGAGAGCTCTATGTTTCTTGGGCAATGCTAATTGCGCCATTTCGTCTGAGCGACTCAGATCGGTTTTGATGAAATTGGATCCCAAACTAGCAGATCTCGCTGCTTCAGAATCAGGACCCGTGGCCCAGGGTTTACTTTTTGGCTCGCCTTTTATGAAGGAACTGTCTAAGTTCGTATCCACCTACGCCAGTCTGGACAAGGCACACGGATCCATCCGGAGAGTGCTACGTCCACTTTTTCGAGGGGCCGGACGCTACGGAGGGCGTGCCTTCGGCCGTTTCAATCAACAAGGCCCCCATCGTGGATCCTTCCAACAAGGAAGAGGGGGTTATCAGGGATACGATTCCTCCTCATCTACCTTCTACCCGTCAAGACCTAGGTACGGTCAAGGCAGATTCCGCAGAGGGACATCCAAAGGTCAACAATCTTTCTCCCAAGAGTCGGGAACCACAGGTGAGGTTGGTCTTGAATTCAGAAGTGATTTTGGGGGGCAGAACTCAGAAGTTTTTGTTGAATTGGTGTCTGATTTCCTCGGATACTTGGGTCCTAGAGACCGTGCAGGGGTTCAAGCTAGAATTTTACGAATCCCCTTATCAGACATGCCTTCCCAGGCAGGGATATTTTTCCCTTCAAGAACACAGTCTTATTTCCGCAGAAATTTTGCCTCTGCTGAAGAAGGGTGCCTTTATCAGAGTCCCTCATCATCCGTCAGGGTTTGTCAGCCCAGTATTCCTGGTAGACAAGAAGGGAGGCGGCTCGCGCCTAGTTCTAAACTTAAAAGACTTCAACGGTTTTTTGATATATCGTCATTTCAAAATGGAAGGTATCCATTTACTGAGTGATGTGCTCCAAGAGGGACACTGGTTAGTCCGTTTAGATCTAAAGGACGCTTACTTGACCATTCCTATTTTTCCTCCTCATCGGAGGTTTCTTCAGTTTTGTTGGGGGACCGAATATTACGAGTACAAGGTGCTCCCCTTTGGTCTGGCCTCCGCCCCTTGGTGTTTCACAAAGGTTATGCGCCCATTAGTGGTATTCCTTCGATCCCAAGGGGTCAGGTTGATTGTATACCTAGACGACATACTTATCATGGCTCAAGATCGGGAGCTCCTGTTAAATCATCTTGAATGGTCATTATCTCTGCTCCAAAGTCCGGGTTTCATAATAAATGTCCAAAAATCCGTTCTAGTCCCCTCTCATCGGATAGATTTTCTGGGATTCCAGATAGACTCGTTGCAGTCTCTGCTGATTCTTCCTTCTGTGAAGATCCGTTCAATCAAGTAAGAATTGAAGTGTCTATTATCCAAACAGACTGTCTCCTTGAGAGCGATTGCTCGCATGGTGGGCCTGCTTTCTTCTTCGATTCAGGCGATCTTCCCGGGTCCCTTGCATTACCGAGCCCTTCAATGTTTGAAGATTTCTCACCTTCAGAAGGGGCTTCGTTATGCAGACCAAATTCCCCTGTCGGAGGAGGCCCGAGCAGAGATGCATTGGTGGCTCGATCATATGGAAACCTGGAACGGCAGAGCCATATTCAGTTCTCTCCCGGATGTAGTGATAGAGTCCGATGCCAGTCGGTGGGGCTGGGGAGCCCGTTGCGGGTCAGTGTCCACGGGGGGCAGATGGTCCAACTCGGAGCTGAGTCTCCATATAAATTGTTTGGAACTCCTGGCATGCTCTTTTGCAATCAAGAGTCTTTCCCCCGTCAAGACGAATTGTTGTATTCTACTTCGCATGGACAATATCTCGGCAGTGAGATATGTCAACAAGTTGGAGGGAACTCGTTCCCGCATTCTGGTGGAGATTGCCAAGGAATTCTGGCACTTTTGCCTTCAACACAGGATTTAGGTGGTGGCGGAATACCTTCCCGGAGCCAGCAATTTAGTGGCCGATTGGAACTCTCGTCACCTGAGAGATTTCAGCAATTGGAGGTTGCACCCCAGAGTTTTCCGAACTCTCTCTGTGAGGTGGGGTCCCTTCTCGATCGATCTGTTTGCATCTCGTCTCAATCGACAGATGAAGCGTTTTTTCAGTTGGAGACCAGATCCCGAGGCGTCAAGGACAGATGCGTTTCTTCAGGACTGGTCTCAGGAACTGAGTTATGCATTTCCCCCTTTCCTAATGATTCCCAGGGTTTTGGCTCAGGTCAGACGCCAGCAAGCGGAGTTAGTTCTGGTGACGCCCCTTTGGAGATCTCAAGCTTGGTTTCCAGTAGCAATGGAACTGAGTTGCGATCATCCGATCCTTCTTCCTTTCCGAGAGAATCTTCTCCAGGACCCTCGGGCCTGTCGCATCCGTTGATCCTGTCAGGCAAGTTATCCCTGATGGCATGGCGTCTTTCAGGGAAAAATGGGTCACCCCAGGACTTTCGCAAGAGTCTTCCGACTTCATTGCGGGTTCCTGGTCCTCCAGCACTCACAAGAGATACGCTTCGGCATGGAAGCGATGGAGTGCTTGGTGTAGTTCTAGGAGTGCAAATCCTTCTTCAGCAGGTAGCTGTCTGGTCTTGAATTTCCTTTCCTCCTTAGCAGCGTTAGGTGTAGCTTACTGTTCTATTAATAATTATAGATCCGCTATTTCAGCAGGCCATTTACCAGTAGAGGGTAAACCCATAGGTGAGTCTCCTATTGTGTGTAAATTAATGAGGGGTATCAGGTTAGCTAATCCCCCTCGTCCCCGTTACTCGTCCCTTTGGGATGTTAATGTTGTCCTTCGATTTTTAGAATCCTGGCCTGCTAATAGATTTTTGTCTAGGAAACAGTTATCAGCTAAACTCTCCATGTTGTTGTGTTTGATATCTTGTAAGAGAGTTTCAGATGTTAGGGCTCTCGATTTTTCTGGGAGAGTTTTCTCTCCTGAAGGTGTATCCTTCTCCATTTCACGTAGAACAAAATGCAATTTGAAGTCAGTTTCTTACCCCTGTTTTGTGGACAATCCCAAGCTTTGTGTGGTTCAATGCCTTAAAGCCTACGAGGTGAGTACAGAAGAATTTCGTTCTGATATGGGCGGTCAATTACTCATTTCCTTAGTTAAACCATTTCATCCTGTTTCCTCAGCCACTCTCGCTAGATGGATGCGTTGGTTGCTGCGTGAAGCAGGTATTGATGTTTCTAAGTTTGGTGCGCATTCAGCCAGAGGAGCTATGGCATCAAAGTCTTTAGTTTTGGGTTCTCGTTTGGAAGACATTTTAAAGGCAGCGGATTGGTCTTCGCCTTCAACTTTTAAAAAGTTTTGTTATAAACCTATTGTTGATATAGCATCTGTGGTGGTGAATCAGCTTTGAACAAGCATAATCTGAGCCTCCGGTCCTGACATAGAATAAAAAAAATTCTAGCATTCACGCTAAGAATTTTTCAATTCTATTAAGGACACGGAGGCGAGGATTATCCCACCGCACTGTATATATTTATATATATGATTGTACAGTTTCATGTTATTGATTTTATGTACAAGTTACTGTATCCCAGTGCTATCCCTCCCTATTGAATAGTAGATATATGTATTTATTATGCTATTCAGTTTTTATGGCCTGGATTTTTTCATTTTTCCTAGGAAATGATGAGAAGTAGTACGGACTGCTGCGATATCGTTCTTCTTCCAGTCAAGTGGAATGCCAGTTCATCTTTTTTCAGGATTTCGTTTGAGAATTTATGTTAAAACTTTGACTTTTCTGTTGCGAATTTTGGGACAAAGAAAGAGGAGTGGCTGGGTGTGATGCAACACTTTATAGGCTTCCTCCTCTATGGTAGATCACGTGTTATGACTGATGGTGGGTCATGTAGTTTTTTACTTTCCATGATTTACATTGGCTGCTGTTTAAAATAAAGCATGGAAAGAGAAGCATAATCCTCGCCTCCGTGTCCTTAATAGAATTGAAAAATTCTTAGCGCGAATGCTAGAAACTTTTTTAGTCTTATTAGGGAACATTTGAATAAAGATGTTTTTTTATAAATGCTGTCTTTACGAAATTTCGAATCAAAACGCATGATTACAAAAATATTTTTCCCAATAGATTTGAGGTTAAGATCATGGCGTTCTTATTACCAACCAAGATTTTTATTAAAAGCATTAATCTGCTTTTAATTAATAATTCCCATGAATGAAAATTAATACAGGTCTCTTCAGATCAGATAGCAAAGATGGGAGGGTTCCTGTTTGTAGTATGCAGTCAATTACGCCCCTCAACTGAACAAATCAGCAGAGAAGTACAGTAAGCTGGTGGACTCCCTCATGTTTGTTGTGTCCCAGTTATTTCTTTTTGCTAGTCGTATTGTTATAGGTTATTTTTGGAAGGGAATTGACTTGACTTTAGGTAGTAAAACATACAGGCACTACACCTCTTATCTCGAGTACTGGGCACAGATAAATTAGAATACAGTGGCATCTTAAGTATAACACTGTCAGAATTTTCTTGGCAAATTAAGTCCAGATCTGAGAAATGGCGAAGTAGTGATATAAGATTATATGAACTATAATAAAAAAACATTTAAGACAAATACAATAAATCTGCTTTATATATGTTGATATGCTGACCCCTAAAAAAGCCAGTAGGGCCCCTGCCCCCAACCTCATGACATGCACGACAATGGACATCTTGCTTTACGTTAAGAAAACCATAGAAATTCACTGAAAGAAACAAAGGTTAAAGTGAAGTAATAGTCAGGTATGGTAATAATATCTTACTTTACATTAAAAAAAACCTTAGAAATTCACTGAAAAAAACAGACTAAAGGGGTGTTATAGTTCGGTGAAAATGTCAGTTAACACATACCATTTTAAATTAACAAAACAACTGAAATTGATTAGTTATAGGGTATCTCAAGTAGATGTAATTCACACACTAAATTAACTATAACTTGCACCCTCACCATGCACTGCTAATTACCTCTCACATTGCAACATTCATGACATTCTATTAAATCACTGATAAAAAAATATGGCTTAATGGGCTGTATGATGTAATGAGGCTTTTGCTTTCATAATTGTTTTTCTTCTTCATTTTCTTATTGATTTAGTTACAGCCATGAAAAAGTCCAAGGGACGAAACACGTGTCAGCTGCTGCATTACAAGTATTTTGTCATACTTGACTACACTCTTCTGATGAATAATTAAAATCACTGCATTGAAGAAGTGTACTTTTGAGACTATTGGACTTATTGGACTATCCTAAATACTATTAGCAGTGTGCATTGATAATTCAGATTACATTGTGGTTCTGACCTGGTTCTCCAATCGGATATTCCTTTCACCAGAGGTGACAGGGTGATTCTGTACTAGGACTGCACCTGCACCACATGCTTTGAGGGTGTACAAGTTTATTTTCATATATACTTAACGCCACTAGTAGTAGTAGCTTTTATTGCATAATTGCTTAAAATCATTGCATAAAATACAATACAAATACTTTACCATAAAATACTTCTAGACATATGCAATCTCCTCAGCCTCACTGTATTCGAATGCAAGTGTCAGTGTAAAGAGTGCAAAATGTGCTAGAATTAGAGGCTTGTCCTTGTTATCCATTCTAATTAGTTTAAGCATATGATCATTCGACCTATAATGCTGTCTACATGTCTGTGTGGATACTCAAGCAAAAGGCGGTTATAACGCATAATAAAATTAACAGTTATAGAAGATCTAAAAACTTAAAGCTAAAGTGTCAATAATAGAAAGTGCATGATGTTGTCGTAAAGTTTCATCCTTTAATGTGCAGTCTACGAGTGCAGCCATGGCGGAAAGATTGCCTATACCTGACTTCCCTACAGTCTGAAGATTAAGATAACCACGGGAAATACCAAGTAAAGTAATAGACAATAGTAAGAGCTGAGAGAAGAAACAGAGATTTCCCTATCTAGCCTATCACTCTAAAATCTAGTTCAGAGTCTCAAGCTATGAAAAAGCTTTCCATGGGTGAGAAATGTGTGGAAAGCACAGTAATAATACACAACAGTATGCTCTGAAGTTCGAACAGGGACGCCCAGTGTGACCTATCAGTGCAATGACTAGCTCGAAGTCTAATACTATTGTGGGCCTTTCAAGGGTGAGTAGGCCACTTCGTTCATGTTGTTTCTTTAGTGGCTGCCTCTCCCCTTTTTGTTTCTGCATGTTGGAGCCTCTGGGCATTCTGTAGGGCCAGTCTCATATTAGTAAAATGTTTCCCATAGTGGGCAAGTTCCATTGGGATATCGGCCCGAGTATTAGCTTTATGGCATCAGTGCATGATCTCACTCCGTATTTCACGAAAAGCGGTTTTAGTAGAAGGCATCTCTCCAAGGTCAATTGCGGGCAGCAACGTACTAGGTGTCTTATAGATTCAGTATGGTATTTGCACAGTACACAAGCTTGTGAATCACCCCATGCAGACTTCAAGTTGCATCTGAAATCCTGATAGGGAGTATTAGGAGATGCATTAACAAAATATTCTGAAATGCACGGGCTCCCAGAGCTGTTTTCATGTATGGTTGGCCATTGTTAGTCAAGTAAAATTCGGCCAAGCATTCTGCCCTGGTAATATTCCTGATTATGGCTATGTCATTTTCTCTAGATTTTCGTATGCCCTGGTCTTTCAAAGTCTTTTTTATGATTGCCTTCGATATAAGAGGGTCCAGCGCATAGGTGGAACTAGGTTGAAATATTTCTCTGCTTGCCTGAGGTAGATATCCTAGCTACTTGCGTTATCCTTAAAGATTATATTCAGGGAACCCCTCATGCTGTCCTGATTGGCCCTACAGACATCATGAAAAAGTTTAATTATATACATTTTACACAGAGTGTCCATTTTAGTTATATTAACCTCTAAACGTAGCCCTGCGTGTCTGGTTAAGATAAGGATCTTAAATATCCTTTTGTAGGCTCTCATCTGGTACTTTTCTATAAATGCAGTTAGATTGCCAAGGACTGCCAAATGTCCGTAGGTGATAGCCGGGAGTAGCTTTGCTTTAATGACCCTCCCGATTGCCGGAGGTGTTGGTGACTGTAGCCGAAGGTGGAGTTTTGTTAAGGCATAGGTAGCTGTTTCCGCCTTAGTTCTTGTTGCCGCTGCCTGGTATGATGTTTTCCCTATATTCGATAATCAGACTCCGAGGTAGTGATATTTATCTTCTGTATCTATTGTTAGTGGACCAAGCTCCCACAGTCTTTGATGTTTTTTGGTGTGGCGGCCAAAGTCCAGCACCTTGTTTTTTGCCGTGTTCGCCCTAAAATCATTCTTTTTATTGTATCTGTGTAGTATCTCCAAAACCCTTTTCAAACCTATTCTGAACTGTGCAAGAAGCACCAGGTCGACTACATATTGTATTATAGAAAGCGCTGTATTCCCCATTTTTGGGGGCAGTGTGTTTCCTCTCAACAATTCCGCTCCCAAATATGCCGTAAACAGGTTGAAAAGGGTGGGTGCAATGACACAACCCTGTTTTAAACCTTTATTGGTATACATTTTCCTGGTCACATGTGAGTTTGTGATCTTGATTCTCACCCAGGTGTCAGAGTATAATGTGATTATGGAATTGAGGAGTTTCCCTGGTATCCCCCATGCTGCTAGCTTCTTCCAGAGGATATGACGTACTACTTCATCAAAGGCCGCACTACAGTCTATAAAGCAAGCATACAGTGGCTAGGCCGATGGTTTCAGTGCTTGCTGACCTAGGTATGAGATAGCTTGCACGTTGTCTAAGGTGGAAGAGCTTGGTCTGAAGCTGGTTTGGTATATTGGTATAATCATGTTTCCTACAATCCATTTTCCCAGCTCTTGCAACAACACCCTTGCATAGGCTTTGCCATCCAGATCCAGAAGGGCTATCAGCCTATAGTTTTCGGGAAGATTGAAGTCTCTTTTTTGACAGATTGGGTGCAATATTGAGCATTTCCATGCTTCTGGGACCACAAAATGATGTAAACAGTAGTTGAAGAGGGTGCTCAAAGGTTTGGCCCAGTATTCTTGGTCATCTCTGAATATGCACCGTAGGAGGCCATTTGGTCCTGGAGCTCCGTCCCTTCTGATGTTGCTGATCACTGTTTTTACTGATGTGATTGTGGTCTCTAGTGCCTTATCTACAGGGCCATCCAGATCATGCGGCCACCCCGTGGTGCTCAGGGCTGTAGATTGTTCTGGGTCCGCGTAGAGGTTGCCTATGTGGGATTCCCACGAGCTGGCCGATATCGCATTATCCTTACTTGTTGTTCTATGGAGTAAAGAACTGACATAGTCCCAAAATGGTGATAATGCGTGTACGAGGAGCCAGCATTCTTCAATCTCCTTTTGTTTCAACTCGCATATTGCTTTTCTAAAGGATTTCCTTGCCAATCTCCTAAGAGCTTCCGCTTCTGGAGATTTATTTCTTCTGCTGTATGCTTCTGACCGCTTACATTTCCACTTACGCAGTCTGTGTTACCTAGCTGTTTTGAACGTGGATATTTTCTGTCTTTTACTTCCTACAGTCTCTTGGTGCATAGAGCTACATAGTGACTTATGTAAATTCCTAATCATATTTGCCCACTGGTCACTAATTCTGCCTGTCCCACTTCCCAGGTTAACTTTTGATATGCAGGCCTATTAGCATTATCACCACACTGGGTATAGATGTGTTTTTCACATATGATCCCTTGCGCTCTTTTTGTTTAGGAGTAATACTGATATTGCATATACACTGTACTTACTGTTTAATAGATATGTCTACATTTGATGACAATCTGGATACACTGCCTCAAGAATTGTTCATAAACACCAACCCAATCACTTCTAATGTCAGAGTTGATAAAAGTCAAGAGGGCCTTAAAAGTAAAGTTATTAGATTAGAGCACCTAAAAAACAAGCATAATCATGATGGTCGGACTTTACCTTATTACAAAAGTAAAAGATACCAAACAGATACCTAGAGGATTAAGGGAGGTAATTTTTCCTACATTTGAAGACTTTGAGGAAGACCTTTTGAAAGAGTGGGAACAGCAGAGGATAAAATTAGACTATTTTAAAGGGAGTTCACCACAACAATCAGCGATACATTAAGGGTAAAATGATGCAGAAACTACCCACAGATGACAATGACTACAAAAACGGGGGAGTATTTACTTATGCCCGAAAATGTAATGACATTAAAACTCAGATAACAGCATGGCCTCAGGAACGGAAAGCAGGTAAACTGGGCCCAACTGATTCAGCCAGTGAATCGGATGTTTCCAGTATCACTAGTCTTACTAGTTTGGACTCCTTGAACTCTACAGGAGTTCCTTCTACTGCACATACAAACTCTTTTTTCACAGAATTGGAAAGGTACTGCAAAGGGACACTGCAGAATTGCACAGCGTAGGGTACAGGTCTAAGAAAAAAAGGCGGGAAAAAACAAGACACACAAGGCGACCTCAAAACAAGGGAGGGGGTGACAACTAGGTAAGTTTCACAGTTTCAGAAGAAATTAGTACGGATACACTGAAATAGGTCTGGGGTGAACAACTGGAGAATGTGAATGTTGTTAACTTGTTTGATTATGAGCTTACTGCAAAAGAAAATAAACTTTTGAGCAAAGGCTTGGGTTTTTGTCCAACATCCTTGCCACACTTTGTGGGCCTACATATTGATTGCTTTAAATTGGTATGTAATATGAAACTTAGAAAAGTCTTTCACAATAAAGAGCGGGTTGTGAAAAAAACCCTTGCAATCAACACTGGACTGTAATATTACAATTAGAGATGTGAAAGACATTCAGACATAGGTATCCCTGAAAGACATACTTTATGATTCACCTACAATATCACAGGTTTTGGGGGACCTTGACATTAGGCCATATTTGGACTTAGATAGTGGTTTAAAGCCACGGTGCAAATTCACCCCAACATTTACGGCTGATAATGTAATTGACACATTTGTTCAATAATTCATACAGGACCTTTATGAAATGGAGGACTCCTACACACAAGGGCCCAAACATATACAATGGCATAACATTTCCAGACAAGAGACAGCGGCACAACATGGCTAGGGCACTAACATTAATGTCATCATCAAGGAGGCTGATGTAGGTAGTGTATCATTGTGATGAACAGAGAGTATTACAATGGGTACATTAACAGACAACTCCCAGATGTGGTGGCATATTAGAAACTATAATGGAACCCCCTAAATGATACCTATGGGGAAATACAACAAAGGCTTGTTCACTTGAGGGATCGTTGTCTGATTTTGGAAACAGAATATTTCTGTTTGTACAATGCTACACCAAGGACACCATGAATGCACATGGGTTTGGTTTTCCGCCTGGAAGACCAATCATATCTGGCACTGGATCCTCAACGGAAAATATATCTGCATACATAGAGTTATACCTACAACCTTTGGTAGGCAACTTGCCCTCTTACATCAGGGATACAAATTATTTACTCAGTAAGATGTCAGATTATAAGTGGACTGAAGACAATCATTTGGTAACACTGGATGTGAATTAATTGTACAGGTGCATTCCTAAAGTCAGTGGTATCCTAGTTCTACAGCAATATTTAGAAACATGGGATGCCACCTTGTATGAGCACACTTCAATGCTATTAGACTTCATTCACACTGTGTTGAAATATAACATTTTCATACATTATGATACTTGGTACCACCAATGACAAGGGGGGGACATGAGGGCAAAATTCTCACCATCTTTTGCTAATCTATATATGGAATTCTTAGAAAAGAAACATATTTGATTGGATGGTCCCCTACAATATATAGAACATATCCTATATTGGGGACGCTGTATTGATGATGCTCTAATGCTTTGGTCAGGTAGCAAAGAGGAATTGATAGCTTTTGTTAGTTACTGGAATGACAACCCTGTCAACATTTCCTTCACATACCAGTAGAGCCCATGCAGAATAGATTATCTAGACATTACACTAAACATCCAGGGCCATAAAATGTGTTCTGAACTGTTTAGGAAGATCACAACATACAATGCCATCCTACATGCTACTAGTACGCATCCCATCTCACAGATTCAGGCCATTCAGTTTGGAGAAATGACCTGGATTAGACTAAATTGTAGAGAAGATTCTAAATTCATGATGGAATTGGAAAAGATGGAAATCAGGTTTATAACCAGGGGTTACTCAGAGAGACTCCTGACGACTTCTAGGAATAGGATTTTGAATACCAAACGGGAAACATTACTTACAAATGCAACAAAATGAATAAGAAAATGAATAGGAAAACTAAGCATGAAAGACTGAGCCTAATTAAATCAAATATCACCCATTAAGCCATAATGTATATAAAATGATTGACCTACATTGGCATCGTCTATGAATGCAGGGTCCTTTAGGGCTTGCATCATAGAGAAACATCCATTATACACACATGAGGCAGAACATTACACATTACTATGTCACAGTTTTGAAAAATCTGTAGAACGTACTTGGTTACCTCAACCACCCAAAGACTTCCACAAGTGTAGCTGTTTTAGTGTATGTTGCTTTGCTATGGACAAGGTATTTAAGTTTCAGTACAACACTAACAGGCACCTTGGAATTGGTGGCTTTATTAACAGCAACAAAGATGTGTGGTGTGCTGTATCATCAGTCTATGTAACTGTATATACACTAGAAATACCATTCGACCTTTAAAGGAAAGGATTCAAGAGCACATACGTGCCATTAGAAACAACGACAGTTCCTATCCTTAATCTGTGCATTAAAATACATCACATGACCAATATATTATGATTAATATCAAATTCCATGGTATTGACACTGTGCAACCACTGCCACTGGGTGGTGACAGAGTGTTGACAGACCGACAGCTGTCTAGAAAGTAGATGGATCTTTCGTCTAAGAGCAGTGGAAATGGGCCTTAATATGGATAAAGAATAGGCCTGGGTAGAGTTTGCAGAGTTCCTCTATGCGGAGCTCCGCGAAGTGCCCAAAAAGATCTGCTGCCCTATGTGGAGTTCTGCAAGCGGCATAGTGCGCTAGATCGTGCCGTTCATGCTGATGTTTTAGCACCAGGTATTTGTCCCACGCTGAAAAAATCTGTGCAAACGGCTCCCTGTGCAGCGCAAGAGGGTGCTGCTTCTTTTCTGCCATTCAAGATGATTTTCTTCTCGAGCGGCAGCTTCCTCAATGCAAACGGAAGGTTTCTCAACACAAGTGGTTGAAACCATCTGCAACCGCCGGCATTAAGAAATCTCACCAGGAGATGGTCTTGAGTAAGATTTTCCTTGCTTGCACTCGCCAGCGCAAAGTTGGTGAGCGTAAGTGAAGAATAAACTCTGCGGAGCAGAGTGGAGTCTTTCGGAACTCTGTGCTCTAAGTGGAGTGCGGAGTGGGAAAAACTCAGCAAACTCAGTGAGCGGAGCGGAGTTCACCACCCACCACTAATAAAGAACTGCAAATAACTATCATGTGAGCTTCTTTGTGAGTTCCTAAGTACCTGTTGCTGATGCTTCATTACAGGTGATTGTTAGACTCTCTCTCTCATGTACTATGTACTACGTTCTTGTTATACTGATGAGTCCATATTAGACCATGGGGTGTGGTCAAGGTTTTATCTGTGGCCCATAATTAGCCCTAAGTTAGACAACTGAGCTCTAGCTGGATCGCATACATGTACAGAACACTGGGTGTTGTATTATGTGTATTGAGTTATTTCAACTAATACTCACTTCTTTCAGATTTAGGACCTTTTTTCTTGCATAACAAGGTTCCACCTGCATGGCTCAGTATGTAGATTTGAGTAATGCTTACTTCACTTTCACATTGTTTTTATTACTGTAGGAAAGTACCATCTTACCTGGCATGTTACCCCCATTTGTACATGTATGTAAGTTTGTTTTTGCCTGTCTCACTGGGATCCTGCTAGCCAGGACCCCAGTGCTCATAGTTTGTGGCCTGAATGTGTATACCTGTGTAGTGACTAACTGTGTCACTGAGGCTCTGCTAACTAGAACCTCAGTGCTTATGCTCTCTCTGCCTTTAAATTTGCCACTAAAGGCTAGTGACCATTTTTACCAATTTCAATTGCCACACTGGAACACCCTTATAATTCCCTAGTATATGGTACCTAGGTACCCAGTGTATTGGGGTTCCAGGAGATCCCTATGGGCTGCACCATTTCTTTTGCCACCCATAGGGAGCTCAGACAAACCTTTATACAGGACTACCACTGTAGCCTGAGTGAAATAATGCACACGTTTTTTCACAGCCATTTTCACTGCACTTAAGTAACTTATAAGTCACCTATATGTCTAACCTTCACATGCTGAAGGTTAGGTGCAAAGTTACTAAGTGTGAGGACACCCTTGCACTAGCAAAGGTGCCCCTACATAGTTCAGGGAAAGTTCCCCAGACTTTGTGAGTGTGGGGACACCATTACACGCGTGCACTACTTATAGGTCAATACCTATATGTATCTTCACAATGGTAACTCTGAATATGGCCATGTAACATGTCTAAGATCATGGAATTGTCCCCCCATGCGAAATCTGGTATTGGGGTGCCAATCCCATGCATCCCCGGGGCTCCACTATGGACCCTGGGTACTGCCAAACCAGCTCTCTGGGTCTTCTCTTCAGCTACCGCTGCTGCCACCCTGGGGTCTGGGCAGCCCAGTCCCAGGAAGGCAGAACAAAGAATTTCGTCTGAGAGAGGGTGTTACACCCTCTTCCCTTTGGAAATAGGTGTTAAAGGCTGGGGAGGGGTAGCCTCTCCCAGCCTCTGGAAATGCTTTGAAGGGCACAGATGGTGCCCTCCTTGCATAAACCAGTGTACACCAGTTCAGGGAACCCCCAGTCCCTGCTCTGGCACAAAACTGGACAAAGGAAAGGGGAGTGACCACTTCCCTGTCCATCACCACCCCAGGGTGGTGCCCAGAGCTCCTCCAGTGGGTCCCAGACCTCTGCCATCTTGGATCCAGAGGTGTGAGGGCACTCTGGAGGCCTCTGAATGGCCAGTGCCAGCAGGTGACGTCAGAGACCCTTCCTGATAGGTGCTTACCTGACTAGGTGGCCTATCCTCCTCTGAGGGCTATTTAGGGTCTCTCCTGTGGGCTTTTCCTCAGATAACTACTTGCAAGAATTCACCAGAGTTCCTCTGCACCTCTCTCTTTGACTTCTGCCAAGGATTGACTGCTGACTGCCCCAGGACCCCTGCAAAACTGCAACAAAGTAGCAAGAAGACTACCAGTGACATTGTAGCGCCTAATCCTGCAAGCTTTCTCGACTGTTTCCTGGTGGTGCATACTTTGGGGGCTGCCTGCCTTCATTCTGCACTGGAAGCCATGAAGAAATCTCTCATGGGTTGATGAAGTCTTACCCCTGCTCCAGCAGGCACCAAACTTCAGCTTCACCAGTACTCTGGGACCCCTCTCATCCTGACGAGCGTGGCCCTTGGAGCACAGGTGGTGGACCCAAGTGACCCAGACTGTCCAGTGGTCCAACTGTCCAAATTTGGAGGAGGTAAGTCCTTGCCTCCCCTCTTCAGACAGTAATTCTGTGCACCATGTGAACTGCAGCTATTAGCGCTTCTGTGCACATTTCCACAAAATTCTTCATACACAACCAATCCTAGGTCCCCAGCACTCTGTCCTGTGATGCTCAGCGCCCTGAGTTGATCTCCGGCTTCGCGGGACCCTCTTTTACAGTGTTGAGATGACCACCATGTTCAGACTTCTTGAACCCGTGTTCAAGTACTTCTGCAGGTGCTTCCTTCTTGTGCATGGGCTCTCTACATTGCTGAGGGGCCCCTCTGTCTCCTCTCCCAAGTGGCAACATCCTGGTCCTTCCTGGGCCCGGGCAGAACCCATTTTCTTCAACTGCAACTCTTGCAGTTAGCAAGGCTTGTTTGTAGTCTTTTGCCAAAGCCACAACTCTGCATCCTCCAGCACTCTGTGGGACATCTTCTGCATAAAGGAGAAGTTCCTAGCACCTTTCGTTGTTGCAGAATCTTCAGCTTCTTCCATACTGTGGCAGCCATTTTGCACTTGTATCCGGGGTATAGTGGGCTCCTGCCCCCCCCGGACTCTTTCGTGACTCTTGGACTCGGTCCCCTTCCTTTGCAGGTCCTCAGGTCCAGGAATCCGTCCTCAGTGCTTTGCAGTCTGTTGTGGTCTTTGCAAAATCCTCTATCACGACTCTTGTGTGTTTCTGGGGAAATAGTAGTACTTTACTCCTACTTTCCAGGGTCTTGAGGTGGGGTATCTTGGACACCCTTAGTGTTTTCTTACACTCCCAGCAACCCTCTACACACTACACTAGCCTAGGGGTCCTTTCAAGGTTCGCATTCCACTTTCTTTGTATATGGTTTGTGTTGCCCCTAGGCCTATTGTATTCTACAGTGTTTGCACTACTTTCTGACTGTTTTACTTACCTGATTTTGGTTTGTGTGTATATTTTGTGTA
The DNA here is from genome assembly GCF_031143425.1 of Pleurodeles waltl. Lineage (NCBI taxonomy): Eukaryota > Metazoa > Chordata > Amphibia > Caudata > Salamandridae > Pleurodeles > Pleurodeles waltl. The sequence continues at coordinate 1,012,125,481 of NC_090445.1, forward strand.
TGTTACTTACCTCCTAAGGGAGTATATCCTCTGAGATATTTTTGGCACATCGTCACTAAAATAAAGTACCTTTATTTTTAGTAACTCTGAGTATTGTCTTTCTTATGATATAGTACCTATATGATTTGAGTGGTATAGTAGGAGCATTGTATGTCTCCTAGTTCAGCCTAAGCTGCTCTGCTATAGCTACCTTCTATCAGCCTAAGCTTCTAGAACACTACTAATCTACTAAAAAGGGATAACTGGACCTGGCACAAGGTGTAAGTACCATCAGGTACCCAATATAAGCCAGGCCAGCCTCCTACAATTACTTGTTAACTTTTGCAGTCATTTCAAGCTACATTGTGTACCATTTCAATATGCTGCCATACAGGTTCTGTTACGTTTCTAAAAAATCAAGGAGGACCTTGTAACCACACGGTTCACCCATTTTTGTGGATACACTCCTGCCGGTTCCTATATTGTTATAAATATAGCCTTTTGACTTTAGTGCTTAATTTAAATATATTCAACTTTTTCGGTGCCACTTGTTGCCATTCCGTATTGGGACTGCAAGTCACTTTTTAGTTTCTATTGTTTGCATAGTTCCTTCACTCTGCGGTCACTTCACGCTACCTCTTGTATCATTTCAGATTTCCCTTGACACCCACCTGTCAGTTCCATATATATATATATATATATATATATATATATATATATATATATATATATTTTTTTTTTCCACAATCTTTCTCCTCACGAAGAAAAGCACCAGGCCAGTTTCACAGAGCTATGAGGCATTTTATTTCATTTTCAAACGAATGTTCTTCCCTGACGCGTTTATATATATATATATATAGAGAGAGAGAGAGAGAGAGAGAGATCATTTCAGATTTCCCTTGACACCCACCTGTCACTTCCAAATATATATATATATATATATATATAGAGAGAGAAAGAGAGAGAGAGAGAGAGAGAGAGAGAGAGAGAGAGAGCCTTTTGACTATGGTACTTAGTTTGAGCATATTCAAACCTTATCAATATTTTGATAATACCGCTGTGGTGGTTTAGGACTCACTAAGAAATGGTTGCCATTTGCTGCAATCTGTTATTGGGACCGCAAGTCCCTTGTTAGTTTTCATGCATGTAGGGCTTGACATTGAAATAGACATGCTAATGTTGGCGTTCCTCTGACCTTGGTCGATACACATACGTGGAACTAAGGTAAGAGAGTCTATTCCGTTCCTTTCTCTCTCCATGAATCAATCTGAAACTTACCTCATGGGTCCGCCAGTTTGTTTTGAATGAAATGGACTCTTGAATGTTTTCCTGGTAGGCTTATCAAGGCTGTGCTGTTGTATTAAAACTACGTGCTATAAAACAGATCTCATAACAACAGATCGCCGCACTTGGCCATACTTCTTCCATTGTGGCCACTTGCTTTATAGGGGTTTCAAGTTTGGGTGCATGCCTTTTCAGTGACTCGTAGGGAGAAGCCTTCCTACACTGCCAGCCTTTACTTTGGGTAAGAGCTGTCTTACAATGATTCAGATAATTACCACTCTCCATTGTCATGTCTCTAAGTTTATCTGTTACTTTTGTAATCCTCCAAAGGCTGTGTTTACTCAATTACGTAGCCTATGGGCACATCTGGGAAACGACCTCATATTTACACAGGTAGTCATAACTGCGGTCATATGTTGAGAATGTAGTTCTTGGATTTCTGCTCCTTTATCAACCTTCTTAGTTGATGATTTCTCGTTTTTATGACTTGATTTTCAGTATTCATGCGGTCAGTCTACTGGTACATGTTGAGGCATCTTTCTGATATGTTCAGGTACGTCGCCTACTGCCACTACCACTACCATTGGACACATACATGTTTCTTACATTGTGCCCTGTGGCCTTTACTATCATTTTTGTGGTGTTTTCTTTGACTCACATTGACTATATGTATATTTCTATTGATATTGGTGCACTGGCATGTTCACAGATTTCGGTGGCCTCCTCTTTACTTCCTTCATTTTTGCACACAGGCCCTCAAATACCTAGCATTTTTGAAACGTTCACTGGGGTTGATTTCAGTAGTTTCCACCCAGTGTTTTTAGAAGATGCTTGTAACAAGAAACACGATACGTTCAGCTGGAAAAAGGGTCTTTTGCTAGGATAATTTAGGCACAGCTTATATACTGTAATATGATAAGTATGACATGACTATTTTATCTGTATGATGTTTGTAGCCTTAAAAAAGTACAGGGGAAAAAGCACGTGTCGGCTGCTGCATTGTAAGAATATTGTGATAGTCGCCTATACTCGTCTGAAGAATAACTAAAATCACCACATTGATGAAGTGTACTTTTGAGACTATTGGACTTTTTGGACTATCTTAAATAATATTAGCAGTGTGCAACGGTACTTCAGATTACATTGTGTTTCCGACCTGATTCTTCAGATTGGATATTCCTTTCACTCGAGACGGCAGGGTGATTCTGTATCAGGACTGCACCTGCACCACATGCTTTGAGCGAATACAAGTTTGTTTTCATATGTACTTAACCCACTGCTATCACCTGCCTGTTGATGTGCAGGCCCATTAGCACTGCCACCACTGTATACAGATAATCTCAGCACAGTGTTGTCAGGAAAATTGCTATTCATCATTAGCACTAAAAGAGATTTAGAAACAATATTCATCATTTTTATCATATCAAAAAGTATTTCAAAGAACCAAAGCTACAGTATCAAAGCACACTGATTTTGTCCAATATCATTTGTGGTACACAGGTCAATGCATTCAACAGAGTATTTCATCATATGTCCTACATTCATCCAATTCCATGAGGCCCCTCAACATATTTGCAGAGGTAAAAGTCATTTCACAAGTTGGGCTTAATGAAATCAGCCTCTCCCCGTTGAAATACATTAGATTTCATGAAAAACGTTTACAAGCGTGTTTCAGATTCCTGTGGATGCCTGATCGATTACAATCTCAACAGTACCACCTCTAGCTGCCAGATGGTGTGAGAATCCAAAAGCCAGAAAAATATGGCTACTCAAAGGTGTCGGACGGTCCTCAAACATTTAAAGGGCAGACATTCTGTTGTAAGTGTCGACATGGAGGCACTGTCATTCATTCACTTGTTTACTTCTTTGGCACTTATATTAGTCACTGCAACATTGTGCCCATCTATCTGGCAGGGAGGTCCTTCTCTTTCTTTTTGATTGCCAGGAAGCAGGGTGTATGGAACCTCAATGCAAACCTGAGCAAAAACTCCCATTCAAATTGAGGCACATCCGGTCTCCAGGAGACCTCTCATTCAAGGTACTACGATTGTCTATGAAGGAGTTTCAATGAAATTCCACTCCTATTATGAAGACGAAATTTCGGGTTTACATATGTTCCACGAAATTAGGCCCTTATACCATTCAGACATGTCGATAAAACATATACATTTACTAGTGTTCCGGCCTTTCGTAAACAGGCTTGAAGGATAGAGCGAATCCATTCATGCAAACACAGGTGACTCAGTTAACAGTGTAGAAGATAAATCGGCACTCTGAATGACAAGAGTGTGCACCTCTTAATTTCTCGCAAATTTACATCGTCTGGGAAAATGATTTCTTAATTTAATAAAAAAAGTGGAGTGAAATGACCATTTACGTTTCGATTTAGTACAGCTTCTCAAACAAAGCTTTTTTTAATTTTTTTAGAGAACCTCTTTACATGTGCAAGTTTTCTCCACTTCTTCGAGACAACGAAATCGTCACTTTATTTGATGTAGAGGCTGAGTTTTTCTTTGAGCCTGGAAGTCAGTCACTCTCGGGGGGAACATTGCACCCCTGGGTTCGCAGAATACGGACTCGTTCCCCTGGCCCAAGCACTCTTGATGAAACATCTTAAAGTTTTGCCAGTACTTCCTTCAAATCTAGACTATACAGGCAGTTTATACTGAGGACTTATAGTGTAAGATACCAATGATTGAGACACCTCACTGAGACATGGACAGGCACCAGTAAGATTCCGCTGTGTGCCATGAAAGAGATCCCTTCCTTAGCCAATATTTACAAGTGGCCTGCGCCACCAGTGCAACACTTTTAGAGATGCAGCAGTGGTGCAGTCCGCGCACCCATAGCTACAAGGCCACGCAAAGTGCTTTGGGTGGCTTTACATGGCCCTGCAGATACGAAGTAAAGCAATGCAGTGCAAGTCGCTTGCTGTGCTGCCCTGGCCTTGTAAATATGGCCCTTCTAATCTAAGATACGCCTATTACACCATATGCTTCTGAAATAGACAGAAAGTACTCATCATAACTAAATATGTTAAATATTATATTTATCCAAAGAAAGAAAGGATAGATTTCGTGACTTTTAAAAATGATTTATTCGTATCTTAATGCATAACTTCTAGCCACATCGAAAATGCTATCAAAAATTGAATTTTCATACCCCTTTCACTAAGCACCTTTTTCTCTTCTGTATATGATGCTCCTTGATTAGCCATCCTCATTTCACTCTGTTACTGCTGCACAACTTCTACCATTCTGGATCTTGAAGCCCTTTCGTATTTTGATAAGTTCAGTTCACACGTCAGTGATCAGTTTCCACTATGATGTAGCCCTGGTATTAAGTAGATGCTCCGGTGGCTGAAAGATTACATGATTAAAAGAAATCTATAGATGAGCAGCGTTGCACAGAAGTTACTTGTTCTAGATTGCATGCTACTGACACTATCAGCACTTAACTGACTTTTGTGAGATGAGGGTAACTTGTGGAGTTGCAGAATATCTTTGTGAGTATCCAATAATAACTCTTCCAACCACTGGAAATTAATAGACCTTCAGCCTAGGAGGGTCAGGTATTTTTATGAGGTGTGGTTGTCCTCCAGGAAATTCGTCTATTAATTTACACTTTTCACCCAGTGACAGGCCAAATAGAAGTATTTACAAAGATCTGGATGCACTCTTTTGAACAATTCATGAACAATTCTCAGATGATTGTAGCCCCTTTAATGAAAACTTTGATACTAAGGCCCATATTTATACTTTTTTAGCACCGCATGTGCGCCGCTTTTTGACGCAAAAACGTCACAAACTTACAAAATACAAAAGTTTGCACCGCTTTTGTGTCAAAAATATTACGCAAATGCAGCTCTCTATGGGCCCAACTATCCATAGCATTAAGTTATGATATTAGGGGATAATGCCTTAAATCTGTTTGCATTAATAGAAAGAGGGTTGATCTGGTATTGTTTATCAAATATTTCACAATAAGTGAATTAAGTGGCTTGAGGAGTGATAGAACAAGCCAACGTTGGAGACACATGAGCTGCCTTGTGAAATTATGGAATTAAAGTTACCTACCAGGAGAACATTGTTAATAAATGTCTTGCTTTGAACTTGTGAGCCATCTGGAGAATGATTACATTCCACAATATTTTTCTTGTGTTAAACTGTGTTTGAGACAGGTGCACAATCCGAATCAGAATAACTTGTGGCTGCAGCGCTCTAATGAATTATAACTATCTTAAAGCCAGGAACAGTAAGCGCTAGATGGTGTGACAATATTTATGGTAGGTTGTGGAATACAGTTGTGATCAGCAGAAATATGAAGTTGACTGAAGTTTTACATGCAAATTTATAGAATAACAAAAAAGTAGGTATTTTTTTTGCATTGAGTTTAAGCGTTTTAATGGTAAACTGAATAAAAGTGGGCTGCAATTGCTATTTAAAGATGAAGATCTACAGTTCTGTTATGTGCCTATCAGTATGTATTAATTATCTTATTGAGTACAGAAAGGGGTAATAGTAAGTAAGTAACTGAAATCTTAAGCCAGAAGCAGCTGTTGAAAACATTAACAAGACTTTTCAGAATCTGGAATGGATTAAGATGGTAATGGCAAAGGGTCAAAGTGGTATTATTAGAGGCTTGTTACTCCACTTGTTCACAGGTGGTCGAGTTTTCAATACCTAACAATACTTGCTGCGGGAAATCCAGCCCCCATTTTATTGGGCAAGAATACATTCAGTAAAATACCATGTCTGGGAAGGACTGCTGGCACAAGCCAGAGTGGTCCCTACTTGACCCCTCCTACAGTATAGAGTGCTCCACCTGACTACCAACAGCATTGCCTGTACACAAACACACTCCCCACTCCTGACGTGCGGCAATCCTTCCATTCCCATTTATTTACTACCTGTACTAAGTGAATCGTAAATGGGAGCAGCGAAGGACCTATAAGTCAGCACAGAATGGCTATAAGCATCTTTTGTGACCGGGTTAAACTGGGTTCAAATGTTATTCACCATTTTAGGCAAAGTAAGTAACTCATATTAGTTAAGTTGAGAAACAGGGATACTGGTTAATTCTGGCTTCGTAAGTTGGAATCCCCACACCCAACTCGGGCTTTGTTTTAAAACAGCACAAAGAGAGTCAATTCATTTGCATAAATAAATAAAAGAAGTGTATTAATAGACCGTACGGTGTTGATGAGATAACCCCTTCTGAAATCAGTTCTCGCCATCTGATAAACTGGTTAAGGTTGGTGCAGCTCTTTGACCCAATAACACATCAAAATACAACTGGCCAGTTCAATGCTCCACCTAGAATACTCTCTCTGGGTCGTAGGTTTCAATGATGTCTCTTGACGTTTTGGCAGTGACCAGAAATGGAAGTGAACAGTATTGATCAAAGATTCAGCTAAGCAGTTATTGACTGTTCAGAATATCGCACCATTTAGCTACTGTTTTTTGCCAGAGTTCCATTTAACCATGTCAAACAATGGACAGTTGAGTTTAACATCATCTCAAATTGCAAAAACAAAATGTAACAGGATTTTGGACGTGCACAGTACGGCGGTATTGACTGCCAATGTGTTTTGTCTCTCCATGATGCATTTGCCAACTTCTCTGCTGCATTTGATAAAGTTAACTTGCGATGCGGTTTGATACAAACTGAGAGAACACTTGCAGTCCTCCAACCACCTGCTGCCATATTTCCATATGTGGCTACACTCTAAAGAAACAATCCTTCCCTATCTATTCCAGAGTGTAAGTTAATACATGGATGTAATTGGTGTCAGCAAATTGACATTAGTTTGTATAAGACTTGGTCTTCTCTGCAGGGTCATCCCCAAACGTTGTTTTACTTTCACCACTTCTGTTTTCCAATTGTATTTTTTTTGCTTGCATCCTTGTTCAGTTTCGGGATTCAGCATTTGTGTTTGTGCAGTGTCATACAGGGATTTGTGTAACACAAAATACCAGTATAAATAGCTTGATACCAGATGCAACCTCTTTTTACATTCTCATTTTTTTCTCTCAAAGTGGTAATTTTTCCAAATGTAATTCCTCCCTCACCTTCATACATGTGAGACTTTTTGTTGCTGTTGCACCAGTGACACATAGCCAGAATGATATGGAATCTCAACTGCCTATCATACTGGTAATATTGGACCGGTCAGCAACTACCACTGTTATAGAGATACAAAGTTTCATGGGCTTTTCAAACTTTTATTTCACTAATTTTTCTGACATGGTAAGCCCAATTACAAGACTTCTACCTTAAAAGGTGCTTTTTGCATGGTCCCAGGAGGCCAGTGATGAATTTAATCTACTTAAAGAGAAATTTACTACGGCCCAAGTGCTCAGACATCCTGACCCAACTTTGCCTTACTTTGTAGAGGAAGACGACTCCCAGGTAGCACTACCATCTGAAAGTGTACCCGCCATATGGGATTTTGTGCAACAATTAACTAATTCACAACAGGAGGTGTTAACACACTTGCAGCAGACAAAAATCAGTATGGAGAAAAATGCTAACAAACACCGCAAACAACAACAAACTTACAAGAAGGGAGATACGGTTTGGCTGGCTCAAAAAAATATGCGATTACAAGGTCAATGTACATTCCAACCAAAATATGTGGGCCCTTTTTTTATTCAAAAGATCATTAACACAGTAGCAGTAAGACTCCAACTACCAGAAGATTTACCCATTGACCCAGTGTTTCATATATCTTTTTGGAAACCCTATTGTGTCCAAATCCGTCCTGCTCCTCCTCCTCCAAATATAAATCTGGATCTCATCCTGATTTTGAGGTACAGAAAATCCTTGCCTCAAAACATGTTCATGACTGTTTGATTTACCTAATAGTTTGGAGTAGGTATGGTGCTGAAAAGCAGTCTTGGGAAACTGCAAGAAATGTTCATGCCCCTCACCTGGTTTGTTCCTTTCATGCTCGACACCCAGACAAACCACATCCTGTATGTCGTTCATTGCGGGAAGGAACTATCACAACATGATCTTGTGCCCTCTGTTCTGTAGGCTTCGCACACAGCTCTCATGTTGTTTTCCCCCTGTGGCACATTACAGCCTCCTGCAAATCATTCTATCCCTCCCACACGTTGCTTCCCCCGAGTTGTACTTTTGTAAGAACATCACATGTTTACTACTTAATTAGCTCCATTACCTATTGCATGTTACCATTTAGGTGATATTTTCACCATCCTTGGTTATTGGTACCAACTAGCATGAACTATTGACTCTTTGTTTCAAATGGTGACTTACACATGTCTTCAGGAAATGTCACATCCGGTAAATTAACACTTTAACACTGGAACTTTCCGGCTGTGTGTCAGGTGTTCTTCTGAAAGAATCTTCCCATCAGGTGCATAATCCTGGTCTGAGCCAGAGTCGGCAATTGGCCTCATTTCATTCCTGCACAAGCATCTTCCCTGCTCTCGGCTGCGGAATCACCTGGAACCTCCAGTGCTTTAGTCTTCCAAGCCCTCCTGTTGATCCCGTGATCCATTCTCCGTCGATATCTCCTGTACCCATTACGTCTTTAGCAACAATTCTACCTGCTCTTTGGTTTCTTGCTACTCTGTCTTTAGCCTTCTTTTGGATTACAGTTGAATAATTATATTCTAGGCTAAGTACCTGATTAATGTGCACTAATCCTTAGTTAAGTTTAGAGAATTGTCTGAAGACTGAGGGCCTGATTTTTTCTGCTAAAGTGGCTTTTTACATGCATCATATTCACAAAGTGGTGCAATGCATGCATTGTGCCACTTTGTAAACCCTTGTGCCACATTATGGTGGTCATTATTACACTGGCGGTGATTGTTAAAGTGGTGGTAATACTGCAAACAGGATAGTGGTAATTACCACCAAATTAAGACCATGGCGGTGATAACTCCCGTAGACAGCCAATGTACCACACCATCCTCCAGCGCGTTAACACCACTCACCACGGTGGCAGCCATCAATAACCAGGCGGAAGACAAGGTACCGTCCACCATATTATGACACAGCACACCACCACGATTTTCGGGGCTGTACCAATGCCATCAAAAGCCTGTCGGAAACACAACACAGAAGACCAAAGACTCACCATTAGAGTCACAGAGAAGATCAACGCCGCCATGGAACCAGAACTGCAGGTCTTCCTGATGCTTTTCTACGCCATGCTCCACCTGGTACACCAACGCCGATGAAGACGATGACGGTGAGTACAGCCGCTTAGCACGCAAGGGAGGGAGGGAGGAAAAGGAGAGTGACACACACACACACAACACACACCATTCACACACTCACCATACACACAACCAGCTGCAGGTGAAAAACAATGTCATAGGACACACCTAATCATAATGCAAGGACAACAGTAAGGCAGAAATCAAAATGTATTTGCATGCCAACAACCACCATAAGTACCGATGTGACAAATATCATACATGAACAATTGTCCAGAAAGGACCAGTGCCCAGTCCAAAGTACAAAAGGCCCACATGGCCACAGGACACTGTCTAATCCCCAATTTGATCCTGACATACTCTGCACCAAACCGTGCAGGGTCAACATGTTTGAAGTGGGCAGGCACCTCAGGGAGAAGGGGTTGGGGGGTACCTCAGCTGAAGTGGGGAACTTGCCCACTGGTTCTGGAGTGGGCTCCATGCCCATTTCCCAATGCTGGGGAGTGCAAGGTCAAAGTCTCTGAGGTGGGGAACTCGCCCACTGCTTCTGGAGGGGGCACAATGCCCATTTCCCAATGCTGGGAAGTGCAAGGTCACAGTCTCTGAGGTGGGGAAGAAGCCCACTGCTTCTTGAGGGGACTCCCTGTACAACAGTCCCTGGAGGGTGACCTACATGCCCTCTGCTGGAGGTGAGGGGCATTGTCTCTGCTGGGGAAGGTGTCCCCTGGGTAGCCTCTGCTGGAGGTGAGGGCTGCATTGTCTCTGCTGGGGGAGGTGTCCCCTGGGCAGCCACTGATGGAGGTGAGGGCTACATTATCTCTGCTGAGGGAGGTGGCCCCTGGCCAGCCTCGGCTGAAGGTGAGGGCTGCATTTTCTCTGCTGGGGAGGTGTCCCCTGACAGCCTCTGCTGGAGGTGTGAGAGTGTGAATTTTCTAATACATTTTATTAATGATTTCCAACGTATTAATCATATAGTGAATTAACATGTAAAAACGGGTGACTTTTGAAAATGGTTGCCATAATTCATTTTTGTTCTCTGGCTAAGTAAAATTCTAATTGAAGTTGTAGTTATTTTCCGTTGCTCAATGCTTACATAAAAATGTGTGTTAAATAACTTAATAAGTGTGTACACAGCTACCCCTAGCGGGTTGCTGCACTATTTCTTACAAGGTCAGATTTAACACTAGTTGAATGTTCTATTGTTTGAAATGGTCACCAATACGTGGTGTCTTCCTCGAGGATGGAAGTAGATGTTGCAAAGTGAAACGTTTCTTCCTGAGAAGAGAAGTTTAGACGAGATGGAACAATGGAGCCACAGATGACACGGAAGAGGAAAAGTTACTGTTATGAATGTGTCCTGGTTATTACTGATGTCATTGAGTTTTAGGTTATCAATTACAGCGACTATTGGTTGAATGGTAAACCACCCCATGTACTGACCAATCATAACCTTTTTGATGATTAGTATAACAACCTGGGTAGGATATTTTAGAGACAAATTCTGAGAGAGGGATTCTGAGATTCTTAGTTCGAGTTCCTGATGGTGGATCGAGTCACATTAGCGGTGTGGGTTTAGCTGTCGATAGCCCTGATTCTCTGAAGACTTACCTGATGATGTCCCTTTGCTGAAGTACACTGCATGTTGTTGTTCTATGGGTAATGTATGAAATTGCATTGATATATGTGTCTCTTTTTGCTTTGCAGGTACTAGCTGCAACTTATACTTTAATAACAATAATGTTTTTCTTTATTAACCCAAGTTAGTGTGTTTTTCTAAATTTGTTTCCAAATTCTTTTACATGAAGTCCAACATGTTGATGCTAATTTGTGGTTAGTGAGGGAATCAACCTTCATATGCTCAAGATTCATATTGAAACTCTTTGATTGTTTGTTCTAATGTATACTTTACCTTTGTTGCCAATTCTGGTGTTATTAATCAGTGTTATGATACTTGAGATTATTTGCTTGATTGTTTTGATTAAACTCAGATATATAAGACGTTCTAATCAGGCACTATTGATTCTATATGCCTATCATTTGTGTGTGAGAGTTATTTTCGTGACATTAGCATTGCTAATCTAAGTAAATACATTTATAATTCTTCTCAATAAACTGGTGTTGTTATTGTCTGAGGTTCAGAATTTTGAATATATTGCTCACTATTGATAGTCACATTACTCATTGATGACATCCCCACAGTCCTTTGTCGCGTCGATCCATTGACCTTTTGCGCAGAATCCACTATTCAGTTTAAAATAATAGCTAGGATTTTGTGGTGCTGCAACAGAGGTGAGGTCTGCATTGTCTCTGCTGGGGGAGGTGTCCCCTGGGCAGCCTCTGCTGGAGGTGAGCGCTGCATTGTCTCTTCTAGGGAGGTGTCTCCTGGGCAGTCTCTGCTGGAGATGAGGGCTGGTGTGTCTTAGCTGGAGGTGAGGGCTTCTTGCCTTTCATTGGTGGTGGAGTGGGAACCATTCCTGCCATTGGTGGCTGAGTGGGAACCGCTGCTATCATTGGTGGATGAGTGGGAACCTCTCATGTCATCGGTGGTTGAGTGGGAACCTTTCCCTTCCTGGCTGGTGGAGTGGGATCCTTTCCTTTCCTGGCTGATGGAGTGGGATCCTTCACTTTCTTGCCTCCACGACTAGGAGGTGCCTCGACTGGGCTGGGTCGTTGGGTCCCTGCTCTTACTGGAAGGACGTTGGTTGAGGGGCAGGGAAGAGGTCAAATTGGGCAAGGAAAAACTTCTTAGGGATGTGAGGTGGGATGAGGGAGGAGGGATGGGAGTGGAGGTTGAGGGAGTGGTTGTTGGAGGAGTACGTCTGCTGGACTTGGGTGCAGGTGCATGTGCAGTGTGTTGATATGAGGTGGATGGCTGTTGGGTGTCTGAGTGCCTGCGTTTGCGTCCCTTAGGAGGGGGGACAGATAGGGTGGAAGAGGACACAGGGGACGTGTGGATGGATGTTGTGGAGGTGTCTGCTAGTGAGGTGTGTGTGCTGCTTGGTGTGGTGATGGTGGGGCTGGCTGTTGAAGTAGTGTGTGCAGGTGTGAGTGTGGATGTGATTGTGAAGGAGGAGTGGAAGACAGTGGAGGCAATGGGTGTTGTTGTGTATGCCACTGTCTGTTGTTTGTATGAGTGCTTGTGGCCTGAAGTGTGCTGCCTGTGTTTGACTGTGCTACTCTTGTCTGATGGTTTGCGTGCATGGTTGTCTGTATGTTTGCATGGGTGGGTTGGGGTTGAGGAGACTGGGACTAGGATGTGGTAGTTGGAGGAGGGACGGTAGGAACAGGGTCAATGGCTACCATCAGAGAGGAGGCCAGAGCCTAGCACAATCTCTGTTGGGCCGCCAATCTACAGTGGATGCCCTACAGGAATGCATTGCATTGCTGCATCTGGGATGCCAGCCCCTGGATGGTATTCACTATGGTTGACTGCCCTACAGGGATGGTTCTCAGGAGGTCAATAGCCTCCTCACTCAGGGCAGGAGGGCTCACTGGGGCAGGGCCTGAGGTGCCTGGGGCAAAGGAGATGCCCACCCTCCTGGGTGAGCGGGCACGGGCAACTCAGTGAGGTGCAACTGGGAGGGCGGTGCTGGTATGGGGGTGGCGGCTGCACCTGGAGCTGGGGTGGTCCCAGAGGTATCCGTCACCACCAGGGATATCCCATTGGAGGAAGAATCTGAGTCAGTGTTGTCAACTCCTGTCTCCCCCGTGGTGCTCCCCTCGCCCTCCGTCCCACTGGTTCCCTCGGCATCGGTGGACTCTGCCTCCAGGGTCCTTTGGTATGCAGCTCCCTCAGTCACCGGTGCCCCTGCTCGTCCACCTGATGATGCTAATGCACACATGGACAGGATGACAGAAGAAAAAGGGGGGGGAGAGAGAAAAAAGGAACACTGGGTCAGTTACAGCACCAACACCACAGTAGGCATACACATTACCATCACACACAGGGTTCAGGATTGAGAACTATGCACCACACTGGCAATCAACTGGCTAGGTGCCACAGCAAGATGAGGGCCAAACACCGCCAACTGCAGCCCTCCTCTGACCCACTAAGCCCTGTCTGACATGGAATACAACCTAGCTAGGTTACCTGAATTTGCTATACACCCATTATGCTTGAGCTGGGTCACACTGCAATGTCTGACCTAGCATTAAGGGGCACCCACTGACTCACACCCACCACCCGGATTCCATTCCACCTACCAATAATTGTAGTTATGTCCACTGTACTCACCCCCTTGTGGCTGCTGTGATGCCCTCAAGCGCCCGTCCAGCTCTGGGCAGGCCACCACCAATATGCGGGCCATCGGGGGGTCAGGTTCTGATGGGCACCCCTTCCTCATTGGGAGGCCATCCCCAGCTGGGCCTCCGTGGTCTTCCGTGCCCAGCGTCTCAGGTCCTCCCACCTTTTCCTACAGTGGGTGCTCTGCCTGATGTAGACCCCCAGGGTCCACGCATCCTAGGTGATGGCATTCCAGAATCCCTTCTTCTGATGGGTGCTGACCTGCAGAGGTAATACAGACGGAGGGACACCATTAAACATACAATGCAGCCTGTCACATATATGGCCCACAAATCCCATTTCCATCTACATTGGCACACACATCACCCGGCGCCCACCATGTACACTACCAACTGACATACCACCCCCCCAAATGACACAATGCTTGCACACACATCTCCATGCCACTTTTCTTAAATCAGCCCCTGTGTTCTTTCAAGGAGAGAAAACTCGTTCTTGGAAATCAGACATTATTGGGTTTCTATGTTTACAATGTCCTAGTGCTACAGTAATTGTAACTTGTGGGTACTCCGAGCTTATTTGATTCAGAACTGAAGGTCTTCATGTTTATATTGCTTGACAAGCTTGTGCATTATGAACATGGAAAGACTTTTAGGACACAAACCATGTTTTTGAGTGCTGAATTGCACAGTTATGTTTATTATTCTGCTGAGTGTCTCTAAAACTCTGGTATTGCTTTTGTATTACACCTGCTCTCAAGCCTTATTTGTGATGAAGCTTGTAAGTGCATTATTGTAAATAGCTGTTTAAAGACCCTATGCCAATAACTGTTAGTAAAACTCTCTTCTTGTTGTTTCTAGTGCACTGCATCTGCATTTACACTAAAAAGTCCAGTGCAGTGTCACAAGGCAACAATGCAGACCCAGTGACGCAAGTCTATCTTTTCCTTGTTTTATCCCATACCCCATTCCCCCTTCCCCTTGGAGGGAGTGATTAAATTAGGGTTATAGTTACATGTTTCATTCACAGCCCCAGGTTGGATTAGAGGTACAGCATTGTCTCCTCATCTGAACTAGATGAGTGTGTGACAACTTAATTTACAGTCCCTTGTTACCCACATCACCGCTTTACTAGGGACTTACAATTAAACTTAGGGCCAGATCTAACAAAACATTTGATAGCATCACGCACAGCCATTTTCAAAATGCAGGGATGCGCCATATTTAGACTGAGCTGTCGTAACTCTTAATACGGGGGTCTGATGACCACCAACATTATGGTCTATTGGTGGCCGACACTGTGGCGGTCTTACCATCAGACCACCAAACTCGTAATGAGTTGGTCCTCAGGGCCATAGGGTCCACACTTCTGCCCTGTATTTTCCTTATTTAGCTCTGGGTAGGTGGTGGTCCCTGAGGCATGTCAAAGCCCCAAGAGGGTGGTCAGCGCATGCACCCCCTCCTTTTTTCAGAAAAGCCAGAGGAGATGGTGGTCCTCAGGATAAAAGAACCTACGGGGGAGGGGCTCCCTGCACCCCCTTCTTTACTTTTTTACTTGCTTTTCTTTTTTTTTTTTTTTAGCTGATTCATGGAGCCTCCACAAATTTCACTTATAAGTTTAAAAAAATGCTTTTTTGCCCTGGCGAGGACCCCAACACCAAGACTAGGGGTTAGGGTATGCCTACCATGTCCCCCTCTTCTTTTCTTTTTAGTTTTTTTGTTTGGGGACTCAGCTGAAGTTGAGTCCCAAAAATGGCTGGCAACACTTCTTGGTTGAAATGTTGGCAGCCAGTCAGATCTCAGCACGAAATTTCTGGGATCTGCGGAGTCTATACTTCCCAAGAAATCTATATTTATTTTTCCTTTACTATCTTTGAAACCACTGAACGGATTTACACCAAATCATAAAAAGCATGCTTTCTGGACCAAAAACTAGCTTTCTGACAAATTTGGTGTAATTCCGACAAGCGGATCGGACTGTAGTCATGTTCCAAATCCCTATTGGAAAATTTGTTTTTTGCCCTCACCTTTTTCTTGGTGGGGGGGTACCCAGGTCACATAGCCGAGTCCCGGCGAATGGGGTCCCCGGTGCCAAGAGCAGCCTGGGGAGAGAGGCTCCTGGGCCCCCCTCCTCAAAAAAAAAATGTATAGGGAAGGCCCCAAGGGATGGGGTCCCAGAGGCTGAGATTGGCCGGAGGAGGGGGGTTGTGTGGCCCCTTCCCCCCTCAAAAAATAAATATTTAGGCTGGGCCCTTGGGAATGGGTTCCCCGGGCAGAGATTGGCCTGGGGAGGAGGACCACGTGACCTGCTCCAAAAAAAGATTAAATATTTAGGCCGGATGCCAGAGATTATGGTCACCGGAGTTGTGATTGACCTTGGGAGGGGGGCTACTTGTCCCCCTCCCCCAAGAAATAACATGTTAAGGCTGGGCCCCGGCAGATGGGGTTCCCGGGCTGAGGACATCCTGAGGAGAGGGGGGCTATGCTACCCCCATCCCCATAAAAATACATTTCACATGGTGGGGTCCAGGGGAATGGGGTTCGCAGGGCTGAAATCGGCATGGCTAAAGGCCGTGCACAGAGTGAAGTTGGGTGGTTAGGGGTGTTGGCCACAGAGACTAGCCATAGGTCTTGCCCTCCTGCCAACCCCATAACACATGGCTGAAGGCCATGCACAGTGTAAGGGTGGTTATAGGGGCTTGGCTAAAGGCCGTAGGTGGTGTGGGGTTGGCTGGTAATAGCTGTTGACCACAGGGCCTGTCTGCAGGCCAGGCCCTGTGGCCAGCCCCTGATGCACATGGCAGAAGGTCGTATGAAGTGCAGGGTTGTTATAGGGGTTGGCCGCAGAACCTCTGACCAACTCCTGCTATGCTCAGCCAAAGGCTGTGCGCAGCATATGACTGGGTTGCTATAGGGGTTTGGGTGGTTCTAGGGGTTGCTTGCATGGCTTGGTCGAAGGCAGGGCACCGTGGTGGTTGGAATAAAGTATAGTAATTAAAATTAATTTACATTTAAAACAATGTAGAAATTCACTGAAAAAACTCAAGTTGGTGGGACGTTATAGTTAACGAATAGAATTAAAAAAACATAAAAATTAATGTAAATTAATGTAAAAAAACAAATGTTACGGGGATGTTATAGTTTGACTCACATTTTAAACCTACCAAACAATAGAAATTTACCTTAGGCCATGTGCAGCAGGGGTTGGCTGGTTATGGGGGTTGGCCACAGGGCTGTGTCCATCAAGGGGTTGGGTGGATATAGTGGTACTCGTAGTAAAGTTAGACTTCTGGTTTAAGTTTAGACTTTTGGTCTAAACTTACACCAAAAGCTTAACTTTACAAGGAGTAAAGTTTGACTTTAGGTCTAAAGTTGGACTTTTGGTCTAAGTTTACCTTTGTGACTTTGGCACATATGGTAGAACCCTCAACTCTCAGTGCGAGGGTCTGTGATTTTTAACCTGTAGGCCATAGGTGACTCCTTACTGTTATGGTCTCTCTCTTTCTTCCATCCTATTATGGGATAGAAAAGAGAGAGAGAGAGAGAGAGAGAGAGAGAGAGAGAGAGAGTGACAAGGCTGAGGGGGAGCCTCAAAGCACCTGCAGTCCTAGTCGGCCAGCATGGTCCCACAAGCATGGAGCTGCTTTTAATAGAAACTCCCAGCTTCTGGTAGTAATGTTTTCATCTGTTTCCCTGCACGTATATTTCCATGCAGGGAAAGAAATGAAAACTCTGCTTTCTGCCAGCTGGAGATGTTTGACCGCTCTGTTGCCAGAAAGCGGACTTTATTTGCTTTTGCTTAAAGCAAACAACTATGTCTAGTGGTTGGGCACCCCAGGGCATAGCAGGAGACGGCCCTGGGTTGGCAGTCCCCAAGATCATCATTGGCTCCTTGAGGGGGGCCACACGATCCACTGTTTTTTTTTTTTTTAAACAAGCACAGGCTCCTGTGCTTGTTTCTGAGGACCCTGGGTTGGCCAGACTCCCGGGGCATTGAAATTAACAATGCGTTGGGGGGCACCCGATCAGGTCCTGCGGCCAAACCCTGCTGTGCACAGCCGAAGGCCATGTGCAGCATGGGGTTGGGTGGATATAGGGTTTGGCTGTAGGGCATGGCTGCAGTCCAGGCCTGCGGCCAACTGCTGCCTACGGCCGTGCATGGTGGTGGTTGAATTAAGGCATAGTAATGAAAATTACTTCATGTTAAAAAAAGATTTAGAAATTCACTAAAAAAAACAAAGGTTACAGGGATATTAAAGTTAGGAAATATAATTTTTTTTAAATGGAAATTTACTTTAAAAACCCAAAGATTACAGAGATGTTATAGTTAGCTCACATCTTAACTGTACCAAACCATAGAAATTTACCTGTTATAGTTACAGTTATCTCAAGTAACCATAACTAGTGCCCACAAATTAAGGCGCTCATGACACCTTTGATAACATCATTGATATTATCAATGTAATATTTGCCGTGCCATTTTTGACTACAAAACTATGTATGGCGAAGCCGAGTCCAAGAAAAATAAAAGTAACAAAAAAAAGAAAAGGGGCCAGGGTGGGGTCACTCTGACCCATTAGTTCTGATGTTGGGGCCCCAGAGCTTCAAAGCATCTTTTTTTAATTTTCACTGTGGATTCACAGCAGATCTGCGGATCCTTGAAAAACAAGTGTGGGCTCCCATGCTTGTTTTCTATAGAGCCCCGTGTGGGCCAGGTCCAAGGGAAATTGATTTATATATGTGTGTGGTGCCACCCGGTCTCACCCCGCAGCCTGGAGTCCACCACTTCCCCAGGGCTTTAGTCAAAATGAATACAGACGGCCAACCGCCCCTCCCCCCCCCTGCAGTCCCAGGGACTGGCACCTCCCTGGGACACAAAACAAATATGGTGCGGGAGCCATGAAGCCCCACAGCAGCCCTGGGGACCACCAGCTCCCCGGGGCACTAAACTAATATGGTGCAGGGGGCGCGCGCCCCCCTCCCTCGCAACCACAAGGACCACCACCTCCCTTGGGCTATAATAAAAAAGTTAGGGGGGTCTGTTTCAGACCCTTTAGCCCCGGGGACCGCCACGTCCCAGGGCTGTATCACAGTGGAGTGGAACTGCGCGGCAACCCTCAAGGAGCCATGCATAGGCCTAGGGACGGCCATCTCCCAGTGCTAGCTCCGGATATATCCTGAGGTCCCCACTCCTGGGACACAGCTGTTTGCTTTTGCTTGGTGTGAGCTGACTGGTCCCACCAAGCAAAAGCAAACAAAATCCGGTTTCAGAAAGCTGAGTTTTCATCTGTCTTCCTTGCATGCAAAAATGTGTGCAGGGAAGACAGATGAAAATATTTCTCCCACAAGAAGGGGGCTGCTTTTATAGCTCCCAGTAATGCTGGCTCCTGCAGAAGTAAGGAGCTGGATAGGACCACGGTGGCCTTAAGCCTCCTGCCACGGTCCTGTCATATTCTCTCACTCTCTCTCTCTCTCTCTCTCTCTCTCTCTCTGGAAACGACAAAGAAAGTGTTTACCTGTGGCCTAGTAGTTAAGGTTGCAGATTTTGACACTGAAGGTTGTGGGTTTGAGTCTAGTTGTGTATGTGGTCATTTCCCTACTTGAATTGATTTTCAGCTTCAAATATTTAATATACATAAAAAAGGTCATTTCATCTTTTTAAATTGTCTGAAAATATCTCATTCTACGTATATCATTAAATAAAGCCTAAAAAACTCTCTATCTCTTGCCCTCTCACTTTCTTTCTCTTTGTCTCTGAATTTTTCTTTTTCACTCTTTCTCCCACTCACACACCCACTCAGACAATTATGCACCACTCAGAGACCCACTTAGACACTCACGCACCCACTCACAGACCCACTCAGACACTGACGCACCCACTCACAGACCCACTAAGACAGTGGTGCACCCATTCTAACACCCAGACACTTTTACAGCTACTCTCACACCCAGATAAACTCTCTCACACCTATTCTTACACACAGAGAGACAGACCTCAGTCAACTTACTCAGCAAACACCCAAAGGCTGTGTGTAGTGTGGCGTTGGGTGGTTATAGAGAGTTGGCCGCAGGGGCTGGCCACAGGCCTTGTGGTCAACCCCCGCCACGCACGGCCTTTGACCGTGCACAGTGGTGGTTGGATTAACAAATAGTAATAAAAAATACTTTACGTTTAAAAACACCATAGAAATTCACTAAAAAACAAAATGTTACAGGGACTTTATAGTTAGGAAATTACATTTAAAAACATATAACTTCCCTTGAAAAAACACAGGTTACATGGGATGTTATAGTTGGGATCACATTTTAAACCTACCAAACCTTAGAACTTCAACTGTTATAGATACCTCAAGTAACTATAACTAGTGCCCTAAGGTAACTCTAACTCATGCCCTTGCCATGCACTGCTAATTACCCCACAAATTACTCCACTCATGACACCTTTGATAACATCAATGATAATTTCAATGTAATATTTGCAGTGCAATTTTTGATGAAAGAAATGTGCATGGCGGGTGCAAAAGTTAGAGTTACCATACGTCATGAGCTATAGTTACTTGAGTTTAGTCATTTCAAGTATTTCAAGTAACTATAACTCCCGCCTCAAAGTAACTGTAACTCGAGTCCCGGATTCGGCCAGGAAAAGGGAGCTGGGCGGCTACTTGATATATGTTGATCATGATATTCTGGTAGTATACCACCATGACAGCTTCTTGCTTGCCCTGTATGGCTCCCACTCTGTTTATTTCCAAATTACAGCTAGCATAAACACTCATTTTGTGAATTGCAGAATACAACATTCAGCATATTTTATTTAATAAACGAGAACTTCAATAGTCTAAAAACACTCACCGAAACCCATTTCATATATCAATTAGTAAGTGACAAAAAGCCTCATTTGTCCTGATGTCATTCCCACCCTTTCTCCGCCATAGCCCACAAGTCACGAGTGACTAAGCAGTTTCTTTCCAGAAGCCAAATATGTTAATTTCGAAAACAAAAACAAAAAATCCGAAGCTGTGAAATTACTTCATAAATTACGTTTTGTATAGCTTCTAAAATGTCCTTAATTCATAACTCCTTCCAACTGGCATCGCTGGGAAGGGCTCGAATATCAACAGAGGTTGTACAGTTTCCAACATACTTGGTGAAGTTTACATGAAACTGAAAGAATTCGTCCAGGGGGAATTCCCCGACACCGTTTAAAGATATTTTTATTATTTCTCCTTGTGTCCTTTAGACTGAATTTTTGTGAGCGCTCTTATTATAGCTCAACCGTATCCTTTTTGGCAGGGGCTCAGCTATTGCAGTGTATATAAAGAATGCGGAACATAAATTACAGAGATGTTATGAGACAGAGGAATTACGGTGACTCATAAATAACAGTAATGACGTATACTACAAGCATGAATGTAATGCACGTTCGGTGGATGTGCTGGATCAAATATAAGCTTCAATTTAAGAGTTTCACATTAGTGACTGTCAGTTCATAGACCTGATGTGGAATGAATATGACACTGTTTACCACCATCCTGCGCCCAATAACACATTCGGTATTTCCCGAGTAAACTGATCAATTCCTAACACCCCGTGAGAGAATATGCATTTTTTTGGTCAAAAGACAATTTATCAATTTGTTCAGTGGCCAATAAGCAGCTGTGCATTCTGCCTGTGATCTATATGGGCTGCAGCGGACTGGCAAAAGGAAGGGCGTGGCCGTCTCATACCCGCTCATTGGTGACAGCGAGCCGCCATTTCTGGGCTGAGTGCTTAGAGCAAGGATACTCAAAGTACGGCCCACGGGCCTCATGCGGCCCCTCTGACCTTTACATGGGGCCCCTGGGGCAACAGGAGCACGGGGCAGCTGTTTGCTCGACTCCGCACTAACAAATATTAAATACACACACAATCATTTATTTCAAACTGAATTGGTGCTAAAGGAAGTAACTAGGGACTCCTGCACTTAACTTTAGAAACGCCTTCATGTTTAAAGACATCTTGCAGCATAAGTGTAAAACTAAGACAGTCTCTTCAATATTAATTAAGTGTATTTAGTTAACATGCGGAACCTTTTCACCTTAGTACAATTTATTTTATCAGTGCATTGAGATGTATTCCTTTTAAAGTGATAGATTTCAAACATAAATTTGGAAACATTAATTATTTCCCTTACCCTGAGAACACCACCAATAGTAAATTAAAGAGGCAAGTCACTTGGTATGTGCACTTTATGTATAATAGGAACCCAGGCCACCCATAAACAACATTATAGTTTATTAAATCAAACATAGAAGCAGGTTTTGTGCAGCGCACACCATGAATCATGTATTTCGAGGTCATCTTAAATGTGATAATGCAGAAAAAGGAGGGAAAGTGACACTAAACAACTGCGTAGGATCACACAATTTGGAAAAGTGGGTAAGCCAGGATTCATTCCAGGTTTTCTGGTTTCCCATTGTTTATTTCAGCCACTAGATGTATATCCTTTGCTTACCCTACACCCAGCTTGCCACCAATCCCCCTAGTCACCCCACCCGACTGCCACCTCCCTGGCATCAATGCTGCCCCCAGGCACGTCACAGACCAAACTTTTTGGCCCCTGGGAAAATGATTGCGAGTACCCATGGCCTAGAGCATTGTGGAAATAGTCCCCAAACTAGCTCACGGGCCCCCTTTATGACAACGATCCTCTTCCGCACAACAGCTTTTTTTTTTTATAAAATACTAAAACATAGAGCTGTCACACGTGTGCTGGATACCCCAGTGCGCTGTATGTAGGACAGAAACGAGAGGTAAGCAATTACACAAAGGTCAGTCTTACTCCTTCTTTTAAAATGGCTCTCTGATAAACAATATTTCCGCTTTAGGCAGCCATTATTTTCAGTGGGGTCGTTTGAAATCAGAGATTACTATGTTTAACGTTTCTCTTAATAGGCGATTCCCGTTTCAGTCTAAGATACTGCTCTGTAGCGTGGTCTAGAAAGGACTGACATGAAGCAAGCCCACTGATCCACGCAGCTAACAGTTGCTTCGTTACCTGGCCACACCTCCCCAGAAACTGGCAGCTCTGCAAATACTTGAAGATCAATGTGTCAATCAGTACACAAAATCCTTCTTTAACCTAGGTTTAGTGCTTCCTTCATGATACCTTACTCAGTGCTTAATTTGTAAATAAAAAGGTGCTGGTGCCCAAGCCCTCCTCTTAAACACGCGGCTGCTGCAATTAAATACTGAGGCGACGCCAATCCTGAGGCCATCTCGGGCCTCTTCAACCCATATAACGCCACTCCCTGCCGCTTCAGCTCACTCTAGCAGCTTTCTACTTTCTCCCTTTGTGACGCTTTTACGTATTTCCCTTCCTCTGTCTGTCCCATATGTGTCTTTTGCTCGCAGCAAATGCTTGAGGCTGAAGAATAAGCCCCGGCCTTCAAAAATAAGTGCTGGTGCTCAGCACCGGAAACAACAAGCAGAAATTAAGCACTGACCTTACTTGAAACTAGAGAGAAACTGCTCCTCCCTCTCTAAATATGAGGGTTTGAGGCATGAATATAATTACGGTTCTTGAAATTTGTATAGCCTCAACTTACAATGTCATATGCCTTATGCTTATACTGTTTCAATTCATTTGACGCTTTATCTCACTTTTGGTGATTTTGTACTTGTATACTATGTTTTTGAGATTCATTTACTTTAGTTTGGGCCTTCATTTGTTATAAACTTTTGAACTTTATCCTCTGTCTCCTGGATTTAATGTTAGACCAAACAGGTTAGACTGTTAATTGTATCAAAAGGTTGCTTTTGACTCTCCTTTGCCTCTCAGGCATCCTAAAAGGGCCAATCGGAAGAACATAAGAGCACGGGCGCCAGAGTGTCATCACTGCCACTACAGACAACACATTTTCAATAGAAGTGACCATTACATTTGCTCAGACATAAAGTTTTACTAAAAAAACTATACAGTGCACAAACAATAATGTGTGCAAATGGCATCCTCTAGTGTATTGATTTGTTTCGATCATGTTAAAGTATTTGTTTCCAACCCACTTCAGATTTACCAAAATTGTGCCTAATTTGTGCTTGGACAAATCTAATATATTCTGAAATAAATTGCACAGTTAATTTAAAAGTTGCTGTGTGCTGGAATAAAAAAATCCTCTACCCTCCCACCCCCGTATCCAGTAAGATTATCACATAAATCCTCTCACTTTGAAGTCAGAGAAAGAAAACACCAAGCTACCTTGAAGACAGAGACTGACATTTGACCTCTGTCTTTGAATGCGGGTCACGACCAGTGGCCGACACCAGGGAGGGGGTTAATAAATCCACCCGCCCCTTTGTGACCTGATGTAACTATGTTGATTTCCCCATCGGAGCGGAAAGCGGCCTTGCAGCCGCTTCCTGCTCCGATGGGGAAAACAGCCACAAACGGCCTTCCCCACATTCGGGAAGGCCTCGTGAGAAAGGGGAGAGTCTCCCCTTTCTTACGAGGCCTTCCTGAAAGTGTTTCCGATGGGGAAAACGGCCACAAACGGCCTTCCCCACGTTCGGGAAGGCCTCGTAAGAAAGGGGAGACCCTCCCCTTTCTTACGAGGCCTTCCTGAAACTGTTTCCTGGCCCCTGATCGCACCACAGCTGTGATCGGGGGCCAGGAAACACTTTCAGAAGGCCTCGTAAGAAAGGGGAGACTCTCCCCTTTCTTACGAGGCCTTCCTGAAAGTGTTTCCTGGCCCCCGATCGCAGCTGCGATCGGGGCCCAGGAAACACCACTAGACACCAGGGATTTCACTTGGGGGGGTTGGCCCCTCGGAAAACGGGCCGTTCCCCCCCCCGGGGCATATATGTTTACAAAAAAAAGGTAGGTGCCCCCTGTTTTAAAACAAAAATAAAAATACATGGACAGGGGGTAGCCCGTGGGTAGGGCAACCCCCTGTGGGGGCAATATTTTTTTTTTTGTGTTGAAGGGTTTCCCTGGGGGCCATTTTGGCCCCCAAGGAAACCATACAAAAACTAATAAAAAAAAATATATATATGTATAGATCTATATAGATAGATCTAAAGATCTATGTATATATATATATATATATATATATATAGATCTATCTATAGATATATCTATGTAGATTTGCCACCAGTTGTCTTGCAGTTGCAGCTTGCGTCTTCAAAGCAATGCACATACTTCAACTGACGCTTTTCAACTGTAGCTTTTAGGCAGCAATAAAAAAGTCAAGTAAGTATTGTGATTATGTTTCTGCTACAAAAGGGTCAGACTTGTCTAGTGGCAGTTTTAGTGCCATAAAGAAGCACAGAAGGTTTTTATGCCTACTGCAAGGAGCAAATCTGTATTTTATGTAAATAGCTGAGTACATTAGTAAAGTCAGCCTTTACCTGCGCTATAATACAAATGAAATGTATGTGCGGGGTGGAGGGCGGCTATGGAGAGATGAAGGGCACTTTTGCTTGGTGGTGATGAGGGAATCTGAGGAGGAGGGAGTTGGAGCACCAATAATGATTGTTGGACTGGGCGCAGGAGGTGCTAAAGACTGTGACTAATGGTATGTGACATGGTGTTTTTTGAGTGTCTTGAAAGAACGTGCTGATTGAGGGAAGAAGCACAGGTAAGGTGGCCTCTACTGTTGCACGTATCTCACACACACCATTGATTTTGTGACTGTCTACGTAGGCTAGTGTTTTAGAGCAACAGTTTAGCCAATAGCAGAGATGGCATCTTGATGGATGACTCCTGACGTCACTCGGGTTATAGAGGACAGCTCTGACATAGGATCAGAGACTGAGACATCAGATACTGAGACAGCATCTGAGGGATAGGACAATGGCGCAGACTTTGGGAGTGATTTTTCAGTCGGAGGAGTCCCATTCGATAACTCCTCTTCCAGTAAATTATGAGGGAGGTGATGAGGACAGTCCTGCTGTCCCTTCGCAAACAGTCTGTGCAACTGGGTAATAGTGGGTTAGCACAACCCAGAGAGCAGGTGAATGCGGCGGCAAGCAGAGAGAGAGAGTGCTCTCTTGGGAGCTCCCCAATTTAGTTCAGCCCCAAATTCCACCGCCCAAATCGTATTGTGGAGACATCAAAATTATCTATCGCAAAACAAACTGGTTTTGTAAGGCAGGCACCTGTGTTTTTGGTCCTGGGTTCGTCGGCCATATAGAGAAACACACTAAACCCAAACATTTCTGGAAACTAGACATTCGGGGGAGTCCACAGAGGTGTGCTTGTGTGGATTCCCCAAAGTTTTCTTACCCAGAATACCCTGCAAAGCTGAAATGTTGAATAAAAACTCTATTTTTCCTCGCATTTCTGTCACACAAACTACAGGAATATGCTGGGATCAACAAAATTCCTACCACCCAATGACTCCTCACCTGTCCTGATAAAAACACTACCCCACTTGAGTGCCTACACCTAGTGCCTGCATCAGGAATGGATCACCCCAGGGTCAACAGCTGCCTCATGTAAGGACCAACATTGACCGTTGTGTGATCTATTCCTGTCGTGGGCGCTAGGCCTACCCACACAAGTGAGGTACCAATTTTATCGGGAGACTTGGGGGAATGCTGGGTGGAAGGAAATTTGTGGCTCCTCTCAGATTCCAGAACTTTCTGTCACCGAAATGTGAGGAAAACGTGTTTTTTTAGCCACATTTTGAGGTTTGCAAAGGATTCTGGGTAACAGAATCTGGTCAGAGCCCCACAAGTCACCCCATCTTGGATTCCCCTAGGTCTCTAGTTTTCAAAAAGTGTCCATGTTGTGTTTTGGGGAATTTCTTGTCCCGGGCGCTAGGCCTACCCACACAATTGAGGTATCATTTTTGTCGGGAGACTTGGGGGAACATAGAATTGTGAAATAAGTGTTATTGCCCCTTATCTTTCTCTACATTTCTTCCTTCCAAATATAAGAGAGTGTGTAAAAAAGACGTCTATTTGAGAAATGCCCTGCAATTCACATGCTAGTATGGGCACCCCGGAATTCAGAGATGTGCAAATAACCACTGCTCCTCAACACCTTATCTTGTGCCCATTTTGGAAATGCAAAGGTTTTCTTGATACCTATTTTTCACTCTTCATATTTCAGCAAATGAATTGCTGTATACCCAGTATAGAATGAAAATCAACTGCAGGGTGCAGCTCATTTATTGGCTCTGGGTACCTAGGGTTCTTGATGAACCTACAAGCCCTATATATCTCCGCAACCAGAAGAGTCCAGCAGACGTAACAGTATATTGCTTTCAAAAATCTGACATCGCAGGAAAAAGTTACAGAGTAAAACATAAAGAAAAATGGCTGTTGTTTTCAGCTCAATTTCAATATTTTTTTTTATTTCAGCTGTTATTTTCTGTAGGAAAACCTTGTAGGATTTACACAAATGACCCCTTGCTGAATCCAGAATTTTGTCTACTTTTTAGAAATGTTTAGCTTTCCGGGATCCAGCATTGGTTTCACACCCATTCCTGTCACTAACTGGAAGGAGGCTGAAAGCACCAAAAATAGTAAAAATGGGGTATGTCCTAGTAAAATGCCAAATTTGTGTTGAAAAATGTGGTTTTCTGATTTAAGTCTGCCCGTTCCTGAAAGGTGGGAAGATGGTGATTTTAGCACCAGAAATCCTTTGTTGATGCCATTTTCAGGGAAAAAACCAGAAGCCTTCTTCAACAGCCCTTTTTTCCCATTTTTTTAAAAAAAACGACATTTTCACTGTATTTTGGCTAATTTCTTGGTCTCCTCCATGGGAAACCACAAACTCTGGGTACCATTGGAATCCCTAGGATGTTGGAAAAAAAGGACGCAAATTTGACGTGGATAGCTTATGTGGACAAAAAGTTATGAAGGCCTAAGCACGAACCACCCCAAATAGCCAAAAAAAGGGCTCAGCACTGGGGGGAGGGGGGGGGGAAAGGCCCAGCAGCTAAGAGGTTAAAAAGAACACTTTTTGACATTGATGTCAGGGGATTTATCTATTCTCGACCAGAGTCAGTGAGTGAAAGTACATGAGTAGATTTCAGATGTTTCTTTTAAGACCTGTACAGTAACTGCTTTACCAGGCAGAGAAAATATTGGGTAGTAGAAGCCTTGGGCTTTGAGCAAAACTGGGGATTGTGTATTTTACTGGGGCAATGTGCAAAGGCCAAAACCTGTCATTATGTACTTTGAACATTGCAGAACCTGGCTGAGGGTGATTTTAGTGGAAGAGGCAATGATGAACTGATGCATATTTTGACATATGGACCCTTTCTATCGGAATATCACTTCATATTGCATCTGCAAGCAGATGTGTAAGTTCTGAAATTGGCAAAATCGATTCAATACACAGACTGGTGTTATTGGCCGCATGTAATAGGTTGTGAGCACCTCATAGGCCTTGTGCAATAGGCAGTGAGCTGTGAGCATCCAAAACAAATCACTCAACGGGAAATTGAAACTTTATTCTCGAACCTGAAAAGTACGTGTCACCTGTTTTTGCAATACGTTTCAGAGAGCCCATGATCTGCCTGTCTGTAAAAGTGAATATCTACTCACGTAGCTCGTTCCCATGATCATTTCCTGTTCCAATGTATGCCTGTTGCACAAGTTGCCTTGCATGCTGTAAACTGCATTAATAAACATTTGCTGCAAAACAGGGATGTTGACTTGCAATGCTTGAAAGGGAGACAGCAGGATAGCACTGTATCCTCTAAGGCAAGGTGCTATTGTTTTCATCCCTTGTGTGGTGCACATAGGCAGCCTGTGCCACTGCCACTCACTCACCCTTGCATTATAGAGAAAGGGTGTGTGTGTGGAGCAAGGGTGTGTGTAGGATGTTTGATTTTGGTCTTGTACTGAAAGGATACTCTTCCATTACGATACACTACCCTCAGAGATAGCTTAAAACTTTTCTAACTTTGTATGTGTACTGTACGTGCAAAGATAGAACATGTTTAAGAAAAGAAAACGTTTCTCAAACAGTACGCCTGTCTCGAGGAAGTAGACATTTTTTTGCACAAAGATCTATTTACTTTTTTAAGTGGATAGTTGGTTTAGTCGATGGTTCCATAAACTCCCACATACCACTCATTGGTCGCCCCTTTGAGAAAAAAGAGCGCAGAGTGCCACTTTACCATAATTTATCTAAATTTGCACTGGAAGGTAAATCTCAGTTTAAAACTTTATGTTGGTTTGTATCACTTGTTGTGACACTTCCCTAGTGCAATGCTGTAATAAACCTAGAACGTATGGTATATTTGCACCAATCCAAGCAGGACTTGACCTTGGCTAAACATTACACAGCATTCAAGGATCCTGCTATGTCTCCTATACCATTCTTATAAATGTAGACTGACCTTCCTACATTGACACAGCAGACAATTCCAATCTATGTTTTTGTAATTCTTTTTTGGGCGAGTGTGTAATGTGGTGTTACAACTCCTCACTAGCATGGTTTTGTGTGGTACACACCCAGAGCCAAAATAATGACCAAGTGTGAACAGACGATTACATTGACTTAAGTCACACAAAAGTACAAGACCATTTTTACAGACTTTACAAATGTATTTTTAAATTACGACTCGTGCAATGATATTGCTGCCAATTGAACGACCCCGTGTTAAATTTTGTAATTTCCTACGGGGAGTGCAAAGCCTGGACCGAATACCTGCTGCTTTATTTTGTATTTATAATCACAGATAGAAAATGTGCTCAGAATTGTTTGGCAGGATCCTTCACAGGAACAATAGGAAATAAGTTGGAGCCTGAGCTCAGAAAACATAAACGTTCTGGAAGGAGCCTGATGTTGTCTACAGGGACATACTCCTCATGAATTTATAGAGTATTACAATGAATGACAGGATCTGAGTGTGATTATTGTTCCTGGGAGTTCCGCTACTACGTCATCGCTCCATTGGCTGCTGTGGAAAACCCCACAGTGTCTGGAAACTGTAAAAGGAGAGAACAATTCATTTTTGGTTACAGATATGACTCTGCTCACTTCACTGTTGATATTACAACACATCATGGATTACCTTAATCCTCGAGACCAGCTGGATAGGAAAGAGAATGTATTTGCAATACCAGCTGGATAGGCAAGACGATGTGTTTCCATTCATTTTTGACAAGCAAGGTCGACCTCCTCCATGCCATGTTTTTTAGCCAGCAGCACTCTGTATGCTGAGACTTGCTGCTATGTTTTCCTCATTCCTTCATTCCTCTTAACCTTATACTTTAAAGTAATTTCACAGGGGGCGCTACAGTAGAGGGGACGCAAATCACCAGTAGGATGCTACTAAGAAAGCTTTTAGGCGTTAGCTAAAGGAGTAAAGGTTACACGTCACTAAAATGTGTACATAAAAAGGACTGCCCCTTTCTGGGGTTGACTAGATGATGATATAGTTTGTCTAAGATGATCCAGATGTTCTTCTTCAAATGGTAAGACATGATGTGATTGAGGCTCTCCGAAGAAATATATTGATTCTTCTAGACCCATGAAAATATCTGCACAGTCAAACGATATGTTAAGAGTCAGTGTTCTCATGTCTGAGTTACCGAGGTATCACAAAAGAGAAACATCTTTACAGTGGAGAGTCATGCCAGGTCCGAAGCAGTATATTAAGTAACTTTATAACTTTGTTGGTGCTTGAAGCGAGACCTTTTTATCCTAGTGTGATGTCTGCTAACCATAAAGGCTGGGCAGCTCAAAGTGACTCGTTTGACAGGATCTATGTTGGCATCTGTGCTCATTGTTAAATATGAGTGTCAGGTTTGTTTCAGTTTGTTACTCCTTGTAAAGCTATGTATATGAACAGTCCTTTCTCTGATTTCTCACTGGTGGTGCTTTTTGGGATTCAGACGGTGTCTGTGTTTATTAAATATAACTACATGTTAGCCTAAAGGCATGGTCAATGGAATTATTCGACAGGGAGGGCCCAGGGTTAAGTAGATTATGGGGCAAGAAAGGGCCAGTCATGCGGCGTAGTGTGACACTTGTGACAGTAATAGTTCATTATTTTTGTCATTTTTACACTTGTTAACACGTTCCGGGAGTTTGTTGCACCTCATTAGGACCAGTGTAACACTCAAATGCAGAAATAAGCAAAAGAACGGTAACTATTCAGTCTTTGCAAAAGAGCCTTCCACTGTGCTGCAACAACACGTGTCACTGGATTTTTAACAACGTTTGAGATGTTTGCGATAGAAGCAATATGTTCTTTGTTAGAATCTGCAGAATATGCAACAGATTGTGCATTATTTGACACCTGCGACAAATCAATAGCTATGCAAAAATCGCTGCAGCCACACAATAACATAATTCCAGTGACCCTGCCTAAAGTACCGCAACAGCATTATGTTACTGAATGGGCCAACAGTAGGGAAATTAGTCTAATTTAACCCCAAAAGATATTGCCTCAGCAGAACTATTTTACTGAACTTTAGGCAAATTTGTCTTATACTGTCCCTAATAAACATGTCGAAGCGAACTGCTCTGCTATGACTTCTCTGCCTATTATAATAAAACCCACCTTAATGGAAAGCAACCAACACATAAAAAGCACGGCAAGGAAGTGGGTATCGTCTGGACATGTGGTGAAAACGTTTGAGTTAACGCTGCTATTCTACTTGGATTACCTCAAAGCATCAATTTCAATTGTTTATTGTACGTGTGCAAATGAAGAATGAGCAGATGCTTATTTAAATCCATTCAATACAAGATACTTTATTTTGAACGTAGGCAATAATCGTTTACACATAAAATATAACACCTAAAATATTCATGATCATTTCACAATATAAAGCACCACTCGTACAGTCTGCCATTGCCCATGATGGAAATTACACATTGTTTTGGCCTGATATGTCTGGTCGGTAAACTGGGGTTAAGAAATAAATGAGTAAAAACTCATGGCTTCAATTTCACACAATCAATGATAAACCAGTTAGAAAGTGCTAGTAGATTAAAATACATAAAAACTATTCCTGATTTTCCAAGTAGCAAGAGTCATTAAAGTACAATACTAAGGCTAAAGTATTGAGCAGACAAATGACCTGAGTTAGATGTTGGCGGCAACAGGTCCACCACCACTATTTTGATGGAAACCCTGTCCACCGGCTTGGTAGTCCACCTGCCCGATGTAGATGTTGGTGGCCCCATAGACTTTAACCCACTCGAGTCCTGCAGACTCCATCAAGGATTCCAATCTGTCATGACTTCGCCATGGAATATTGTGGCTGGAGACAGGGCCCCAGACACTCTTACCGCTGTGCAGATTTGGATGCGCCTTATGGCAAGCAAAATGTGGGGAACTGACCTCCACTTCTGAGAGTGCAGATTGGGGGGGAAAAGGTGTGGAAACTCACCTTTTATTTCTAATTCTACTTCTGAATCCGACTGAACATGGCTGGACAACACCCTCTGGCACTACTGACACTGGTCCACGGAGGAAACACAAACCGCCATCCCTGGACACGAAGGTAGGGAACCCGCAGTGGCTGTGTACCTTGGGGCTCACTGCACATGAGTTCGGGTCCACGGCAGATACATACATGTCACAGTAATTTGTTTACATTACTGTGGCATGCATATGTTGGGGACTTGAGTGGGCCAGACACGGATAGAGACACAACACATATCACACACATACACAACTGTCATTTTGGTGTCAGCATTAATTGCCAAATGAATGCTGGCTCCACAATGATGGTACGATCCCATTTGTCAACTGTGTCCATGTGTGCACATTGCAAGGGGACCTGTAACTGTCATGTTATGCTTTGAGTTGTATGTGTGACTCAGTACGTGCATGTGTGTGTGTGCAATGCAATTGGCTAAGTGAGATGGAGGGAGCTGGAGTGGGTGATGTGGCAGTGTCAGTATGTGTGCCACATGCATATGTCAATGATGTTGTGTATGTGTTGTGTTGCTTCTTGCGACATTCACGTGAGTGTTGTTGTGTGGCAGTCATTGTCATGATGTGTGTAGCTGTAATGTTGTGTGAGTGTGTTTGTGTAGATGCTTGAGTAGTTGTGCTGGTTATTGTGGTTGTGACATGTATCATTAGGGTGTGTATGTTGTGTACTAGATGTACGTCAATGTTTGTTTGCAGCCTGTACATGTTGTGTTGTGGTGGAATGACAATGGTTATTGGTGTGCATGTGGTGTGTTGTGTCATGTGTGATGCAGGGGGAAACATATGACAAAGGTATTGTGTGTGTGTGACTTACCTCTATTCCACAGCCACTGCCATTGTCTGATGTCCATTGGGTCCAGTGGTGTCCTCCTTCCATCAGCAAACCACAGCTAGTACACAGCCTGCAGGACTGTAACATCTAAATACGGCAGACGGAACACTGTCGACTTGTCGGTCTTCTCGTGTCTGCCGCTGACACGGTGTGGTGGTAGCACTGCCAAGATCTAAATCAGGCCAAAAGTGTGTCAGCACAGTTTCAAAGTGGCTTAAATAACAAATATTGTAGTGATATTCCTGATTCCGCAGCATCATATAAAATATGCGTACATGATTTAAAATAATTTACCAAAACAAATATCAGTAACTTTAGTACACCAACCCAATTCTTAGTAAGATAATTCTGTAGGCCAGCTCTAGGTGTCAGGATTTTATAACTTAAGCCAAATAAAGTCTCCAAAGTGCATATAAAATATGTCAGTGCACGTCATTGTATCATTAAGGAGTCTCCTTCAGCAACTTCAGGCTTCAGTCCCAACCTTTTTTTTAAATTCTCCATTCCAAAAGTAGAAACCTTGAGACTGCAAACACAATTTTCTCCTTAGTGTCATATCTAAGAAGCCTATAAGCCTCCCTTTGTGTGTTACCTACAATAATTTACAAACCGGTACAATCCACCTCCTTCCTTGCAGAGCATAGTCTGGGCGGATTAAATAAAATGTTCTATTGACTCTGGGGATAGCAGGAAAAAAGGGCAGTTGATAGCAGAAGTAGTAGTCTTGACCCACTTGCCTGTTAGAGACCTAGGGGATAGATTAGCAATTCAAAATGTTATGTACAAGCTTCTAGCTTGCCAAGGTTTGATCCTGTCCAGAAAGTGCTCAAAGAATGGAATACATTTGATTTGTAACTCCCCACTTTGGTCATTCCATAATCTGATTAATATTAATTCCCAGAAAGCCCTGTTCAAGTTAGTTGCCATGTCTTTACTCAAGTCTCTTGGTGGTATAATCAATAAGACTTCTGTACAGTCCTTTCTTAAAGGTTGATTAAGTGGGACTATCATCTGGTGTACAAACGTTCAAAGGCCTCAATCCAAGCGAGACCATCAGATCAGTGATCTGTTGTGCAACCCCAGTTTGTCTACGGGTTATATCCACGGCAGCAGAGGTCACTGCCCGGAGTTCTGATACTCCTTCAGGCATGTCTGGAGAAGCAATCTCTTCCTGCACTTGTATGTTACAATCGTGCACAATTATTTTCGGCCAGTTATGCAGCTCATCTATCAAATCAGAAAGGCAGTCATCAGTGGCTGATTGCAAATGAGCTGGGAGTGAACTATGTAAATGTTTAAAATGGCTTTGTTTCAGTTTTGGATGGAAAATTAGTAGTGAAAACTATGCCAAATATATTGCTGCTGTCTGTCATAATTTTGCCAAATTTTACAGACAGGTCTATCCTTACCCAGATCACCAATCCACCAGAGGCTCTACAAGCTAGTTATGGTATAGCGTTAGATGAAAAGAAGATGTACACTGATCTCGATACAGGCTCTGTTGTCTACATCTCCTGGAGTGGCACAATGTGATATTGGTCTATAAAGGCACCCCATTCAGGGTCATTTAGCTTACCTCCTACCCCTGCTACATTCCAGGAAAGGAGTATTATGATGTTGTGTGGAGCAGTATTCTGCTCAGCATCGTAGCTGTTTGTGATACTTCTCTGGATCTCTTCAGCCTCATAACATTGTACACCAGGCAGTAGTAAATTCCTCTTTCCTCTTTTGTCTAGGCCTGGGCAGAGAACTCCGCTCATGGAGTTTCGGAATTCGGCACTCCACGCAACCTGAATTCTGCCATATGGTACGCAGCTGAGGTTTTTTTTCCATTCACGCATGTGGGATTTGTTTATGGTGCTCACTTGCAAGCAGCATGATATTCTCAAGCTGCAAGCAGTTGCGAAATCTCACACACTCTTGTGTGTCTTCCAGCCGTGATGTCACCTAGAAAGTGCCACTCGCAAATGCACCTCAAGTAGATTTCTACTCGAGAAGCAGCTAAATTCACTCAAAAACAAGTGTTCGAGTGGATTTTCTTTTCCAACGGACCGTTCAAGTTGCTTCTTGGTGCAAAAAGCCTTTTTTTAAACATTTTTTTTCCAATAGAAAGGAAGTGTCCCAACTTCCTGTTCCTGTTAAGATGGTCCTCCCAGTGGTTCGTCCATCATCTGGTCACTTTTCACTTGGATTTCAAGGTGAAATGATCACTCTCTTTTTTTGCTGGATACATACCTTTGGATTTAAGGAGTTTCTTTAGGTCATGTTGTATAAGGGTGTTGTTTGTTTGATAGAGCATGCACCAGTATGTCTTTGTACCTTTATTTGATTTTTAAATTTCATTGTGGTGGGTGGCCTGGAATTAAAGTAGGGGGCTAGTTGATTGTTTTGCATTTCATATCTCATATTTCGGTAAAGGAAAAAAGTTGCACAGTTCAGGACTCTTTCTCCATGTTTGTTACATTTGCAATATTCATTTATTTTTCTACGTGGCCTAGACTTCCAATGGGCTATCTAGCCAGTAGGCTCAGTACTCCTAGTTAGTGCCTGAAAGAAATAGTTCTGTGGTAGATGTTTGTAAAAATTAATTTACGGCAGGGATGGCATTGGACTAAATTAAAAATATTGGCTATTGTTTGAATTTCATTTTTTTCTGCAAAAAGTGTATATGTGGGGTAATATTTGATGCCATAGGAGGGTGTGTGCTGTTGAAAAATTGTTATAGCTCAGTTAATTTTCGTGTTTTGAATCTCTGAATTAATGGTAGTATTTTCTTCAGTGTTACCACTATCCCTTGTTTTTCTGGCAGTACTTTTTGTGTGTTTGTCATAGGCCTCTATTTGTGTTTGTTCTCCATGCCATTTGGTCAGGGGCCATTTTGTGTAGTCTGTGTCCATAGGTCTGAATGTGTTCTTTGTTACCAAGGCCTTCTTGCGCCTTGTTGTGGTTCGACCATGTGGCGGGCAGCCATTTTGCACATTCAGCCAGTGTGCCTTTGCCATAGGCTTGCAAGTGTTTTTTGATCCCCATGCCTCCTTGCTCGCTGTTGTTGTTTGACCATGTGACTGCTGGCCATTTTGTGCATCCAGCCAGTGTGTCTTTGCCATTGGCTTGCATGTGTTCTTTGCTCCCCATGCCTCTTTTCTCGCTCCTGTTGTTTGACCATGTGGTTGTCAGCCATTTTGTGCATCCAGCCAGTGTGCCTCTGCCATAGGCTTGCGTGGAGCTATGTGATATCAGTTTAATACTCTGCTTGAGGATCATTGTAGTATATGTATGTTATGAATATGATTTTGATGAACAGTGCTTACAATACATGCATTTTTTAGAATTTTTTATTTGGTGCCTCTTTGCCATACTGTAGGTTTCTTCTTATCCTCCCAAACAAACATTGGTAATTATTAAAAAAATGTATTTTAATGTTTCATTTTTAATTGTATATTTTGATTTTTAACTTAATTTTTTAATTTTCTTTTTATTATATTTTTTTATTTTATTTCACCTCGATCTATCCATCTATCCATCCATCAACCATAGGCGCACAGCCGCACAGCAGCATTCAGTTTTTTAAATTATAATTCCATTTCCTCCTGGACACCCTGGCTGCAGTGCACTGCAGACACATCAGCATCATTCATTTTTTTAATGATTATTTATTCAATTTTCCCCTGGCCCACATTGACAGCCACAGGCACACACTGACCTTCATTTAAAAAAAAAAAAAGATTATTCCATTTACCCATGCAGTTCCCTGACTGAATTAGGTGTCTCCTTTAGACTAGATGGCCATAAGCAAAGCACTATGGCCCTCATTCCGACCCTGGCGGTTTGAAACCGCCAGGGTGGAGGGCAGAGGAAGCACCGCCAACAGGCTGGCGGTGCTTCCTGGGCCATTCTGACCCCGGCGGTAAAGCCGCGGTCAGAAAAGGGGAACCGGCGGGAAACCGCTGCTTTGCAGACACTGAAAATCGCGACGGTGCCACTGCACCCGTCGCACCCCTGCAAATCCGCCGGCTCCATTCGGAGCCGGCTTCCTCTTTGCAGGGGCTTTCCCGCTGGGCCGGCGGGTGATCTTTTGGAGATCGCCCGCCGGCCCAGCGGGAAAGTTAGAATGACCGCCGCGGTCATTTGACCGCGGTGCGGTCTTTTGGCGGTTTCCGCCCGCGGCGCCCGCCGCCCGCCGGGGTCGGAATGACCCCCTATATCTGTATGTTGTGTTACCGTAACTGGAAATTAAAGTTCTGGCATGGTGGAGTGGTTTGACTTTAAAGTGGTTGATTTTTTATTCCGTAAGTAACCAACCACACTAATAATACATTTTGTTTGTACTAATCCAAACTTGTAACAAAGCCACATTTCACTAAAAGGTTTTCTTGCTCGTGTGCTTTTAGGTGCACAAGAGAAGAAGAGGCATCACCCACAGTACTGCCAAACAGAATGCCTGTACAGTGATGTCAGTCCCCCAGTCTCTTCTGCTTGTGCAGCTTAGTGCCATTGCCAAAAGGGAGCTTTAAGATGACCCCAATCCCATGAAAGTGGTCAGTGAGAAGAAGTTGCTTCCACCAGTGGCTTGCCAACCACAACCTTTTACGCGAGACATGTGCCTGCTGCACCGACCTCGGGGGAGCAACCATGGGCCAGCATTCCCACATCAACAGTACCACCCCAACCTAAGCCCAAATCCATTTCTGCCAGTGAGGCAGCCACTGCAATCATTGCAATGCAAACGAGCAGTGACGATGAATTGGATTTGTTCTTTTTGCAAGGTAGTACCTAATCATTTCAGGAAACAGAGCAAAGTGGACAGCAGCCACAGCCAGCAATTTTAGATCTTTGTGAAGTTGGAGCAGACCAGGATGTCGAGCTTCCTGGCAATCAATAACTTCCTCTTTTAGAATCATTGGCTCCCAGATCTCCAGCAATGAAAATGAAGGATACTACTTCATCATATTCTCCAAGCTCCACTTCTCATGATGATGATGATGATTATGATAGGGACAAGGAGAGGACCCTGGTGGAGTCCGGGAGATACCCGGCAAAGGAAGGGAAAATAAAAGTTCCTAAAAGCCTTAGAATTATGTAGGGGGAGGATGAGGAGGATGACGATGATGACCCAGTCATTATGAACGTTGGCACCGAGGAGTCCGACATTACTATTCAACCTGCTCCAAGGGATGTGGCAGAGGTATCTCCACCAGCTCCCTTATTTGTAAAGACCCAGCTGAGACCTGCATCAACCCCTACCTCAGCAGAAGTATGAGCTGCAGAGAGGCAATCAACAACACACCCACTTACATCCAGTTCTTCTCCAGGCATTGGTAGTGGCTGGCTAAGAAAGTACTTCTCCCCAGTTTTAGACTTCAAGCTTGTGTATAATTTCAGTAGCCTTCTTATGGTTTAAAGTGATTTCATTTGTCGGTTGCAGTATCCTTTAAGAATTATTGCTCGCTAGTGGTCAGTTCAGCCTATTTCTCTCTTCTTTCCCTGTTTCAGAGCAGTGACCAACTACTGTATTATTCCACTTTGGTTTCTTTATCTGGTGCTTTGATGGACCATTTTTGTTATTTCTTTGATGCTCCCCTTTCGCTGTGGGTGTTTTAGGCTGGTAGCTGCCTGTGATTTATTGCAGCATTCAGCATTCAGTTCCTCCCATCTCCTCCCATGTCGCTGAAATTTGCTTTGGCTTTATTCCAGTGCTGTTTTCATTTACCGCTGGCTCCTAAGATAAGCTTATTTTACAAACGAAACATCCAGTTGTTTAGCTTAGTGCTCACAAAAGCCACAATGTGCCCTTTCTGGTAGAATGTAGCTAAACCCAGAAGCAATGATGTGAAACTTGCTTAGCCTTGCATCGCATCTCAAGTCTCACTCTCCATGGCGCCTCCCTGCTAGCACGCATGACATCACACACAGGGTATTGCTTATCTCCTTTATTGGGGCCATAAATCTTCTCAGGGTGCTCTGCTCACTGAAATGCGAGGCAAGAATGCTTGCAAGACTTTTCATTCTGTTAAAATAAAAAGAAAATACTTCTTCAGCCTTATTTTCCAATTTCTGTTTAGACGTTTACACAACGCAAGGTAATGCAGTCATCTTGTCTCCTCAAGGGCTTGTTTTTGGTGACACTTTTTCTTTAGCTCTGAGGTTTGTTTTCATCCTCTGAGACCTGTGCACCCAAATGAGCAACCTAGGTCTGCACAGTGATGGGGCCAACTTCGGGGTCTCGGCCGCTGGTTGGAGCCCACTGGCTCAACATATACAAACATTCATGTCTACCCAGATTTTTGAAAAAGATAGTTTGATGGTTACTGTTTTATCTACTTTTGATTCAAAGTGTCCTAGTTGTATAACAGGATCACTTGCTCCATCAAACGAGATTTTAAAATTGCAATTTTTCTATGAGGCTGACTTGTAGACCAATTTACATTTTTATGTTCATTTTTAGAATGGAAAACTAATTGGCATTTTTTATAATTTAGTAAAGTCCAATCAGGAGTTATGGGGGTTATGCACATATTTTCTCTCAAAAATAGTGCAGAAAGTAAAAGTCCAGTTTTTCGTTTAGTCTTTACTAGAAACAACTATACTGCTCAACAACATGTGTCTGATAGACTTTATAGGTATTCATATTTTGGTAAAAAACTTTATGTGATTTTTTTTTCAATCTGGTGGAATAAAAAATATCCACTGAAGAAAATGTAGTTGGTTCAGACAGTTTTCTGTGGCAGTTAGTATAAACTAGATTTATGTAGGCAGCATGTTAAAAAATGCTTTGTAGAGAGCAAGCCAACAAACAGATGATTCATTCACAAGTTGAAAGTATGTTCAAACATTACAGAGAGCTGATTAAATAACATAGATCCCTCTCCCATCAGAAAACCATATAATGTTACCCAGCCAGTGGGCTTGGGGGAAGGTAGGGGTTATATAAGGAGCTGCTCTTCTGTTTCTCCATTTCCTGTTTTCGTGGTTTGCAGAATGGAGGTCAGAAAGCTAATATTGTTGGGCGATAAATTCTGAAATGCAACCTCTCCAAGCACACTCTGAAAGAGTAATGCATATCTTAATAAGACAAAGGAAATGCAATATGTCAGATGGGTCAGAACAAAAAGATCAGAAATTATGTTGCAGGGTGTCGGGCTATTCAGCTAAGGTGGACGTTTGGCCATCTATGAACATCGTCTTTCATGACCTTTAGAGAGTCACTGTCACTTGTACAATGCTGAAGATATTTAGATTCAAATTCAGAGACCGCACTCTACTCTTAATGCTTTTTTACTGGTTATATTTCTAATTTACAGTGATGTTTACTGTGTTGCTAAATCAGCTGTGACGCACTAATAAAAATA
Organism: Pleurodeles waltl; assembly: GCF_031143425.1. Lineage (NCBI taxonomy): Eukaryota > Metazoa > Chordata > Amphibia > Caudata > Salamandridae > Pleurodeles > Pleurodeles waltl. The sequence continues at coordinate 1,012,165,748 of NC_090445.1, forward strand.
GCATAGAGAAGACATGTTTGTTTCTTCGTGTGTGTGTGGTGTGCATGCCATACCAAGTAAATAAATGTGACCTGATAAAACTAATCTGGCAATAGTGTTTAGTGAACATACATTCCCATATGTATCACAACACTACAGACATCACATTATTTCCATAATGCAGTAACTGATGTTCAAAAAAAGTGTTTACTGCCTGAAGATTACATTTTATCACTCATTTATGAACACGTTTTATTTTTATTTTTTTTGTTTATATATCTTTGCTACAATCTGCAATGAATAACAACTGGCCACACAGGACTGTGCTGTGGTTCTGGTTAAATACCATTGTTTCTAACTTCTTCACATGAAAACCTTAGGACATATACAAAACAAGCAGCTCCTCCAAGAGGAATAATTACCATTGTTAATTGCACAATTGCTGATACGTTTGACTTCGAGCAAACTTCTTTTTCCTTTTGTGTCTTTCCTTCACGCTCAAGCTCATGGCAGCAGTGGCGCTTTGAATAGGTTTGCTTATGTCAACTGTTTTACTTTTCATTTTCAATTTATGTGGCAAGAAAAGTCCAGTTAGGAATTTACAATGCTAATAGCTCTAACTTGAGCAAGCGGGAGACCAATTGCATTGCAAATGCTTGCTATGATTGACAAACAGGAGGAGAGCATGGCAATATGCTCCATTTGCTACACAAGTGTTTGTTGAGGTAAGACTGGTTCACCTTATGGTACTGGAGGCCAAACGACCTATTTGAAAAAACAGCTTGCGATCCGGTGGAAGGAGCACCTTTAAAATATTTCTGAATGTGGTGGTGAATGTGAAGAGAGAAGGTAAACACCGTCTAGAAGTCCAATCACAGTGGGAGGTGATGATGAGAAAGAAGAGGATGACATTCTTATGCAAAGCAGCTGTGTCCCCAGCAGTGCATCAGAATCACACCGCGTCAGCAACCTCATTGTGGCACAAGAAGACTTAGAGTCAGAGTGAGACACCATCACATACAGTGACTGCCCCCAAAAACACATTGAGTGTTCCACCACCTACTTCTTGAAAGTCGACTGCGTCATTGGCCCCAGAAAAGAGAGCAAATCCAGGCTACTATTATGGGTATGTTTAGGTAGGAGGGGCCCAACCACACAGCCACCCATTGGCACGTTTGTACAATGTGAAGCTGGCAAAAATATTAGCACTGGACCTCCTCTCTCCTTCTTTTGTGGCAGGATTGGAATTCTCAGAATTTGTAGCAGCCATCTGTCCAAAATGGAAGGTTCCAAGTCAGACCTACCTTGCCAGAGTTGCTGTTCCTGTACTGCAATTGGTTGGATAAGCTTAGTAGCAAAGTGTTATCCAAAATATCCACCTGATGACAGACATGTGGGCCAGTTGTCAGGTGACTGATTACATGATTACATGTGCATCACTGCACACTGGATCTCTTTTGCGTGGCTAAGGAAAAAGCTATCTAGAGGTCTTGGCCCTGAAGAAAGAGCTTTCAATGGCATTCAACAGTAGCCAAGTTCACCATGGAGAAATCACATACAGCTGCAAACATCATGGAGGAATTTAAAAGCAAGGTGTCTGAATGGCTGCAACTCAAAGGTCTCAGAATTGGATTCATTGCTACATACAATGGCAGTAACATAGTCAAGGCCATTGCAGACTGTGGCTATCACAGGGTCCTGTGTTTAGTGCACTGCATTAACATGGTTGTGCAAGACTTTCTCAAAAAAGGAAACATAGTCAGCAGACAAATCTGCACTCATTTCAGCCATTATTTTAAAGCATTCTGATTTCAGGAAGCTCAGAACAAAAGCCTGTCCAGGAAGAGGGTGTAAAACACCCTCCCACAGGATGACCTGCTGATTAGCCTACATAAGGCAGCAAGCCTCAAAGGGCTGCCACCTTTGAAATGCAAATTTGGCTCCCCTCAAATGAGAGGAAGCCACCCCCCAAGTCCAGATCCCATTGGCACCTGGACAGGCAAGAAAATTGACTAGTCAGGTATGCCTCATACCTCCAGGCTAGCACCACCCCTGAGGTGGGCTACGTGAGGTAGACATGATTTTTCAGAAGGGGCCATCTTTGTGATGGCATACTTAGGGATTTTGGGGCAGGGTTATGCCCACTTCCCACAGGAAGTGGTCATTTAGGGGGTGTAGTGACCCCAAGGTTAAGTCGCCCATTTGCTACTACCCTACACACCCCTAACGCTCCCAAGTTCAGTATTTAAGGAAGCCCCTGGCACCAGAGAATCCGATCCTTGCTGACCTGAAGAAGAAGGACACTCCAGAAATGTAAAAGGCAAGAACTGAAGATCTGTGACAGACTTGCTGCCAACCATGCCAGCCTGCCTCGTCTTCCAGCTGATGGAACCCTGGGAAGACTGCCAGTCTTCAGCCCAGCTCAAGGAACTCCTGTGGAGTAGCAGGGCTGCTCCCCTGCATCCTTGCAAGGCACCCAAGAACCGTTGAAGAGGACTCTGCGCCACCAAAACCGCCGCCAGACAGCACCACTGTACCAAAGCCTCCCACCCGTTTTGAAGTGGGCCAACTGTGCCAATCTGGTCCCCAGCCTCTCCAGAGATAAAGTTCATTTTGAGCTTCCCCACTGGGACCTTTTTTCTGATGCCTTCAGTCTCTTGGTGCAGGCCCACCTCAACCTTGACTGCCTCTGGTCACGCCAACATCCACGGTCCACTGCACCTCTGCACCCGGACCAAAGAGAAGAGTACTGTTGGTGTCTCTGCGTCCCCCAGGCTTATGAGACTTGAGCCCACTTGTTTGTATACCTGGACTCATTCTCCAGTCCACACCTGCAGTCGGGTCTGTGGGCACCCCCTTCACCGTTACCGCCACAGGTGATGGATGTCTGACGGTCCAAGAAACCACTGCACCCATATGCCCTGGACCGATGAAAAGAGGACCACTGGTATTCCAATGTCCTCTATGTCCCCTGGACACTTGGGACGTTCCTGAGTGTCACAAGTACTCTGCCCACTCAGTGGCCCACCAAAACAGGACACCCAGTCCCAACCTGCAGCCTCTTTTCACAACGACCGATCTCCATAGAAATGCATCGGGCACTGACTCCATTTTGCACTCTGCCGCTCCCGTGCCACTGAGGGTGTACTGTGGGTACAGCCTTGAACCTTATCCACTAATCACCTTAACACCAGGAGATTGGTCTTCTAAGTCACTGTACTCTACCTGTTTGCAGAACTTGTTTTTCCTCCATGGGATAACAATACATAGTATCCTTTTTTTAAAGTAAAAAGAATTCCTATCTAAAAATGTACTCACCTAAATGATTTTTCTCTGAAGCCTAAACATATATAAAGATACCTGCTATTTTTATAAATTGGTGTGGATCTCTTTCTTGAGTCGTGTGTCTCATTTGTTAACTATTGTGTGTATCGGTAGATGTCTTGCGCTCCTCTCTGTTAAACCTAAGGCTGCTCAACCACAGTACCCCTAAATAGAGCATTTTGGGATTGTATTGCAAGCCCTGTCCACTCATGGGGAACCTCTGGACCCTTTACACGGTATTCACTCACACATAAATGGCCAGCTTCCTACAGATGGACATTCCCAAAGAGAAAGCAGATGCACCAATCAAATTGGCACTACAGTATAATTTTTCTTTTAACAATCATATTTTTAGCACTGGATGGGTTCAATCACTCTTACATAGTTAGATTTTTTTCAAACTTAGAAGACAAAACATTTAGATGTCTAATACTTGGGTCTTTTGGGTAGAAGGACTGTTTGCAATGTATTTAACTGAACTGAGTCATACCCGTTGCTTCGTTCCCTTCCACAATAGATTGATGAAATGCTGCTCATTAGCCTCATGAATACTGCTCTTGTCTTGTGTTTGTCTTTGCCCCACCTTTCCCCAAATCCCTCTTTCCCATCCATTCATCAAACCCCTAACCCTCTTCCCCCCGGGCTGTGCGATTTTTTTTAGAGGTGTGCCTTAATTTACACCATTTAGATTATATAGTTGGTGGGGCGATGTGGTTAAGAGCAATATCAACTCACTGCCTGATCTTCTATTACCTGAGTAATAGCCCACACCAGTCCCACTTACCCAACCAGGCATAAGTAAAAATATCATTCCTCAACGTCAACATCATCCTCCAGGCCTTTGTTATGTGTAAATAAAATGCTTAACCTTGTCGACTACAGAGTACAGAATTTGGATACATTTTTCCTGACTTTAAGATTTCTTTGGTTTTCAAATTCCATGCTCACCACTGCTCAGATTAATTTACTATTGCTAATATTTGTGTAGCATGTGGTATTCTTTCATATGTCATGGTGGTAGTAAGCTACCCTCAGTCTTTCTAAAGCTATAATGTAAATGCATATGCATAACCTACTTATCCTCAGTTTTTCTTTCAGTTTAGTTGCCTGTGATCCTTTTGATTAATCCTACAGTTGGAGATCACCTAGGTGGGAGTGGGACCTCGCTGTGATGTCTTCCCTGTTAGCACAGTACAACATAAAGAAGTCACCTGTTTCTCTAGGACTGTGGCTCCCAACCTGTGGTCTTGGGACCCCTGGGGGTCCATGAAGCCTCCTCATGGGGTCCGTGACTGCTTAGAAAATGTAATAATTTTAACAGATTAGGGGCCACATGTACAAAGCATTTTGCATGTCGCAAATGCCGAATTGGGCCGTTTGCGACGTGCAAAATGCAGTTTGGGATGTACAGACCCATTTTTGCTATTCGCTATTCTATTTACCGAATCGCAAAAAGGGTTTGCGAGTCGCAATTAGGAAGAGATGTTCCCCGAATGCGGTCACAAAACAATCACAGTTAGCACCAGTTTCAAACTGGTGCTAACCCATTCACAAACGGGAAGGGTTCTATGGACCACTGCCTGCTCTGAAAAAATGAAAAGAAAACTTTTCATTTTTTGTTTTTGAAATGCATCTCATTTTCCTTTAGGGAAAGCGGGCTGCATTTAAAAAAAAAAAAAAAACTGCTTTATGTAAAAGCAGTCACAGACATGGTGGTCTGCTGTCTCAAGCAGGCCACCATCCCTGTGAGGGCAGCCTTTCCCAATGGGGTCGCAAATTGCGACCTACCTCATGATTATTCATGAGGTAGGTCATTTGCAACCCCTTGTGAATCACAAACAGTGTCATTGACACTGTTGTACATAAGGTTTTGCGACTGGCAAATTGCGACTCGCAAAACCTGTATTTCGTACATTTGGCCCTAGGTCTCCAGCTTGAAGAAATGACTCAGTAGGGGGTCCCTGGATTCCAATAATGATTCAGTGGTGGTACCAGGGTTCCAGTATTGATAAAGTGGGGATCCACAGAAGTCAAAAAGTTGAGAATCACTGCTTTAGGATATATAGGGAATGACAGTATACCTCCTAACTGCCATACACTTTTAGAAATAGATTAACAAGACAGGCTGCGCAAAAAGGCATTAGTGCAATGTTAGAGTGAAACACAACAAAAACTTCAGACATAAAGTGGATTATAAAGATTTCCCCTTTACTAACATATAAATAATAAAATATAAAACCCACCCTCTCCACCCACAACAGGCCCACCCCTCTCCCACATCTTTCCCCATCACCAACCAATGTCCAAACTAAATATATAGATTTCCATTTCCAAATTGTCCATGAGGAAGAAAAATGGCCTACCCAAATTCCCACTCTCTCTGCCCACAACAACTCCGCCCACCAAACAATTTTTTTAAAAAAAGGGTAATTGAGGGCATTCTCTATGAGGGTCTTCAGGTTTTGAATTCGGGACTCAAGGCATGCCATCATATGGCCCAAGTGTGCCAGCTTGTGCGCCATGTAGCGATGGTGGAGCGTGTCTGAAATGGGGCGGCACAGGCAGCTCCAAGCTGCTGGCATAGCAAATGTGGCCTGGAGGTGCAGGCAGTTGGGTGGTCCAGGAGCAGGGGCATGTGCTGGAACCTCCTTGTCCACCAGCTGCTGGTATTGTGCCCTGGTGGCCTCCAGCCTCGGATGCTGGGGCAGGGCCATGATTTCCTGCCAGGTCAGTGGTGGACCAGCAGGAGTAGCTATCAAGAAAGAAAAAAAAGAAAAAAGACAAATTGTAAAGAGTGCTCTGTGAGAACACTTTCTTTTTAATTACATAGTGGCCCAGTATAAGTACATTGCTGGACCCTAGGGCCATTGGAATTTTGATGTGCTTAGGAAAGTTAGTCACAGGGAGGGACATGATTTTAACAACATATGACTCATATAAAACCACTGACTGGCTGAAAGGAGGCAGCATACGATTAAGAAAAAACAGAGTGATCATTTTTCTGGTAAAGGATTTCCTAAAAAAATTAAACCACACAGACACTTTGCGTGGAAAAAAAGAAAAATAACTCAGTTTTATGAGCAAGGCATCATCCACTATGAAGTACAAGTATTCTATTCTTTTTGTGTTAAATGACTGAAAGAGTGTTAGCTAGCACAACAGGTACAAATGTGTTACTCTATGCTGTCTGCAGCTGGGGCAGTTGCAACTAACAAAAACTATATAGATTTTATTGGACAAGTTCATCACAGAGTATCCCATCCACAAAACACGAAATTACAGACTCTTTATCCTTCTTTACTTCCTGGCCTCACCCACAAACACAAATTATTTAATTATTTAAATCAAATACATTCGCTTGGCAATAAGAGAAGATAAATCAAACATAAGGATTGATTTAGACTAGATAGAGTTTGGCAGAGGGGATACTCCGTCACAAATGTGACAGATATGTCATCTGCCATATTATGATTCGTAATACAGCAGATGGGATATCCGTCATGTTTGTGATGGAGTAACCCCCTCAGTCAAACCTAAATCAGGTTGTTAGTCTGCTGCAGCAGGGTAAGGTTCTGGAAAAAGGCCAGATAAGTACAGTAGAGGTTTTGCTATAGAATAGTGGGGTTGGGGGTTCATTGATGCTATAGCTTTGACTTAGTAAGTTACTGTAGCTGAAACTAAAAGTTGATGAATGTCAAATTTGAACTGGTGTTAATCCATTATAGAAGCCATATGAGCCACTTGTCTGAGCCATAATTTGTGGCACATGACAAAACATTTTTTTTCAATGTGGACAGAATTTAGGAATGAATAAAGGTCTGCGATACTAGGAGGTGACTGACTGAGCACTGGAAAAGAAGCGAAACACCTTGTTTTTGTTTCGGTTTGCAATCCATTGAAAGATTTGTAAATGATACATTAACAGAAGCAGACTCCAAGACTGTAATTTCGGATTGAAGCATGCTGCAATTGGGTGAGGTCATGGCCTATGGGTCGCAACTCGCAAAGTGCCATGGGTGGGAAGGTCATGGATTATGATGGGTGGGAACTGCCTCACTTAACAAATACATTGGATATACTAGTCATTTTCAATAAGCAAGCAATGTGACTTACCATCTCCCATCCCTGCTGCAGCAGAGACTCCCTCTTCAGGTGCTGCTATGACATCTGGTGCTGGTACCGGCAATGGTGATCCCTGCAGCTAGAAAAAAAATACACATTTTACATGCTAGATACATTTCCCCCTTTTTATTTATATATTTTTTTAAAATACAACTGCATCACATACCTACAGTTCAGTTTGCAGTATCTCCCCTCCCATCTAAAATATAACTTCTGATGGATACAACTACCTGTGGATTCCTCACCTCAAGAATTTTCCCCCACGCGCCAGCTTCAATGGAAATTTTCTTCTAGCTCTGCACGTCGACAATGGCGTCACAATTGCCCGACTCCACACGACACCGTATGACGTCATCAAGGCAATAAGAATCCCTTGTCGACGTGCAGACGTCAGTTCCCTTTTTTCTGTGCCTTCAACTAACGTTTTTTCTTCGAGGCTACCAGGGAGCTACAGTTTCACTCCGGTGTAACTATGTCACAACCGAGGAAGTCGTGTTTTAAACCCTATAAACAGTGTGGGGGGTCGAATATCGGTCACTCACCCCCCGTGAAAATTGCTTATGGTGCCTTAGTTCCGACCATGAGGTCGAGTCATGCGGCTCATGCCAATGCATGAATCCTAAGGCCCTTAAGGACCGAGAGGCAAAATTGTTTCTTGCCTGTTCTAAGAAGAGGAAGGAGAGGCATCATCAGAGAGAGTCTTCTTCAAGATCTTCGAAGACTCATCAGCACCATCGGGACTCTCGGCGTCGTCATGAATCACGGCGCCAATAAATCAGGGAATGTTCCCGTTCAAGATCGCCATCAGCTCAGCGACAGCCGACGTGAGAGATCAGCCCGACTGTCACACCTCCACATCCAACGACTCCGGCTTCTCCGATGTCTCCACTGTCGGTGTATGAAGTCGAACCACATCAGGAGCCGAGGGCTTCTCCGGAGCAGGAGATGCCTGGACCATCATCGGCTTCCCCTTCGGTGCCGATTCCTCAAAGTTGTCCGGCTTTCCCGGCGCCGGGCACGGACACCGCAGCATTTTTGAATGCAATGTTTAATATGTTTGCCACCATGGCGCCTGGTGGTGGGCATGCAGGTCCGTCACGTCATTTGGCCTTTAACTTGGGTGCTCCGGCTCCTTACAAGCTGACACCCTTTATGCCCTTTCTTCCTTCTGGAACTGCTTTGGTGCCGATGCCCTTGGCGTCGCCCAGAAGGCCGGTGAAGCCGACGACGTCGGCTGTTCCGGCGCCGATGGATTCGCCACAGATCCAGTCGACGGTGAAGTTGCCTGTGGCGCCGGAGGGTCCCGTCTCGGATGGCTCCAAGGATCGGCACCATTGAAGATCTTCGGCATCGGCCGACGCCTTATCGGTGCCGGGGCTCGAGTCCAGGCTCCGATCCAGGTTATTGGCTTTACGGCTGCTGGAAGAAGAGGAGTATCACAGTCAGCATTTGGAGGAAGGTGAAATCATGGAGCCTTCAGGGGACCTGCATGGCTTAGATACAGCAAGTGGCTTGGACACTTCCCCGGAATGGGTCCTGGCTTCCCTGGGGGAGTATACGGAGGAGGCTGCTTCTTTTCATGCTGTGGTGAGGAAGGTAGCAGACTTTTTGGACCTTCCACTTCCTGCTGCGGAGGTGAAGACAAACCTCCTGACCGAAGTGCTGCATCCGGCGCCGGCAGTGGTGGAGCCTCTTTTGCCTTTTAAAGAAGCTCTTTTGGACCCTATTAAGGACATCTGGAAAAAGCCAGTGACTTCGGCGGCTGTCAACAGGGCGGTAGCGAGACGCTATCGTGTAGCACCAGGTGATCCAGACTTTCTTACCAAGCGCCCAACTCCGGAGAGTTTGGTTGTCCAAGCGTCGTGCTCCTCCCGTTGTGCTCCTGGTTCATTCCCCGGGGCCCCTGCGGACAGGGAGTCTAAGAAGATGGACCAGGCAGCGAAAAATACCTTTTCATCTTGTAGCATGGCTTTAAAGTCTACCAATGTGACTTGCATTTTGGGGCGTTATATTCATGCCCTTATGGATGAGGCTAAGGGCCATCCTGGTTTGTCACAGGATGTGTTGAACCTGTTGTCGGACGTTCTGGCGGCGGGGATTCGGTGGCCAGAGCTATGGGTACATCCATAGCGACGAGACGACAGGCCTGGCTGCGTTTGTCAGGGTTCTTCCCGGGTGTTCAGACTACTCTCCTGGACCTGCCATTTGATGGAGACAAACTTTTTGGGGTAAAAGCTGACTCTGCTCTGGAACGTTTTAAAGAGAGTAGAGCCACGGCGAGATCATTGGGTCTCCAGGCAGCCACTTCCTCTACTTTTAGATCGCTTAGGAGGTTTAGAGGTTTTGGTCGTGGCGCTTCCTTTCGTGGCAGGCTACATGCGGCAGGACAACAATCTGCAGGAACTCTTCCTTACAGATCCTCCTGGGTGACCGGCATTGTGGAGAAGGGTTATGCCCTTCCCTTTCGGGAATTTCCTCCTCCTTTCCCTCCCCGCCCCTCCTTCTGTTCGGACGACCATCTTCTGTTATTGCAACAGGAGGTGACATCCCTTTTGTCGAAAGGCACAGTGGAGTTGGTTCCAGAGCAGGAGAGGGTCACGGCTGCTATTCAAGGTACTTCCTGATCCCCAAAAAGGATGGTTGGTTGAGACCAATCCTGGACCTGAGGATTTTGAATTGGTTCCTCAAGCAGGAAAAGTTAAAAATGCTGACCCTGTCACATGTTCTTTTGGCGTTGAACGAAGGACATTGGATGGTGTCTGTACATTTGCAGGATGCGTACTTCCATATTCCGATCCTCAAGTCGCACAGGAAGTATCTTCGGTTTGTGGTGGGTCGCAGCACTATCAGTTTGCGGTCCTTCCGTTTGGTCTTACTTCGGCACCTCGAGTCTTTACAAAGGTGATGGCGGTGGTTGCAGCGGAGCTCAGAAGAAAGGGAATAGCAGTATTTCCTTATCTGGACGATTGGTTGATCAAAGCCAAGTCTCCGGAGCTCTTGCGGTGTCACCTCCAGTCAACAACTCAGTTGTTGTTCGACCTGGGATTCTCAGTTAATGTGCCCAAATCTCACCTGGAGCCCTCTCAACGCCTCCTGTTCATAGGGGCAGTACTGGACACAACATTGAATCGGGCCTTTCCTCCCCCGCAGTGGATTCAAGACATTCAGGTGTTGATTCCGATGTCTCAAGATGGAGCGGTCTTCCAGTCCTCAAGGTCCTTCACTGCTCGGTTTGTTCGCTTCTTGCATTCTGCTGGTCATGCATGCACTCTGGCACATGAGGGCTCTTCAGTGGTGCGTCCGCAGGCAGTGGTTTCAACACAAAGGAGATCTCGAGGATTTGATCAGGATCTCCAGAGACACTGCAGCGGATCTTCAATGGTGGGCTGCGGTCGGCAACCTGTCACAAGGAAGGCCGTTCTCGCTGCCTCCGCCAGTGGCCACAGTTGTAACGGATGCTTCCACTCTAGGGTTGGGAGCTCATCTGGGGAACCTGGAGATCAAAGGTCTTTGGTCTCCAATGGAACAGAGGTTTCACATCAATCTGTTGGAATTTCGGGCGATACGCCTGTCTCTCAAGGCCTTCCTCCCTTCCCTTCACGGTCAGTCAGTCCAAGTCCTGGCGGACAACACTACCGCAATGTGGTATATAAACAAGCAGGGAGGAGTGGGTTAGTATCTTCTCTGCAGAGAAGCTCTTTGACTCTAGTCCTGGCTTCAGGACCACAAGATTTGCTTGGTAGCAAATAATTTGGCCGGAGTTCTGAATGTGTGTGCAGACGGTCCCAGTCAGCTCATCTCGCCAATCATGAGTGGCGTCTTCATCCAGATCTGGTTCTTTACATCTTCCAGATGTGGGGATTTCCTCAGATAGACCTGTTTGCCACTCGGGAGAATGCGCACTGCCTGTCGTTTTGCAGCCTCCAGTATCCGGTGCAAGGAGCTTTGAGGGACACATTTCAGATGTCCTGGAAGGGTCAGTTGCCTTACGCGTTTCCCCCCATACCCTTGATTCCTTGGGTTCTGAGGAAGATTCGCCAAGACCGGGCCCAAGTCATCTTAATAGCCCCAGATTGGCCAAGAAGGGTGTGGTATTCAGACCTTTTTCCAACTCCCTCTGTGCCCTCCGCTCCGTCTTCCTTACAGGGCAGACTTCCTCTCGCAGTCGCAGGGGCAGGTTCTACACCCCCACCTCCAGATCCTGCATCTTCATGCCTGGAGATTGAACGGGGCAATCTGAGTTCCTTTTCTTTCCCGCCGGAGGTGGTGGATGTTATTTTATCGGCCAGGCGACACTCCACCAAATCAATCTATGCAAGCAGGTGGGCAAGATTTGTCAGTTGGTGTGGAGAGAACCAAATTGATCCCTTGAAGGCTCATTTGTCTGATGTGTTATTATTTGCTTTAACCTTGGCACAGAAAGGCTGTGCAGTTGCCACAGTTAAGGGCTATTTATCAGCACTGTCGGCTTTTCTGTGTCTCCCAGACAAACCCTCTCTGTTTAGGTCACCTTTGGTATTGAGGTTCATTAAGGGTCTCACTAAGAAGTTTCCACCCACTCCGTTTGTTATGCCTCAGTGGGATCTTAATTTAGTATTGACCTTTCTTATGGGATTGCCGTTTGAGCCAATGCATTCTTGTTCCTTACGATTCCTAGTTTTAAAGACTGTATTTCTAGTGGTCATAACATCGGCCAGAAGAGTGAGTGAGCATGAATCCTAAGGCCCTTAAAGAACGAGAGGCAAAATTGTTTCATGCCTGTTCAAAGAAGAGGAAGGAGAGGCATCATCAGAGAGAGTCTTCAAGATCTTCGAAGACTCATCAGCGCCATCGGGACTCTCGGCGTCGTCATGAATCACGCCGCTGATCGAGCAGGAAACGTTCCCGTTCAAGATCGCCATCAGCTCGGCGCCGGACGACGTGGAAGATAGCCCAACTGTAATGCCTCCACATCCAACGACTCCAGCTTCTCTGACGTCTCCACTGTCGGTGTATGCAGTCGAACCACATCAGGAGCCGAGGGCTTCTCTGGAGCAGGAGATGCCTGGACCATCATTGGCTTCCCCTCCGGCACCAGTTCCTCAAAGTCGTTCGGCTTTCCCGGCGCCGAGCACGGACACCGCAGCATTTTTTAATGCAATGTTTAATCATTTTGCCACCATGGCGCCTGGTGGTGGGCATGCAGGTCCGTCAGGTCCTTTGGCCTTTAACTTGGGTGCTCCGGCTCCTTACAAGCCGACTCCCTTTATGCCCTTTCTTCCTTCTGGAACTGCTTTGGTGCCGATGCCCTTGGCGTCGCCTAGAAGGCCGGTGACACCGACGACGTCAGCTGTTCCGGCGCCGATGGATTCGCCACAGATCCAGTCGATGGTGAAGTTGCCTGTGGCGCCGGAGGGTCCCACCTCGCATGGCTCCGAGGATCGGCGCCGTCGAAGATCTTTGGCGTCGGCCGATGCCTTATCGACGCCGGGGCTCGATTCCAGGCTCTGATCCAGGATATTGGCTTTACGGCTGCTGGAAGAAGAGGAGTATCACATGCAGCATTTGGAGGAAGGTGAAATCATGGAGCCTTCAGGGGACCTGCATGGCTTAGATACAGCAAGTGGCTTGGACACTTCCCCGGAATGGGACCTGGCTTCCCCGGGGGAGTATACGGAGGAGACTGCTTCTTTTCATGCTGTGGTGAGGAAGGCAGCAGACTTTTTGGACCTTCCACTTCCTGCTGCGGAGGTGAAGACAAACTTCCTGACCGAAGTGCTGCATTTAGCGTCGGCAGTGGCGGAGCCTCTTCTGCCTTTTAATGAGGCTCTTTTGGACCCTATTAAGGACATCTGGAAAAAGCCAGTGACTTCGGCGGCTGTCAACAGGGCGGTAGCGAGACGCTATCATGTAGCACCAGGTGATCCAGACTTTCTGACCAAGCGCCCAACTCCAGAGAGTTTGGTTGTCCAAGCGTCGTGCTCCTCCAGTTCTGCTCCTGGTTCATTCCCTGGGGCCCCTGCGGACAGGGAGTCTAAGAAGATGGACCAGGCAGCGAAAAATACCTTTTCTTCTTGTAGCATGGCTTTAAAGTCTACCAATGCGACTTGCATTTTGGGGCGTTATATTCATGCCCTTATGGATGAGGCTAAGGGCCATCCTGGTTTGTCACAGGAGGTGTTGAACCAGTTGTCGGACACTCAGGCAGCGGCGACTTATATAATTCAATCTGGGCTGGACACCTCGGATTCGGTGGCCAGAGCTATGGGCACATCCATAGCGACGAGACGACAGGCCTGGCTGCATTCGTCAGGGTTCTCCTTGGATGTTCAGACTACTCTCCTGTACCTGCCATTTGATGGAGACAAACTTTTTGGGGCAAAAGCCGACTCTGCTCTGGAACGTTTTAAAGAGAGTACAGCCACGGCGAGGTCACTGGGTCTCCAGGCAGCCACTTCCTCTACTTTTAGATCGCTTAGGATGTTTAGAGGTTTTGGTTGTGTCGCTTCCTTTCGTGGCAGGCTCCATGCGGCAGGACAATAATCTGCAGAAACTCTTCCTTACAGATCCTTCAGAGGCCGGGGATAGAGTACGCACTAGAGGTGCCACCCAGCAGCACTCTGCCTCTTCCTCTTCCTCCGGAGGGGTGCAGCAGGGAAAGCAGCCTTAGTCCTCCACCACTCCCTGCTCACACATCTCCGGTAGGGGGGAGACTTACTCACTTTCTTCGCATGTGGGAGTACATAACATCAGACTCCTGGGTCACCGGCATTGTGGAGAAGGGGTATGCTCTTCCCTTTCGGGAATTTCCTACTCCCTTCCCTCCCCGTCCCTCCTTCTGTTTGGACGACCATCTTCTGTTATTGCAACAGGAGGTGATGTCCCTTTTGTCAAAAGGCGCAGTGGAGTTGGTTCCAGAGCAGGAGAGGGGTCAGGGCTGCTATTCAAAGTACTTCCTGATCCCCAAAAAGGATGGTCGGTTGAGACCAATCCTGGACCTGAGGATTTTGAATTGGTTCCTCAAGCAGGAAAAGTTCAAGATGCTGACCCTGTCACAGGTTCTTTTGGCATTGAACAAAGGAGATTGGATGGTGTCTGTCGATTTGCAGGATGCGTACTTTCATATTCCGATCCTCAAGTCGCACAAGAAGTATCTCCGGTTTGTGGTGGGTCGCAGCACTATCAGTTTGCGGTCCTTCCGTTTGGTCTTACTTCAGCACCTCGAGTCTTTACGAAGGTGATGGCGGTGGTAGCAGCGGAGCTCAGAAGAAAGGGAATAGCAGAATTTCCTTATCTGGACGATTGGTTGATCAACGCCAAGTCTCCGGAGCTCTTGCGGTGTCACAACCAGTCGACAACTCAGTTGTTGTTCGACCTGGGATTCTCAGTGAATGTGCCCAAATCTCACCTGGAGACCTCTCAACACCTCCTGTTCATAGGGGCAGTACTGGACACAACATTGAATCGGGCCTTTCCTCCCCCGCAGCGGATTCAGGACATTCGGGCGATGATTCCGATGTTTCAAGATGGAGCGGTCGTTCCAGTCCTCAAGGTCCTTCGTCTGCTCGGTTTGTTCGCTTCTTGCATTCTGCTGGTCATGCATGCACGCTGGCACATGAGGGCTCTTCAGTGGTGCGTCCGCAGGCAGTGGTTTCAACACAAAGGAGATCTCGAGGATTTGATCAGGATCTCCAGAGACAATGCAGCGGATCTTCAATGGTGTGCTGCGGTCGGCAACCTGTCGCAAGGAAGGCCGCGCTCGCTGCCTCTGCCAGTGGCCACAGTTGTAACGGATGCTTCCACTCTAGGGTGGGGAGCTCATCTGGGGAACCTGGAGATCAAAGGTTTTTGGTCTACAGTGGAAAAGAGGTTTCACATCAATCTGTTGGAATTGCGGGCGATACGTCTGGCTCTCAATGCTTTCCTCCCTTCCCTTCGTGGACAGTCAGTCCAGGTCCTGACGGACAACACTACCGCAATGTGGTATATAAACAAGCAGGGAGGAGTGGGTTAGTATCTTCTCTGCAGAGAAGCTCTTTGACTCTGGTCCTGGCATCAGGACCACAAGATTTGCTTGGTAGCAAATCATTTGGCCAGAGTTCTGAATGTGCGTGCAGACGGTCTCAGTCGGCTCATCTCGTCCGATCACGAGTGGCGTCATCATCCGGATCTGGTTTTTTACATCATCCATATGTGGGGGTTTCCTCAGATAGACCTGTTTGCCACTCGGGAGAACGCGCACTGCCCGTCGTTCTACAGCCTCCAGTATCCGGTGCAAGGAGCTTTGGGGGACGTGTTTCAGATGTCCTGGAAGGGTCAGTTGCTTTACGCGTTTCCCCCCATACCCTTGATTCCTTGGGTTCTGAGGAAGATTCGCCAAGACCGGGCCCAAGTCATCTTAATAGCCCCGAATTGGCCAAGAAGGGTGTGGTATTCAGACCTTTTTCCAACTCTCTCTGTGCCCTCCTCTCCGTCTTCCTTACAGGGAAGACCTCCTCTCGCAGTCACAGGGGCAGGTTCTACACCCCCACCTCCAGAGCCTGCACCTTCATGCCTGGAGATTGAACGGGGCAATCTGAGTTCCTTTTCTTTCCCACCGGAGGTGGTGGATGTTATTTTATCGGCCAGGCGACACTCCACCAAATCAATCTATGCAAGCAGGTGGGCAAGATTTGTCAGTTGGTGTGGAGAGAACCAAATTGATCCCTTGAAGGCTCATTTGTCTGATGTGTTATTATTTGCTTTAACCTTGGCACAGAAAGGTTGTACAGTTGCCACAGTTAAGGGCTATTTATTAGCGCTGTCGGCTTTTCTGTGTCTCCCAGACCAACCCTCTCTGTTTAGGTCATCTTTGGTATTGAGGTTCATTAAGGGTCTCACTAATAGGTTTCTGCCCACTCCGTTTGTTATGCCTCAGTGGGATCTTAATTTAGTATTGACCTTTCTTATTTGATTGCCATTTGAGCCGATGCATTCTTGTTCCTTACAATTCCTAGTTTTAAAGACTGTGGGCCTCATTCTGACCCTGGCGGTTGAAAACCGCCAGGGCAGAGTGCCGCGGAAGCACCGCCAACAGGCTGGCGGTGCTTCATGGGCAATTCTGACCGCGGCGGTAAAGCCGCGGTCAGAAAAGGGCAACCGGCGGTTTCCCGCCGGTTTACCCCTGCCCCAAAGAATCCTCCATGGCGGCGCTGCTCGCAGCACCGCCATGGGGATTCCGACCCCCTTCCCGCCATCCTGGTCCTGGCGGTAAAAACCACCAGGAACAGGATTGCGGGAACGGGTGTCGTGGGGCCCCTAGGGGCCCCTGCACTGCCCATGCCAAAGGCATGGGCAGTGCAGGGGCCCCCTAACAGGGCCCCATAATGATTTTCAGTGTCTGCCTAGCAGACACTGAAAATCGCGACGGGTGCCACTGCACCCGTCGCACCCCTTCAACTCCGCCGGCTCCATTCGGAGCCGGCTTCATTGTTGAAGGGGCTTTCCCGCTGGGCCGGCGGGCGGCCTTCTGGCGGTCGCCCGCCGGCCCAGCGGGAAAGTCAGAATGACTGCCGCGGTCATTTGACTGCGGTACGGTCTTCTGGCGGTTCCCGCCGCCCGCCGGGGTCCGAATGAGGCCCTGTATTTCTAGTGGCCATAACATCGGCCAGAAGAGTGAGTGAGCTCCAGGCTCTTAGTGTAGAGTCTTCATATCTTAAGTTTTTTAGAGACAAAGTGGTGTTAAGGACCAAGGCGGCTTTCCTCCCGAAGGTTGTTACACCCTTTCAGTTGGGGCAGACCATTACTCTCTTTTCCTTTTACCCTCCGCCTCATCCATCCAAGGAGGAAGAGAGGCTTCACCGGTTGGATCCACGAAGAGCGTTGAGTTTCTTTGTCGTCAGGACGAGGGAGTTCAGGCAAGACGATCAGCTCTTCGTTGGATACGTGGGGAAGAGGAGAGGCAGAGCAGTCCACAAGAGAACGCTGTCCAGGTGGGTCATTCTCTGTATCAAACTTTGTTATTCCTTAGCAAAGAAAGAACCCCCTGCAGGACTCCGAGCTCATTCCACTAGGGCTAAGGCTGCTTCATCGGTCTTGGCTAGGGGTGTTCCTGTGGTTGACATCTGCAAAGCGGCAACTTGGGAGTCCCTCCATACTTTTGTCAAGCATTATTTTTTGGACTCTGAGGTCAGGAGGGATGGCCATTTTGCCCTCTCAGTGCTGCAGGATTTCTTGGTTTGACCATTCAGGCACCCACCTCCGGAGGTGGTACTGCTTTGGGACTCTATTCTTGAGGTGAGGAATCCACAGGTAGTTGTATCCATCAGAAGAACAAGTGACTTACCTTTGGTAACGCCTTTTCTGGTGGATACATTAGCTACCTGTGGATTCCTCACGGTCCCTCCCGCCTCCCTGTTGCCTGTTTGGTCTTACCAAGAATTCCTTGGGTGAGCACCGGTTTATTGTATATTTGTATATATAATGATTAGATGTATATGTACATATTTATTTATATATATGGTGATTTTTAAAGGAAACATGTTCAGATATGTATATGTGTATATATATATTTGTTTCCATATGAGTGTGTTGTTTCCATTAGTATCGTTTTATATTGTTGCAATAAATGTTGGTATATAATTTTATTTGATGTAATTATATTTCTCTGCAAACTCAATGTTCACCTCTTCGCCTCAAACGCACGTAAAAAATGGTGATAACTGACGTCTGCGCGTCGACGAGAGCTTCTTATTGCCTGCATGACATCATACAGCGTCGCGTGGAGACGGGCAATATTGACGTCATCGTTGACGTGCAGAGCTAGAAGAAAATTTCAGTCGAAGCTGGCGCGTGGGGGAAAATTCTTGAGGTGAGGAATCCACAGGTGGCTAATGTATCCACCAGAAAAGGCGTTACCGAAGGTAAGTAACTTGTTCTTTTGGCATTTTGCTGGTTGATAATGTTAAAAAAGCCAGTAGTCAAGCCAACCGTAATGAGGGCAGAGGTATGGTGGTGACAGTGAGTCATTTGAAGTGCAATGAAGTGGTAGAACAAATTGGTTAATGAAGGACATATGGTTTTGGTTGACGAATGCAACAGGACTGTCCTCATACTACTTTCTGACATGCTGCACTGTCATCAAAACTGCTGGGATACTAAATAATAATAATACATACAACACAGCATTGGTGGGGGGGTCATCATAACCATGGTCACTCTCTCGTCATTTGAGCATGAGCAAGAAATAGAAAGCCTTCTCAACAAACAAGCATGGAAGAGCTTGCTTGGGTCTCCAAACTCTGCTCTTGCGGTGTCACCTCCAGTCGACAACTCAGTTGTTGTTCGACCTGGGATTCTGTACAAGTACACTACCTAATCTAGAGTCCTAGGGCCTCATTACAAGCTTAGCAGTCCATGGACATTGGTGGTCTAACCACTGTTGGCTTGGCAGTCGGACTGCCGAATTACAAGTCATGCGGACCTAAGAAGCAAAGCCCGCCGTGGTCCAACTGGCACCTCCAGGCAGCAGAGACCCCTGCGGCCAGAAGGCAGCACAAACAGGCGGGCAGGGACAGTATTTCCACTGGACACATTCTGAGGTTGCACACCGCCAATCTGACGGTGGTGGTCCTATCATCACGACCCAGCAGGCAGAAATGGGGACTATAAAGGGAGACACTCATCTGCAGGCAGCCTTACACATCTGGTGCTGTGATAGAGCCCATCACGCATGTCCTGCCACTGTTGATGATACTCAAAGGTGCTCAAAATCCATTCCGCTGTGGACGCAACCGCCCAGAAGTATACACACCTACCTGTCACATTACGCTCAACAATTTATCATTGCGCCGTCAGCCACATCATATGGGGGTCACAGTATGGGCAACATGCATACATTGTGTCCCGCATCGGAATCAGACACAAAGAAGGACACATTCACAGTCACAATACGCCCCATTTGGTCAGGTCACACACTGCACTGCAGTACTACACAAAAACACTCGCCTGGCCATCTCAGGCACATGGACAGTGAAGTGTACACAACACTGTCTCAGACAACACCAATAACACACTAACATTACATTTACAAATACAACTCACACAGTCACATTCCTCACATGCCATGGACTGTCGTCACATTCAACACAAATATGTGTGGATGTTGCATGGAACACAAACACCATTCCAAGTAAACAGCCCTGCAATGGACACACACATCACCTACACTGCAACACAATGGAAGGACAATGGGATTCACAATAGACAGTGAGCAAATATACAAATATCACCATGCAAAAAACACCTGCCCAAAGGGGAGTGGGACCATCAGGAGTACTCAGTGAAGAAAGCAACAGTGGGACACAGATCACTTTGCACATGCCCCTTAAACAACATTTGCACAGGAACTGGCCTTTCAGGTATATCTGAAAAAAACAATACTACACTCATATGACATGCCTATCTGCACAATGTGGAAGACCATGACAACAAAGCACATACAACTCCAACTGCATGGGACATACCTCTACATAAAGTAGCTGCAAGGTAAACATGACTAAATGGACACATGCACAGTCAAATGCAAACAAAGGTAGCACGATTCAACACACTCCATGTCTACACAAACAAAACTCAAGCTGCCACACATTAGATGAATCCATAATCTATCTCAGGGAGACAGGTCTAACACCATACATGCTCACATTGGACACCACAAGATGAAATATTTACCATAGCAAATAGTGCACTATGCCATGGCACCACAATTGCATTTACACCCACATATCCATACTGTTAGACATGCCATCCTTGGCGTGGGCTCCCCTAACTTTTTGCCTCTGCTTCCTAGGTTGTTAATGTATGCTGGACTCTGTTTTCGCTGTTTTGATACTCTGGGCACTTCACCACTGCTAACCAGTTCTAAAGTGCAGGTGCTCCTGTGTAAAATGTATGTGTAATTAGTTATCCATGGTTGACATATTTGATTTACTAGTAAGTCCCTAGTAGAGTGCACTAGAGGTGTCCAGGGCCTGTAAATCAAATGCTACTAGTGGGCCTGCAACACTGTTGTGCCGCCCAACTCAGTAGCTCTGTAAACATGGCTCAGACCTGCCACTGCAGTGTCTGTGTGTGCAGTTTCAAACTGCCAATTCGACTTGGCAAGTTTACCTACTTGCCAGGCCTAAACCTTCCCTTTTCATACATGTAAGGCACCCCTAAGGTAGGCCCTAGGTAGCCCCATGGGCAGGATGCAATGTATGTTAAAGGTGGGACATGTACTGATGTGTGTTATATGTCCTGACAGTGAAATACTGCTAAATTCAGTCTTCACTGTTGCAAGGCCTACCTCTCTCATAAGTTAACATGGGGGCTGCCTTTAAAAATTATTAAAGTGCAGATTCCCTTTGAGAGCAGATATAAATATGGAGTTTGGGGTCTCTGAACTCACAATTTACATAAACACTTTTAGTGACAATGGTTTTTAGATTGTAAGTTTGAAAATGCCACTTTTAAAAAGTAGGCATTTTCTTGCTTAAACCATTCTGTGACTCTGCCTGTTTGTGGATTCACTTTCAGTTTGACAGTTGAGCTGTTTGTGAATCCTCTCTAGACAGTGAGACAAAGGCAGCTGGGGTGTAGCCTGCCTATCCTGATGAACCATCTGTGCTAAAATGGAGGGAGGAGTGGTCACTTACAGCTGAATGGGCTGTGCCTGCCCTCTTACAATGTAGCCTCCAACCCCCCGGTATGTGTCTGGCACCTGGCCTTGGCAAGGCAGGATCTTGTGAACAACAGAGACTTTCCTTTGAAGTGATGCCTACTTCAAAGGCAGAGAGGGGTATACATATTGGACCCAAAACCCTAGACTTTAGATCTCTTCTGGAACCAAGAGGAACCTCTGCCGAGGAGAAGAGCTGACAAGCTGAGGAGAAGTTCTGCCCCTGACTGTGACTGTGCTTTGTTGGGCTATCATGCAGTTGCTGCTTCTGACTGTGAAAGGGGACAAAGACAGGACTTTGTGGTAAATTCCTCCTTGTGAAGAATCTCCAAGATCTTGAACTGAGCTTGCCTCCTGTTATGAAGTCTCAGGGCCATCAAAGATTTCCTCAGCCAGCAGCTGGACTCTCTGCTGAGACTCCTTCCCTGCCAAGTGGTGCCCTATCCAGTCCCTGGGCCCTTGAAAGGTGAAGTTGGCAGAACAGAAGCTGAAAATCCACGCACAGAACGATGTGAGTGAAATTTTTCTACACACCATCTGAAAGGCAGCTGATAAATGATGCGCCGCCGACTTTGCGGCTCAAATCGACGCTCCACCGGCATTGCGGCTGGGGGATTGATGCATCGCGGCTGGAGAAACGATGTGCAACACCCGCTTGCGGCTGCTGGTAACAGCACAAACCCCATGCAGCGCGGTTTTCTAACACCGTGCAAATGAATTTTACATGCATCGTCCCAGAGTGTCAAAATCAACCCAACTCTGCGTGGATCCGAGGTGGCCCGTCTAGAAATTGATGCATCGCTCTCTTACGAGGGAGAAAAATGATGCATCGCCGACCCGACTGGAGAAGAAATGAAGCATGGCCTCCATTGAGAGGAAGTAATCGATGCATCACTTTTTTTTCCAAAGCATGTTCACACGTACGGCTTTATTGTTTGATGCTAACCAGGTACTTTGTGAAAATCAACATTTCCATTGTTTTCTAAGGAGTAAGATTCTTTTGAAAATTCATATTTTAACTTGTGTACATTGGATTTTTGTTTTTTTGGTTTTGTTTGATATAGATAACTATTGCCTATTTTTCTAAACTGGTGTGGTGTCCATTTTGAGGTGCTTTCACTGTATTACTGTGTGTGTTGGTACAAATACTTTACACATTGCTTCTGAGTTAAGCCTGCCTGCTCGTGCCAAGCTACCAAAGGGGTGAGTGCGGGTTAACCAGGTGTGTTTCTCCTTTGCCCTAACTAGAGTGAGGGTCCTTGCTTGGACAGGGGGTAACCTGACTGCAAACCAAAGACCCCATTTCTAACGTATACAGTCAACATATGCCCTTGTCTTGGGGGGCAACTGCACCGCCCACAAAGTCAGATAATGCAAACACCAACAAATGGATCAGTAGGCAGGCTGAACACACACAGAACTGTAGGCTAACAACATATTACTTAGGAACAATATGCAGGTATAGAAGTAATTGTAGGACAAATGTATACCGAAAAAATCCTACCTGTTTGGGTTTAATAAATGTCAATTTTGTAAGGTCCAAGGCCTTTGACCAGTCCATATGTTTCTACACAGACACATCTTTGTGCTGTCACTGGACTCCTAACCTCCAGGGAAACTCCATATGAAGAGGCATCAAGTGAGCAGACAGCTCGGGACCATCTTTGGGGAGGGTCAGATTTGAGAGGGTGGGTTTGGTCTTGGGTTGGGAGGGGTGGGCAGGCTTCTTGGGCGGAGTGGGCCTTTTCGTGCGGGAGGGGTATGGATGCTTGCAGTTGGGGGGCAGGTGTGACAGGCGAGGACTTGGAGGTGGAAGGGTGGGGTTTGGAGGTTGGTTCGGACCTCTGGGTTTGGGACAGGAGGTGGAGGGAACAGGGGAAAGGGCAAGGTCAAACAAAAAAACTTTCTTAGGTATACAGGGACAGTCAGCAGAAGGGAGTGGGGATTGTCTTCTGTGTTTGTGTGGATGCTGTGGGTGTGTGCATGCGGGAGGTATGCTCGTGTTTGGGTAGTTTAGTGTGTGCATTTTTGTGTCTTGGGAGCTTGGAGGTTGAGGTGCTGGGGAATTAAGTGATGGATGTGTGTGTGTCTGTTGGGGTGGTGTCTGCAGGTATGCTGGATGTGGTGGATGTCTGTGTGTCTGGGTGGTATAGGTGGGTATGGTGGTTTTGGTGGATGCCTGTGAGCCTGTTAGAGTAGTGTCTGTGGGTATGCTGGGTTTGGTGGGTGTGTCACCGACTGTTGTGGTGGTACTTGTGGGTAAGCTGATGTCGGTTGTGGGATGGAGGGGTTAATGGGGGTGTCTGGGGAAGTGATGACTGATGCGGGTGTCTGCTGATTGCTTGTGTGCCGGTGTGTTTTGTGGTGCATGTCTGTGTTTGCTGCTCTTGTGTGTTAAGGTGGGTGCATGCGGCTCGGTCTGTGTGCTTGGGGAAGATAGAGGAATGGCATATTTGGATTGGAAGAGGGAGGTAGAGGGAGAAAGAAAGATGGAGGGTGATTGGCTGTCATCAGTGTGGAGGTCAGAGCCTGAAAAGACCTCTGTAGGACAGACATTGCACCATAAATGCCTTCCAGGGATGCATTTGTCTGCTTCAGTTGGCTTGCCAATCCCTAGATGGCAGTCACAATGGCTGTCTGGCCCACAGAGATACTTCTCAGGATGTCAATAGCCTTCTCACGGAGAGCAGCATGGGTAACAGGGCCTAGGACCGAGGTGCTTACGGCAAAAGAGATGCCCACCCTCTAAGGTGAATGGGCACGGCCAACTGGGCGGGTAGCTACAAGGAGGGCCGTGATAGAACGGAGGGTAGAAGACAAAGATGGCACAAGGATATGCCTTGATGAGTCCGCACCATTACGGAGTAGCCACTGGAGAAATAATCTAATAATGAACATGATGTTCCAGTCTCCTTCATGGCACTCCCCTCATCCTCCCGGCCACTGGGTCCCTCTGTGTCTGTGGTACCTTGACCAAAGGTCCCATGGCCAGATCCTTCCCAGCATGGTTGTGCCCTGTCTCCTTTGCTGCCCGACTCTGATGCTGTAAATACAAAGAGAAATAGGGTCATCACATGTCCATGGTCACACTTGAACAACAGCTCTAATTAGCAAACATTACCATGATTTCAGGTAGGCCCCAGCTACAATTCCACCTAAGTTGCCCATACGTGTACCATACCATATGCATTCATGCCATCTGAACAGACAACAGTTGCCCAAAGGAAAATCAGGATCTCAGACAACTACTGTTGCATGGCTGAAGTTGTGCAATCACAGTATCTGTTGAACTAGTAGGAGACCTCATCACCTTAAAAACTTTGCCCCATGGAGCAGACGTCAATTATCTATTGTCATACAATAGTAGGCCAATGCCAACTGCATTCCCACAGATCCCAAACAAAGTCATGCACACTTCTGTTTGTCACATACATAACGACCATCAATAATGAATGATGCTCCAGAATCCTGCCACGTTGCAGACAAAAGTAAAATAGCCTTGAGAAGGTAACATGGAAATGATCATGTCACACTGGAAGCAGTTCCATAATGCACACTTTAAAAAGTGATATTTGTCCCAATAGAGTCATGGAAGTAGTAATAATTTTGCTTAGATAGGCCACACATGTTGAATGGAAGTGAACACTGTAAACATCATGAGTAATATGTCAGGGAGAGATGTCCTCAAAATGCACAACACAATGAATAAGCAAGCCCTATGGTAATCACAACTAATGTCTGGCACCCCTTACAATCAAATACTCTGAGTGCATCAGTGAATGCCATTACAGTAGATGCCATTAGCTCGTTGGATGTTGGAGAGGCCCTGAGATTTACAAGTACTGGTTGGAGGCCTTCAACATTTTGTCCAATTGGAAGGTACATCATTGTCTCCATTATGGTCATGCAGACCCAGATGTCTGCCTGTGGGTGAATGCTTGTACCCAAATACATGTGATTTCAACATAACTGGAAGTCACTCCATGCTGCATGCCAACAGTCAAGTTACAAACCTTACCCATTACACATGCAGAGTGCACTTTGCTACATGATGCTTCATCAATGGCATAGAAATGCACATTGTGGCTCAAACCTCTAGGCCTACCTGTCATGTCCCTCATTACTACTGCAGTTGTACATGTCAAATGACATGCTATGACACATGAGCGTATATGTAAGCCAATGAACAATGGTGACACACTCCTGTATGTGGCACAACATGAAATGTATCTCCATTGTAATGTTTTATTCCACACACAGGTTGCCATGCGCATATAAGTGAAGGAATACAGGCATCATCCCATCAACACAGGTAGACCATGCATGAAACAGCAGCTTACAAATATTTTGCTAATGAGAAAGGGACACATGCTGACATGTAGACACAAGGAATGTTGGTAAATATGATGACACATAAATCATGTCAATGGACATTCCCCACTCGCGAAGGGGAAGCAGTAATCAGTAGCTGCAAAGTACAATGTATACTCTGTTACGTGTATAATGGCCACCTTCACATTACAGATTGTCGAGAGGCACCAACACCTTTCACACGCTGAAGACAAGTAGCCTCTGGGTGACAGATGCCTAAATACTTATTTGACCAGACGCATGACTGAGGACAGTGATCCATCACTTCCTAACCTTTGGCCTGTAACACCGAGGAGTAATGGTCTGTTGCATAGAATTTACACCCACTAAAATAACAGTAAGTACTTGATTGATCATTGTAAATAGCCAAATGTCATCCCTTTGAGAGCAAGTTGTTTTTGGATTGTACCCAGTTGTGTCCTAGGTCCCTGGTCAAATAGGCAGGGCACATCAGTATACAAGGCGAAGAAGGTGGCGGATGCCAGAGAGTGCTTGCACATCTGCAAAGCGTATGTCAATAGTGAAAACCGAGCGAAGTCATAAAATTTAAACAATATGGTGTTGGGTGCCAGGCTAGCCCTAACACCTGCCACCACAGGTGTCGGAGGGCCACCCACTGAAGAGTGGGTGGTTGCCTAAATATTGAAAGAAGAGTGGCCAGGGCACACCAATAGCATGAATCCTGATCCTGATAATGTTCAAGAATAAATAGAAAGTTCGTTCTTGGAAGATGATGTGTAGACATTTATTATAAGTGCAGGTAGAAAGTAGAAATCTCAGTCAAAAGACTGCGTTGTACAAAATGACCATGTGTCCAGAGCACCAGAGTCCTGATAAGCCTCAAGTATTTGTGGAGCGAATAAACCCGTGCCGTGCGCGTCGGGGTTTTGGCAGAAATCCTATTGTAACTTTGACCATTTATCACCATCTGGCTGCCCTGGCCACTCTTCTTTCAACATCAGTATATAACATGACATGTCTACACAAACTATCACTCATCTACTGTGTTACACATGGCTCATCGCTAAACATCAGGGGGGTATGTCAGAATCTAACACATTCTGTTGGCGAATGTGACAGGCAGGAATATGCCCTGTACTCACCTCCTTCTGGCTGCTGTGCTGTTCTCAAATGCCAATCAAGGTCTGGGTAGGCCACCTCCAGAAAGCAGACCATTAGGGGGTCATCGTCCAATGAGCAGCGTGCCTACATTGGGAGAATATCCCCAGCGGGACCCCAGCAATCTTACAGGCCCAGCATCTCAGGTCTTCCCACCTTTTACTTCTGTAGATACTGAGGGTCTGCACCTTCTTGGTGATGGCTCTCCATAGCTCTTTTTTTCATGGCTTTTGACCTGCATAGGTGCAAAAGACAAATCAAGAGATCATAATCACAAATCTCATGGTTGAGTTGCATACATGTCAGCAACACCAAGCTAGGACTTTTCAATTTGTCAATACTCCCCAAGTGTGAAACACACAAGCCAATTTGTAAAGGGACATGACTACAGACATATATTTGCTTCTGAAGACTAACCTACCACTCTGGTCATGGTCTACAATGACTAAGCAAGCTTACTGGCATCAGGTAGCCCATGCTCTAGCAACCTATACTGTGATGTGAGCCACAATGAAACACTACACATCTATGTGACTTCTGAAGTGTAACCTTAAGCATGAATGGTCGAACACATTCACACTCTGTGAGAAAGTGTCAGAGTCACCAGATCCTCGGGGTCTGCGCACGTTCCCAACACGTCCACCACTGAACAGCTCCAAGACTCTGATAGATAAATCACAGAGGCTAAGAGAGTTCAAGAGGGGAAGAGGGGATTAGGAAGGGAACAGCTGGGAAGGAGACCTGTAGTAAGAAAAAGGTTAAAACACACAATATGAAAATTACATCTCATGAAATCAGTACTAGACTATGACTCTAAACCTAGTCATTCTGAAAACATGAACAACCTAAGAATTAGGCTTAAAATGACTAAGTTTCGAGATGGCCGGATACCTGTAAGGGAATCAAGATGGATTAAATGAAACTTTCAAATTCAAGTACTTTCCTTTACATGAGAATCAGGAAAACATTCTGAATAAGTTCTAAACCAGTCATATGAATCCTTTTTTGAGAATGCATACTAGGACCATGCAATATTGCATCTAGAAACTCTGGTGTTCTGTGTTCTCTGTGCACCATGAATAACACAATATGGATTCAGGAAACAAATCACACAACATGTCAACTCAAATATTACCTAATAAATGTCTCAGAATAAATGGCATACAATGAACAACATGAATTAAGCTCGAAGAGAGAATCGTGCGTCTTGCCGATTCGAGTGCCACCATGTAAAATGTCAAGAAATGGAAGCACGCAATGAATAAAGGTTAAATCACCATTAAACGAATCGCGCGTCTTGCCGATTCGCAAGCCACCATACAAATGTCAAGAGATGGTAGCGAGCGATGAATAACAACATCAAATCAGCATGAAACGAATCGTGCGTCTTGCCGATTCGCAAGCCACCATGCAAATGTCAGGAAATGGTAGCGCGCAAAGTAATCTGTTAATCATTAAAGAATTCGGCCAAGAATATGAAAGTTTTCGAATACGGCGTCGGGAGGTCAGCCCAACCACCGTCTTACCGCCCAGAACAAGGATCACCAATGAAAAATGAAGGGCAGAGGCCTGGAAGATCAAATAGGCCACCGGGACAGGAGCTCAGGAAGTAGCTGCTGCTCTGCACCGGGACCTCTGAATAGTGAGCACTTGGAGCTGGGCTGGCTCCCTTTTATAGAGTCTTGGCCCAGCCCACAACCACACCCAGGCATGCTGCAGGGAAAGTCTCTGGAAGACCCTGGATAGGGACCACACCCTAACACACTCTGAAAGCCTGCAGCAATACATTGCAAATGAACAGTATTTGTAAACACATTAAAAATAAGTCTTCAGGATTAAACTCTGCAATGCAAAAGGTTAAACAGCAACATATCAGCACAAAGCATAAATTACATTGTTTTGAGAGTGCTGGGTTTTTGCATTCTAGTCACCAATAGAGCGCACACTGCCCTGGTGTTGACAGTACTCCCCTCTCCCAGACACGCTCTAAGGCCTGGTTTGCCTGGATTAAGACGATGAAAGCGTCTCACAAGTTCTGGAGCATGAACATCAGATGCGGAAACCCATGAGTTACTTTCAGGACAATAACCTTTCCATGAGATTAAGTACCATAGATTACGCCCTCTCAGTTTAGAATCCAACACTTTCTTAACTTCGTATTCTTCTTCCCCTTGTACTAGAACAGGAGCTGGATGAGGGTGGACCTTTTGGACTGCCTTCTTCAAGAGGGAAGTGTGGAACACTGGATGAATACTGTAAGGATCTAGGCAATTGTAGTTTATAGGTCACTGGATTGATTTGGTGGAGGACAGTGTAAGGACCTATGAATTTGGGATTAAACATGTGCTTCTTCTTGAAATCTATATGTTTTGTGGAAAGCCACACTTTGTCAACTGGTTGATATTGCGGTCCCTCACAATGTTTCTTGTCATAATGCCTTTTGTTTTTTTGTTTGGCTTTTTCTAAATTCTGTTGAATCAGTTTCTGGGTTTGATGCAAATGCTGAAAGGTTTCTGGCACAGCTGGAGTAAGAGAACTTTCTTGAGGAATTGTGATGGGCAAGGTGTCAGGATGATAGCCAAATAAACCAAAAAAGGGTGTAACGCCAATAGAAGTGTGGAATGAGTTATTGTAGGCTAATTCAGCTAACCAGAGCATAGATGTCCAAGAATGAAGTGCCTTTTCAGCGTAGGCACGTAGGTATTGTTTCAAAGTCTGATTTAGTCTCTCAGTTTGACCATCTGTTTGATGATGGTGACTAGTAGATAGTGTAGATGTCACTTGGAGTGTTTTACACCATGTCTTCCAGAAATTGGAGGCAAATTCCGACCCCCGATCGGAGAGGATAACTTTTGGCAGTCCATGATAACAAACCACTCTGTTCAGTAAAATAGTTGCCAATTCACTAGAATTGGGCAATTTCTTACAGGCAATGAAATGTCCATATTTCGTGAGACTATCTACTACCACCAGAATTACTGAATGCTGTTGAACCACTGGCAGACCGTTAATAAAGTCTAAGGAAATGTGTTCCCATGGACGACTTGGAGTTGGAAGTGGATGTAGCAACCCTTTTGGTTTTGAATGACTTGTTTTAGTGTGAGCACAGACTTCGCAGTTGTTTACCATTGCTTTTACATCTTTTGTTAGGGTAGGCCACCAAAAATAGCATTGGATCAGTTCAAGAGTTTTAGGAGTACCTGGGTGACCTGCCGTAGGTATAACATGCAACCAATGAAACACTATCTTGCGAAGTTTGGTAGTGGGTACGAACAAACGAGCGTCGTGAAAGGGTAGTCCTTGCTTGATTGACCTTTTGGGGTCTGCTTGGGCCCATGTTTGCCATTTCTCAACAGTGAAAGAGTTGCGAATTTCTTCAAAGAAACCTTCAGTTTTGATGATACATAGAACCTTGTCAGGAGCAATGATATCTCTGGAGGCTTGAAATGCAGGCAAAGTGGTAGACTCTTGGCGGGACAAGGCGTCAGCTTTGCGATTATCTTTACCAGGCCGGAAGGTTACTACAAAATCAAATTCGGCAAAAAACAGCATCCAGCGTAATTGCCGAGGAGTCAAAAGTCTGGTGGAACTCATGAATTGAAGATTACGATGATCAGTATATACTGTGACAGTGTATTTGGCACCCAACAAATAATGTTGTCTCCATTCTTTAAAGGCGTCACAAATCGCCAGAAGCTCTTTTTCAGCAATTATATAGTTCTGTTCGGCTTCGTTCAACTTCTGAGACATATAAGCTACAGGATGGAGTTGACCAGTGTCTTTATTTCGTTGTGATAAGACAGCTCCTATTGCTACATCTGAAGCATCAGCTTCCACTATGAAAGGTCGAATCGCATCAGGATGAGTCAAGACTGGGGCAGTGGAGAAAGCTTCCTTCAAAGTAGAAAAGGCTTGGTCAGCTTCTGGGGACCATACAAACTTTTCTTTCTTTCTTAATAGCTTAGTGATTGGAGCCACTGTCTTGGAGAAATGATTTATGAACCTCCGGTAAAAATTTGCAAACCCCTGGAAACATTGTACATCACGAACAGTCTTTGGGGTGGGCCAATCAGATACGGCTCTTACTTTCTTTTCTGCCATCACCATACCTTGCGGGGTAAGAATAACCCCTAGAAACTCAACTGTGGTAACATGAAACTCACACTTGGTTAGTTTGCAATATAAATGGTGTTTTCGAAGGGCTGCAAGAATTTTCTTGACATGTTGGACATGTTCGTTTTCATTGTCTGAGTAGATCAAAATGTCATTGATGTATACTATGGCAAATATGTTGAGGTACTCTCTAAGAACATCATTCAAGAAAAATGTAAATGCTGCTGGAGCATTACACAGACCAAAAGGCATAGACGGTGTATTCAAAAAGGCCATATCTTGTCTTGAACGCTGTCTTCCATTCATCACCCTCTCTCATTCTGACCAAATGATAAGCACCTCAAAGGTCAAGCTTCGTGTAGATTTTTGCTCTCTTTACTTGTTCCAATAAGACCGGAATTAGGGGTAAAGGATATTTATTCTTGATGGTGACTTTGTTCAATCCCCTATAGTCGATACAAGCTCGAAGTTCTCCATTAGCTTTAGGAACAAAAAACAAAGGCGAAGCTGCAGGAGACTTAGAGGGGCGAATGAAACCATTCTCCAAAAATTGATCTAGGTATTTTCGTAAATGTTGATTTTCATGTTCTGACAGGGCATACACACAACAGTTGGGAAGTATCGCACCTGGGGCTAGATCAATTTGGCAGTCATAAGATCTATGAGGAGGTAGGGTCTCTGCTCCTTTCTCATCAAATACATCTTTGTAAGATGAATACTGTTTGGGCAGCTGAATTTCTTTCTCCGCAGCAGTAGCTATGTAAGAGTTGCAGGCTTTTGGTACTTGAATCTTTTGGAGTCATTGGGGGTCATCACAACCCTGGCGGACGGTGTTAAAGCTGCGTAAATACCGCAAACAGGCCGGCGGACAAAAAAAGGGAAATATGACCCTGGCGGTAACCGCCAACAAAGACAGCCACTTTAACACACCGCCCGCCACGGCGGTACAGACAAGCAGCGCGGCGGTTACCACCAACAGACAGGCGGGAGACAATGTACCGCCCACACAATTACAACCCGCCAATCCGCCACCTTTTCCGGGGCGGATTCACCGTGGATGAAAACACGGCAGAAACAGCTTTTGCTATGGGAAAATGCTCACCTGAACACATCCCACGAGGAAAGAGGACACCATGGAGCCCGAATTACAAATCCTACCTGCCCTTGTCTTTCTGCTCCTCTACGACCAACAGCTACATAGGCGCCGAAGACACCGGTGAGTACTGCACCTACGACACGGGGGAGGGGGGAGGCAAAAGTTAGGGGGACACCCAACAAACATCCCCTCCCCCACCCTCGCATATTACAACATACACACCAATGCATTCACAAAAATCACAGTAACAACCCACAATCCCCCCGGAAGAATGAAAACACAAAGCGAATTTCATGCAAACATTGTAATGTGGCAATATACAGATATATATATCTCAAAATCACTCTTATTTACACATAAAAGTCGAGAAGTAGTGCAGATATGTACACAACAATATCCGTGCACCAACACCCAAAAATGCATGGGCGAGGCCCACAAACTATACCTGACCAAAATCGGAGAGAACACTGCCGGGGCATCAGATAGAAACACTACAGGCACCTCAGGGGGGAGGGAAGGGGGGGCACCTCAGCCACATGAATGCGAAGCCAGATCCACGACGGGGCTCCATGCCCATTGATGTATCCTGGGGAGTGCAAAGCCACAGTCTCTCAAGTCTCTACAGTGGGTGGGTTGCCCACTGTGCCATCCTGGGGAGTGCAAAGCCACAGTCTCTCAAGTCTATACAGTGGGTGGTTTGCCCACTGTGCCATCCTGGGGAGTGCAAAGCCACAGTCTCTCAAGTCTCTACAGTGGGTGGCTTGCCCACTGTGCCATCCTGGGAGTGCAAAGCCACAGTCTCAAAAGTAGATGCAGTTCTCTACTGGTACTGGGTGGGACTGGTGCCCAGACTGGATGAGTCTCCACGTGAAAGTTCATGTCCTGTCACTGTCCCAGCTGCACATGGGAGAAGGATGCCTGATGTGGCGGCCTCTTCATTCCTACACGGTGCATGCCCTGTTCAGTGGTGCTTTGCCATGGCGGTCTTTGCCCTGTTCAGCGGTGCTTTGCCATGGCGGTTCAGGACTGTTCAGCGGTGCTGTCACATGGCGGTTCTAGACTGTTCAGCGGTGCTTTGCCATGGCGGTCTTTGCCCTGTTCAGCGGTGCTTTGACATGGCGGTTCTGGACTGTTCAGCAGTGCTTTGCCATGGTGGTCTTTGCCCTGTTCAGCGGTGCTTTGCCATGGCAGTCTTTGCCCTGTTCAGCGGTGCTTTGCCATGGCGGTTCAGGACTGTTCAGCGGTGCTGTCACATGGCGGTTCTGGACTGTTCAGTGGTGCTTTGCCATGCAGTCTTTGCCCTGTTCAGCAGTGCTTTGACATGGCGGTTCTGGACTGTTCAGCGGCGCTTTGCCATGGCGGTCTTTGCCCTGTTCAGCGGTGCTTTGCCATGGCGGTCTTTGCCCTGTTCAGCGCTGCTTTGACATGGCATTTCTGGACGGTTCAGCGGTGCTTTGCCATGGCGGTCTTTGCCCTGTTCAGTGGTGCTTTGCCAATGGCGGTCTTTGCCCTGTTCAGCGGTGCTTTGCCATGGCGGTCTTTGCCCTGTTCAGCGGTGCTTTGACATGGCGGCTCAGGACTGTTCAACGGTGCTTTGACATGGCAGTTCTGATACGGACATTGGTGTGTGGCATGACGTTCTCTACAATGGGCATTGGTGGGTGGCATGATGTTCCATCATTGCCCAGCGGGGCTGTGGCATCCGGGCCCCTTCTGGGCTGTGACTCCGGCGGTGGTCTCCTGACCAGTAACGATACTTGGGCCCTCCTGGGCTGTGACTCTGGCGGTGGTCTCCTGACCAGTAACGATACTTGGGCCCTCCTGGGCTGTGACTTCGGCTGTGGTTTCTGGACCAGTGATGATACTTGTGCCCTCCTGGGCTGTGACTCCGGTGGTGGTTTCTGGACCAGTGACGATACTTGGGCCCTCCTGGGCTGTGACTCCGGCGGTGGTCTCCTGACCAGTAACGATACTTGGGCCCTCCTGGGCTGTGACTCCGGCGGTGGTTTCTGGACCAGTGACAATACTTGGGCCCTCCTGGGCTGTGACTCCGGCGGTGGTCTCCTGACCAGTAACGATACTTGGGCCCTCCTGAAGTGACTCCGGCGGTGGTTTCTGGACCAGTGACGATACTTGGGCCCTCCTGGGCTGTGACTCCGGTGGTGGTTTCTGGACCAGTGACGATACTTGGGCCCTCCTGGGCTGTGACTCCGGCGGTGGCAGTGGTCTCTGGACCAGTGACAACGGTGCTGGCGGTTGTGTCTGGACCGCCGGAAATGATGGCGCACTTCTCCGCCGTGACACTCACAACTGGCTGGGCAGACTTCCTCTGGACCTTCCCCACCTTTGTTGGAGTTACAGCTGACTCACCAATCCCCTTCGAACCCATGTCACTTGTTGTCCCACCAGGAGTCTTAACACGGTCCCGTCGGCCACTCTCCAATTTTAGAGCCTTAACAGGGGGTGGGCTGCCAGTGCCTTGGCTCCGGGTCCTACTGCCTGCCCTGGTGGCCGGTGCACTCCACAAACCTTGAACACGCACCACTGGTATTGGAGGCTTTTTGGCTATGGCGCTACGACGGGACTGATGAATTGGAGGGGGGTGGGGGCAAAAAGGTCAATTTGACATAGGGACAGTTTCTGACGGACACTGGGATGGGTAGCTGGAGGGGGTCTGGGAGTGGAGGAAGAGGAGGTGGTTAAGTGAAGGTGTCACTTTAGGTGTTTTGGGTGCAGGTGCAGGTACTGGAGGCTGTCGTGAGGTGGATGGATGTTGGGTGAGTGATTGCCGGCGTTTGTGTACTTTGGGAGGGGGCGTCACAGACACACTGGGAGAAGACACAGGGGACGTGTAAATGGCAGTGGAGGTGGTGAGTGCAGGTGAGCGGCTTGTAGTGCTGGGTGTCCTGGTGCGAGTCCTAGTGCCTGTAGATGTGGTGCATGCAGGTGTGTGTGTAGACGAGACTGGGAGGGAGGAGGGAGAAGAGGAGGAGGGGGACACAGTGGAGACAGTGGATGTTGCTGTGTCTGCATGTGGGTGAGGCTTGCGTGAGTGCCTGTGGTGTGTGTGGTGCCTATGTTTGCTTGAGCTACTTGTGTGTGTTGACTTGTGTGCATGCTGGTCTGTAGGTGTGCTTGGGATGGGCTTGGGTACAGGGGATTGGGTCTGGGTGGAGGAAGTTGGAGGGGGGAGGCTGGACACAGGGACAATGGCTGCCATCAGTGCTGAGGCCAGAGATTGCAGGGTTCGTTGAAGGACATCCTGACCAGAATGAATGCCCTCCAGGAATGCATTACATTGTTGCAACTCTCGTTCTACACCCTGGATGGCATTCACAATGGTAGACTGCCCAACAGTGAGTGACCTGAGGAGGTCAATGGCCTCCTCACTGAGGGCAGCTGGGGTGACTGGGGCAGGGCCTGAGGTGCCTGGGGCGAAGGTGATGCCCACCCTCCTGGGTGAGCGGGCACGGGGCGAACGCTGAGGGGCTGCTGGGAGGGCGGTGCTGGTAGGGGAGGTGGCGGCTGTACCTGTAGAAGTGGGGCGCACAAATGGTGCCACCACCACAGTGGAGCTCCCATCGGCGGACGAGTCCGTGTCGCTGGTTGGTGATCCGGTGGCCGACGTGAAGCTCCCCTCGCCCTCCGTCCCACTGGTGCATTCAGAGTCTGTGGTGTGGCCCTCCATGGCCATGTGGGATGCAGCTCCCTCGTGCTCCGGTGCCACTGTACCTCCGCCTGATGATGCTGATGTACAAGAGGACAGGGAGAGCAGGAAAAGGGGGGGAGACAGAAGAAAGAGAGTTTTAGTGCATGGCATTCCGCTACCGTTGGCGGACAAGACAGACGCAGCAGCCCCCTGCATAACTCCATGCTCCTGCCCTCTGCACATGCAATTTCTGGGATATGGCCTACATGGCAATGGTGGACATCTGCGCACATGGATGCCACAGGGGCATCTATACCTCAACTTGGCACTCTGCTGAGGTGGGGTTGAGTGCCACATGGCCTACATTACGGAGGGGCCTTGCCTACCGAATTCGCCCTGGCCTAGGGACACCCACAGCCCACCTCCCCCACCCAGACACCTCCACTGCACGCAAAGTCCGCAGAATGAGGTTGTACTCACCCCCTTGTGTCTGCTGTGATGTCCTCAAGCGCCCATCCAACTCCGGGTAGGCCACCGCCAGGATCCGGAACATCAGGGGGGTCATGGTGTGACGGGCACCCCTCCCACGTTGGGAGGCCATCCCCAGCTGAGCCTCCGCCGTCTTCTTGCTGCAGCGGCGAATGTCCTCCCATCTCTTCCGGCAGTGGGTGCCCCGTCTCTGGTTGGCCCCCAGGGTCCGGACCTCCTTGGCGATGGCACGCCAAATGTCCCTCTTCTGGTGGGCGCTGACCTACATGACATGCACAAGGAAAGAGGAACAGTCATTACCAACTGCACCGTCGATGTGAGTGCCCCCCTCCCCACTCTGGCCATGTGGCCCATTCTTTACCATGCATAAATGTTCTATGAACTCTGCCCCTTTCCCTCTACCACCCAGCCCTCTCCACCCAGGCCTAGCCCATACAACGTGCTCCCTGTGTACTAACCTGTTGGTCTGGAGGACCGTAGAGTAGCGTGTACTGGGGGAGGACCCCATCCACAAGTTTCTCCAACTCCTGTGCAGTGAAGGCAGGGGCCCTTTCCCCAGACGCAGCAGCCATCGTCGCTTCCAGACCGAGGTCACAGCAGCACTAGCAGTGTAGGTCCTCTCCTGTCGAAGGTCAGGTATCTAGTGATTGAAGAGATAGAAAATGGCGGTGACGTCCGCGGCGGTGACGTCCGCGGCGGTGCGCATCATCACCGCCGGCGCACCTGTTCATTGGCTCCTGGGACCCATAGGGTCCAATGTTAACCAATGCAGCATTGCGCCGCGGTCTACGACCGCCTACCGCGACGGTGTGCAATGCCAGCGCAGTTACCCCACAATCCCATTGTCCCAGTTTAGAGGTCAGGCAGCCGCCATTTCAGGGACCCACATGGCTTCATTTACTACTGCGTCACACATAGCTAGGCCTACACTCAACACACACACAGGAAGGGTTTTGTGTCTGGTGTAGTCTTGTGTGTAACTGTGGGTACATACCTGGAGGAATAGAGACTGGTTCTTCGCTGTTGTCCTTCATAGGCACCGTCAGCTGGGACATATGAGAAGATGGCGGAATCCTCCGGTGTACCGACCGCTGGTGGACCTGTTGACAATGGAAGAAAGACATGTCATCGTCACCTACAGGTTTGACCGTGCCACTATCCAGGAACTATGTACCCAGTTGGAGCCAGACCTGATGTCACCGATCCGCCATCCGACTGGAATCCCCCCGTGACTTGCAGGTGCTGTCAGTGCTCCATTTCCTTGCAAGTGGGTCATTTCAGACAACAGTGGCCATGGCATCAGTGATGTCCCAGCCTATGTTTTCCAACGTGTTGTCCAGAGTGTTGTCTGCCCTGCTGAAACACGTAAGGAGATACATCATATTCCCTCAGGTGGAGGATTTACCTACAGTGAAAGGTGACTTCTATGCCCTTGGACCTATCCCCAACATCATAGGTGCCATTGATGGGACCTATGTAGCTCTGGTCCCCCCCGCAGGAGTGAACAGGTGTACAGGAACAGGAAGAGTTATCATTCCATGAATGTCCAGATGGTCTGTTTGGCAGACCAGTACATCTTGCAGGTAAATGCTATGTTCCCTGGCTCAGTGCATGATGCCTACATCCTGCGGAATAGCAGCATCACTGATATGATGGGTCAACTGCAGAGGCACCGTGTATGGCTATTGGGGGACTCTGGTTACCCCAACCTTTCCTGGCTATTGACCCCAGTGAGGAATCCCAGGACCAGGGCAGAGGAACGCTACAATGAGGCCCATGGGCGGACTAGGAGGGTGATCGAAAGCACCTTCGGCCTCCTTAAGGCCAGGTTCAGGTGCCTCCATATGACAGGTGGATCCCTATTCTACTCACCGAAGAAGGTGTGCGACACCATCGTCGCCTGCTCCATGCTCCATAATTTGGCATTGCGACGCCAGGTGCCTTTTCTGCAGGAGGATGATCCAGATGACGGTGTTGTAGCAGCTGAGGAGCCTGTGGAGCCTGTGGACAGTGATGAGGATGAAGCTGAGGAAGAAGAAAACGACAACAGGGAGTCAGTCATACAGCAATATTTCCAGTGACACACAGATGAGAACATTTTCTGGTTTGACATTACATTAACTTTCACACGTCTACCTCTATCCTGTACCTACATTTCACTCACTATTTGTTAATTGAGTTGTACCCTTCCATTTCAGTTTCACAAGTGTGGTAACCTACGTGTCAACTGCTTGCATCCTTCAAGGGCTTGTGATGTGTGACATAGGTATGTTAGCCTTACAATGGGTAACCCATTATGACACTGTGATTGATAATACAAAGTACCAAATCATAGACTGACTCTAGATTTTTTGGTGTTTCAAGGGTGTTTATTTAAGTGCTCATAAAATGTTGGGGGGTTGTAAAATGGTGATGGGTGATGGTGGAGGAATGTCCATGGCAGAGTCCAGTCTATTAGTCTCACAGGTGCCCTGGCCATCTGGGCTTTGGAAGTGGAGCTGGGGCAGTTCGAATATGGACAGGGTAACAAAGTGGGACAGTGGGGGGACAATCAGGTGGTCTTATTTCCTGGCGGAGGTCTTGCCATCTTGCTCTGTCCTGTTCCTGGATCTCAGGGACCGCTTGCGTGGTGGTTGTCCGTCTGCAGGGGGTGGGGTGCTGGTGTGGTGGTCCTGTGGCGATGCCTCCTGTCCACTAGCGCCGGCGGAGGTGGAGGGGAGTTCATCGTCCTGGCTAGTGTCAGGGGCCCCTTGGAGTGCCACGGTGACCCTCAAGGTCTTTTGAATATCCGTCAGAACCCCTACGATGGTGCCCAGGGTGGAGCCAATGGTCCTGAGCTCCTCCCTGAACCCCAAATACTGCTCCTCCTGCAGACGCAGGGTCTCCTGCAACTTGTCCAGGACCGTCGCCATCGTCTCATGGGAGTGGTGGTAGGCTCCCATGATGGAGGAGAGGGCCTCGTGGAGAGTTGGTTCCCTTGGCCTGTCCTCCCTCTGTCGCACAGCAGCCCTCCCAGTTCCCCGGTGTTCCTGTGCCTCCGTCCCCTGGACCGTGTGCCCACTACCACTGCCCCCAGGTCCCTGTTGTTGTTGGGGTGGTGGGTTAGCCTTGGTGCCCTGTAGTGGTGGACACACCGCTGATAGACCTGTCCTGGGTAGGGAGGCTTGGGCCCGCAGGGTGGGTGTTGTGCTGGTGTTACCAGAGGGTGGAAGCTCGGTGTTGGGCTGTGGCTGGCCAAGGGGAACCGACTGTCCTGAGTCCCACGATGGTCCGAGCTGGTCATCAAGATCCAGTGGGGCAGAGCTGCTGTCGTCACTGTGGGCCTCTTCTGGGGGTGGAGTGGTGTTGTCTGGACCCTCTGGTGTGGTGACGGACCTTCGGGTACCTGCAGGGGTATAAGTACATGATTATTGCATGTGTGTGTGTCATGGTGTGCAATGGGTGGGTGTGCGTGTACCCCAGTGCAAGCATTCCTGTGTGGGGGCTTGTGTGATGATGGTTGGGGGGGTGTTCTGGGTATGTGCAGTGAGCATGCTTTAGTGAGGGGTGACCATGCTTAGTTGTGTCATGCAGGGCTTGGTGTTGGGATGGGTGGTTTTTGTTATGGGTAGATTAGTGAGGATTTGGGGTGATAGGGGAGGGTGTGAGGGTGGGGGTGTGTGATAGCATGCAGGTAGGGTGGGGGATGTGATAGTTAAGATTTGACTTACCAGTGTCCCATCCTCCACCGACTCCTCCAAGTCCTCAGGATGCAAGATGGTGAAGACTTGCTCCTCCCATGTTGTTAGTTGTGGGGGAGGAGGTGGGGGTCCGCGCCAGTCCGCTGCACCGCGATGTTGTGCCTGGAGACCGTGGAACGCACCTTCCCCGGTAGGTCGTTCCACCTCTTCCTGATGTCCTCCCTATTTCTTGGGTGCTGTCCCACGGCATTGACCCTGTCCCCTATTCTGCGCCATAACTCCATCTTCCTGGCTATTGATGTGTGCTGTACCTGTGAGCCAAATAGCTGTGGCTCTACCCGGACGATTTCCTCCACCATGACCCTGAGCTCCTCCTCGGAGAAGTGGGGGTGTCTTTGGCGTGACATGGGGTGGTGTGTGTGAGTGTGGGGTGGTGTATGTGATGATGAGTGTGGTGAGTGTAGTGGTATATGGTGTTTTGTGCGTGGATGTTGTGTGGGTGATGGTGTTGTGTGCCTCTGTGTGATGGGGTTGTCAATAGCTGTGCTCTCTCTCTCGCCTTCTCTCTCAACCCTTCTGGTTGTAGGGGTTTGTGGGTGATGTGGGTGTGTGTTTTATATTGTGTTGGGTTTGTACCGCCAATGGAATACCGCGGTTGAATGACCGCCGTGTGGATTCGTGGGTCGTAATAGCATGGGCGTGTTTCTGTTGGCGTGGAGGTGGAGGATTTGTTTCCGCATATTTATCGCTGACCTTTGGTGTGGCGGTGTTGTGTGGGTGTCTGAATTTCGGCGGATTCCATGATGTGTGTCATAATTGCTGTGGCGGTCTACCGCGGCCGCGGCGGTGTATTGGCGGTCTTCTGCACGGCGGTAAGCGGCTTTTACCGCCAATGTTGTAATGACCCCCATTGTTCTTTACATAGCACAGTTGAGAACATAATTTTTCGTTCTGCCCAATTGATCTCTGGATTGTGATGAGTTAACCATGGCAAGCCAAGGATAATCCCATATTGGGGGGCATTGATTACGTCAAGGATGATTTTCTCTTTATGTTTCTTTCTTTGATTCTTATCTTCACAAATCATCGACAAAGGGATAGTCTGAAGAGTTACTGGACCTCCAGTCAAGAGTTTTCCATCGACTGCCTGGATGATTTCTAGTGTCTTCTTTTCAATACATGGGATCCCCCATGCACGAACCAATTGGGCGTCAACAAAGTTCCCAGTAGCCCCAGAATCGACTAGAGCTTTTTTTAAATAGATCTTTTTCTTCACCTGAACTCTTATTTCCAGTTTAAGATGTCTAGATTGTGAAGGGTCCACGGTGACACCCAAGAGCAACCCTTCTCTGCATCTCGGGTGTTTTAGTTTTCCAACTCGACTGGTACATTGGCTGCGACCTTCTGAACTGGACCTTGCTTGTTCTTTGGTTTGATTGGGCAATCTTTGGCAAAATGACCCTTCCGCCCACAATAAAGACATTGTCCATTTTTTCTGCGTAGGTCCTTTTCATCTTTGGTCAAAGGTCTTCTGATGATTCCAATTTCCATCGGTTCCAGCGTTCTTTCTTTCGGAGTTCTTGAGTCTCTGTTATCATGTACACGCCATGAATATTTTTCAGTCTTTTTGCGCATTTCTTTACGTTCTGATAAACGATGATCAAGCCTCAAGACAAGGTTTATTAATTCTTGACAGTCTGTAGGTTGTGGATCGATTTGCGCTAAGATATCTTTTAGTTCCTCTTTAAGTCCCTTGTAAAACAAGACCATTTGTTTTTCTTCAGGCCAGGATGTCTCGGCAACCAGCCGGTTAAAGTTGGCTAGATACGACACTAGGTCCTGATTCCCTTGGCGCAAATCTAATAATTCACGATCTGCTGACTGTGTTACAGTTCTATGATCAAAAACTCTCTCAAACTCACGAACAAAATTTCTCCAGTTGTACAACAAGGGACTATCTTTACGCACAAGAGGAATTGCCCAGGTAGCTGCATCCCCAGACAGATATGATAACAAGAAAGCTACTTTGGACTGGGCATCTGGGAAAGTATGTGTTCTACAGGTGAAGTGTAGTTCCACTTGAACCAGGAAAGATTGCGCTTTCAAAGGGTCACCTGAAAAACGTTCTGGGGGAGCTAAAGGAATTGCGAAAGGGACATTGAGGGAAATGCTTGTCGGATTACTTCCAGAAGTCTGAGAAGAAGTACCTGGCCAAGACACACCTGTGGGACTTTGTTCCTTCTTCTCTACCTTATCTTGTAACTGACTCACTCTCTCAGCTAGGCTAGTTGTCAATTCTTTGGATGATACCACCTCTGCCTGGAGCTGGGTGATAGCCTTGACTAACTCGTCCAGCGTGGCCATACTGAGAACATCCACATACCAGGAGGATAATAATTTGTGGGCTCACTATTCTGTCAGAGTCACCAGATCCTCGGGGTCTGCGCACGTTCCCAACACGTCCACCACTGAACAGCTCCAAGACTCTGATAAATAAATCACAGAGGATAAGAGAGTTCAAGAGGGGAAGAGGGGATTAGGAAGGGAACAGCTGGGAAAGAGACCTGTAGTAAGAAAAAGGTTAAAACACACAATATGAAAATTACATCTCATGAAATCAATACTAGACTATGACTCTAAGCCTAGTCATTCTGAATACATGAACAACCGAAGAATTAGGCTTAAAATGACTAAGTTTCGAGATGGCCGGATACCTGTAAGGGAATCAAGATGGATTAAATGAAACTTTCAAATTCAAGTACTCCCTTTACATGAAAATCAGGAAAACATTCTGAATAAGTTCTAAACCAGTCATATGAATCCTTTTTTGAGAATGCATCCTAGGACCATGCAATATTGCATCTAGAAACTCTGGTGTTCTGTGTTCTCTTGAAATGTTTCAACACGAATTGTGCACATTGCAGATTTTCATATATATAGTAAACACCATAAAAGGATTGTGCACCATGAATAACACAATATGGATTCAGGAAACAAATCACACAACTTGTCAACTCAAATATTACCTAATAAATGTCTTAGAATAAATGGCATACAATGAACAACATGAATTAAGCTCGAAGAGAGAATCGTGCGTCTTGCCGATTCGAGTGCCACCATGTAAAATGTCAAGAAATGGTAGCACACAATGAATAACGGTTAAATCACCATTAAACGAATCGCTCGTCTTGCTGATTCGCAAGCCACCATACAAATGTCAAGAAATGGTAGCGCGCAATGAATAACAAGATCAAATCAGCATGAAACGAATCGCGCGTCTTGCCGATTCGCAAGCCACCATGCAAATGTCATGAAATGGTAGCGCGCAAAGTAATCTGTTAATCATTAAAGAATTATGCCAAGAATATGAAAGTTCTCGAGTACAGCGTCGGGATGTCAGCCCAACCACCGTCTTACCGCCCAGAACAAGGATCACCAATGAAGAATGAAGGGCAGAGGCCTGGAAGATCAAATAGGCCACCGGGACAGGAGCTCAGGAAGTAGCTGCTGCTGTGCACCGGGACCTCTGAATAGTGAGCACTTGGAGCTGGGCTGGCTCCCTTTTATAGAGTCTTGGCCCAGCCCACAACCACACCCAGGCATGCTGCAGGGAAAGTCTCTGGAAGGCCCTGGAAAGGGACCACACCCTAACACGCTCTGAAAGCCTGCAGCAATACATTGCAAATTAACAGTATTTGTAAACATATTAAAAATAAGTCTTCAGCATTAAACTCTGCAATGCAAAAGGTTAAACAACAACATATCAGCACAATGCATAAAGTACGTTGTTTTGAGAGTGCTGGATTTTTGCATTCTAGTCGCCAATAGAGCGCGCACTGCCCTGGTGTTTACAGAATGACTCACTGCATGATGTCCCTATAGGCAACTGCCAGAGTGCAAACTTTAACATTACACATGAGTAACAATCAAGGGGCTTCCATTATGGCTACAGAATGTATTGTCTTTGTGCATGTGAGAACATGTGGCCTACATTTCTTTGGACAAATGTGTCTATCCTACTGAGATGGCAGCCAACAAACAAAGGAATGCATTGTACAGTGTTTACTAGGTGATCAAGCTACTGAGCCACATACCATGGCCTCGCAGGAGTCATCACACTGTCTGCACTGTAGGACTGTCAGTTATACAATCTGCCTGTACAGGACAAATATGACATGTGTGAAAGTGATAACAGAGCTGTGGGAGTAAAGGACATGTCATGAGTCTGAGACCCCAAAAACCTCACACAACACAATGTGACTGAACTTAACATACAGGGCTGCCCACCAATACCTTCACATCGTCCTTCCCATTGAAGCCACACAGACTGCAACTAAAGGCACACAAGAAGTCTAACTGGCACAGAGGGGTACCTTCCAGCCTTTGAGGAGGGAAAGGATGGTGAAGTACAGAGAAAAGTGTGTACATGAGGGACTTACCTGCTCCTCTAGTGAGCCACAGAGCTGTTCATACAAGGGTAGGACCTCAGACCCCAGCCTCTCCAGCTCCTCTGGTGAGAAGGCAGGGGCCCTATCACCTGCAGGATGTGGCATGACTGCTTCCACAGGCAGCACCCAGCAGCTCAGGTCATTGAGGTTTTGCAGGCAGCAGTGTCAGGAGCCACATAAGTGAATCTGAAGAACATGGCAGTCACATCCGCCACTTACGTGGCTGTCACCACTGGTGGACACAGTCATTGGCCCGCAACTGCCACTAGCAACAATGTTAGCCTATGCCTGTGTCCACCGGGTTGCAACTGCCATGACGACTTCTGCTGGTGGTTGCAGGCAGTCCCTAACTTCCAGTGGAATACGTCAGGCATCTACAATTTTAGTGGCCTGAAGTGCTGTATCCTGCTGTTGTAACTGTGTCACACCTGCAAAAAAGGATTTTTGACCTTGCAACATCCTTATCTTGTCTTGTCTTGTAGGTCCTATTACTCAAACACCATTGTGGTATGTTGCAGGGCACAGATGGCATTTAACAGTGGACACAGTCCACCACCGCTGACAGTCATTTTGGCGGTCAGGATTAACAGTAACATTACGAGGGGAAAATGTGTTGCACATGTTTGA
The DNA here is from genome assembly GCF_031143425.1 of Pleurodeles waltl. Taxonomy (NCBI): domain Eukaryota; kingdom Metazoa; phylum Chordata; class Amphibia; order Caudata; family Salamandridae; genus Pleurodeles; species Pleurodeles waltl. The sequence goes on from NC_090445.1 coordinate 1,012,210,443, forward strand.
GTTTGGTCCATATCCATGTTGCAGACACGTGTGGTAAACCATGGGGGGCACATGTGACCCTTCTGTTATTTGCAACTGTGTACAGGGTGCCATGTCTATCCAGTCTGAAATGCTTTGTCACATGATATCATTGACATGCATCATGTATGTTACTGTGGACACACTGACTAATGTTAAAAATCATGTATTCTCATACATAGGTACCCACGAAGAGGGCAGATGTGACAACCTCCTATCTACCAACCATTGTCAGACCTTCAGACCATGGAAGAGCGCCACATCACACTGCTCTACCATCTGAATAGGCAAACAATAGTGGACTTAGGTCTTCAGTTGGAGCCAGATCTGATGCCAGCTATTAATTAGACAACCAGCATACCACCCATTGTACAAGTGATGTCAGTGTTGCACTTCTCAGCCACAGGGTCAATCCAACATACAGTTGCCCCATCTGCTGGTATATCCGAGCCTATGTTCAGTCTGGTTTTGAAGGAAGTCCTCTCAGCAACGTTGAAACACCTGGACAGCGTGAGACTTTAGCCCATGTGAAGGCTGACTTTTATGGATCTGCACGCATCCCACATGTGGTGAGAGCCATTGATGGCACACGTTGGCTCGGTCCCACTGCAGGCCAATAAACAAGTATATCGGAACCAAAAGAAATTCCATTCCATCAACATGCAAGTTGTCTGTTTAGTGGATCTCTGCATTTCACATGCATATGCCTGTTATCCGGGTTCAGTCCATGATTCCTTCATAACTCAGAACAGCACTGTACTCCAGATGATGTCACAACTGTACTCAGAGAGGGCCTGGCTGGTTTGTAAGTCACATCTGTTCTGTTTGTGTGTATGCAATGTCTGGTGCTACAATCATGAAGTGAGTGACCCATTGTTGAACATATGTCCATTTCTTTAACTGGAGACTCCTCATATCCAAACCATCCTTGGTTGTTGACGCTAGTGAAGAATCCAAGTATGCCAGGTGGAAGTCCGCTTCAATGAGGCTCATATAAGAACAAGGCGGGTAGTGGAGCGGGCTTTGGACTTCTGAAGGCCAGATTCCTGTGTCTTGACCGGACTGGTGGAGCCATCCTCTATTCACCCAGGAAAGTGTGTCAGATCACTGTGGCCTGCTGCCACCGGAGAAAGTCAGCTACAGAAACAAGAAATATAGAAAAAAAGGATAATGTAAGGAGGAATAACAAGAATAAACATTAAATAGAATGAAGAGAATAAAATAAAAACACAATATAAGAGAAAGGAGGAAATATTAATCTAATGGGAGAGGTAAAAGAGAAATAAATTATATTAAAGAGAACGTACTGGGGCTAGAAGAGACTGCTGCGGCTGCGACGCTGGTGGTGGCAGTGTAATGTAGAGAAGGGAGGACAGAGGAGTCAGCATGACTTCTTAAATAATCAGCCCAAGTGAGCGCCTACAGCAACAAGCAAAATTAGGTAGCACTGAGAACCTGGCTCACTCAAATTGGATCACAAAATGTTATGTTATGTGAACTTAATTTACCTCTGAGTGTGATCAGCATGCTATTTGAAACAAATAGCATCATAGGATAGAGCACAACAAAATTATTAATAATTAATTACTACTAATTACTAGTACTCACCAAGCCTCGCAACCTGGATGCCAACCAGGTAGAGCATGTCCCTCTCCCAGTCCAGGATATCGGCCCAGCTGCTGGGTGTGCCAAACCCCAGTGCATCGGCAGATACAATGGCTCACCCTCCCCCATCTTCCTCAGGCTGTACCCACTCCTGGGCATGCCACCTGCTGCCAGCATGGAGGCGAGGTGGCACTGCACAAAACAAACAAGTGTGCCCACCTCCTCATCACTGAAAATGGTGCAAGGCTGCACCCCTTGGTGGCGATGGAGCCCGCAGTGTGTGTGATTCGCTGCACTGGCACTGCCTCACCTCCCACATTCTGCCATGAAACTGGATGGAATATAAAAATAAGATAGGTGGAAGAGAAGGAATAGGGAGGAAGACATTAAGGAGGTCATTACAACCCTGGCGGACGGTGTTAAAGCGGCGGTAAGACCGCCAACAGGCCGACGGTAAAAAATTGGAATTATGACCGTGGCGGAAACCGCCAACAAAGACAGCCACTTTAACACTCCGACCGCCACAGCGGTACACACAAACACCGCGCGGTCACCGCCAACAGACAGGCGGAAGACAATGTACCTCCCACAGTATCACAACCTACCAATCCGCCACCTTTTCAGGGGCGGATTCACTGCGGATAAAAACACTGCGGAAACAGCCATTTCGAAGGAAAAACGCTCACCTCTACACACTCCACGAGGTACGACGACACCATGGAGCCTGAACTCCATATCCTTCCTGCACTAGTCTTCCTGCTCCTGTACGACGATCATCAACGCCGGCGGCGAAGACAACGGTGAGTACTGCACCTACGACATAGGGGAGGGGGAGGCAAAAGACAGGGACACACACACGCAACACCCCCACCCCGACCCTCACCCACTACAACACACACACCAATGCATTTCCAAACATTACAGTAACAACCCCCAACCCCCCCGGAAGAATGCAAAGACAAAAGGAAATGAGTTGAACCATTGTAATATATCAAAATACAGTAACCAAATATATATATATATAAATATATATATATACACATTAAACAAAATATACACCACGATTAGTAGTGCAGGTAATGCACAACTCATTGTCCGTGGACCACTGGGCCCAAAATGCATGGGCGAGGCCCACACAAGATACCTGATCAAAACGGAGAGAACACTGCTGGGGCATCAGATAGAAATACAACAGGCACCTCAGGGGGAAGGGACGGGGGGCACCTCAGCCGGATGAGTGCACCACGCCAGATCCACGAGGGGGCTCCATGCCCATTGATGTATCCTGGGGAGTGCAAAGCCACAGTCTCTCAAGTCTCTACAGTGGGTGGGTTGCCCACTGTTCAATCCTGGGGAGTGCAAAGCCACAGTCTCTCAGGTCTCTACAGTGGGTGGTTTGCCCACTGTTCAATCCTAGGGAGTGCAAAGCCACAGTCTCTCAAGTCTCACAAGTGGGTGGGTTGCCCACTGTTCAATCCTGGGGAGTTCAAAGCCACAGTCTCTCAAGTCTCTACAGTGGGTGGTTGGCCCACTGTTCAATCCTGGGGAGTGCAAAGCCACAGTCTCTCAGGTCTCTACAGTGGGTGGTTTGCCCACTGTTCAATCCTGGGGAGTATAAAGCCACAGTCTCTCAAGCCTCTACAGTGGGTGGTTTGCCTACTGTTGAATCCTGGGGAGTGCAAAGCCACAGTCTCTCAAGTCTATACAGTGGGTGGGTTGCCCACTGTTCAATCCTGGGGAATTCAAAGCCACAGTCTCTCAAGTGGATGCCTTTCTCCCCTGGTTCTGGAGGGGGACTAGTGCCCAGGGTGCTTCATCCTGTGCAGGACAGAGGTAGTGGATGCATAGCTCCACTGGTTCTGGAGGGGGACTGGTGCCCAGAGTGCTTCATCCTGTCAAGGACAGAGGAAGTGGATGCCTTTCTCCACTGGTTCTGGAGGGGGACTGGTGCCCAGAGTGCTCCATCCTGCCAAGGACAGACTGAGTGGATGCATGTCTCCACTGGTTCTGGAGGGGGACTGGTGCCCAGAGTGCTTCATCCTGCCAAGGACAGAGGTAGGGGATGCCTTTCTCCACTGGTTCTGGAGGGGGACTGGTGCCCAGAGTGCTTCATCCTGTGCAGGACAGAGGTAGTGGATGCATGTCTCCACTGGTTCTGGAGGGGGACTGGTGCCCAGAGTGCTTCATCCTGCCAAGGACAGAGGTAGTGGATGCATGTCTCCACTGGTTCTGGAGGGGGACTGGTGCCCAGAGTGCATCACTCTCCCCATGACGGTCCCAGTTGCGTCCCTGCCCCTGCCGCTCATGGGCTATCGGTGCTTGAGTTGGCGGTCCTTGCCCTGTTCAGCGGTGCTTGCCCTGTTCAGCGGTGCTTGCCATGGCGGTCTTTGCCCTGTTCAGCGGTCCTTGCCCTGTTCAGCGGTGCTTGACCTGTTCAGCGGTGCTTGCCATGGCGGTCTTTGCCCTGTTCAGCGGTCTTTGCCCTGTTCAGCGGTCCTTGCCCTGTTCAGCGGAGCTTGCCCTGTTCAGCGGTGCTTGCCATGGCGGTCTTTGCCCTGTTCAGCGATGCTTGGCCTGTTCAGCGGTGCTTGCCATGGCGGTCTTTGCCCTGTTCAGCGGTCCTTGCCCTGTTTAGCGTGCTTGACCTGTTCAGCGGTGCTTGCCATGGCGGTCCTTCATTGCCCAGCTGGGCTGGGGCTGGCGGTCCTTCATTGGGCAGCTGGGCTGTGGCTGCCGGGGCCCTCCTGGGCAGCTGGGCTGTGGCTGGCGGTGGCCTCCTGGCCAGTGATGATCAGGCTGCCCTCCTGGGCACTGACTCTGGTGGTGGCCTCGTGGCCAGTGACGATAGGGCTGCCCTCCTGGGCACTGACTCTGGCGGTGACCTCCTGGCCCCTGACGATCGGGCTGCCCTCCTGGGCACTGACTCTGGCGGTGGCCTCCTGGCCACTGACAATCGGGCTGCCCTCCTGGGCACTGACTCTGGCGATGGCCTCCTGGCCAGTGACGATCGGGCTGCCCTCCTGAGCACTGACTCTGGCGGTGGCCTCCTGGCCAGTGACGATTGGGCTGGCGGTGACCTCCTGGGTAGCGGGTATGATGGCAGTCTTCTCCGCCGTGCTGCTCCTCCCAGACTTTGGCGATTTCTTCTGCCCCTTCCCCACCTTGGGAGGAGTCACAGATGAGTGGACACTCCCCCCGGGACCCTTGTGAGCGGCTTTGCTGGCTGGAGTCTTCCCCAACTCCCACCGGGCACTAATCAACTTCTGGTGCTTCACAGGGGGGTGGCTGGCTGTGCTGTGGCTCTGTGTCACACTGGCTGCCCTGGTGCCCAGTGCACTCCACATACCTCTAACAACAGGCACCACTGGTCCCGGAGATTTTTTGGCTGAGGTGCTAGTACGGGACCTATGAATTGGAGGGGGGGTGGGAAAGAGGTCAAGCTTGGTCAGGAAAAGTTTCTTAGGAACACTGGGATGGGTAGCTGGAGGGGGTCTGGGAGTGGAGGAAGAGGAGGTGGTTGTAGGAGGTGTAACTTTTGTGGCTTTGAGTGCAGGTGCATGCGCTGGAGGCTGTCATGAGGTGGATGTATGTTGGGTGGGTGTGTGCCTGCGTTTGTGTACTTTGGGTGGGGGCGTCACAGACACACTGGGAGAAGACACAGGGGACGTGTAATTGGTAGTGGGGGAGGTGAGTGTACGTGAGAGGGGTGTGGTGGTGGGTGTGCTGGTGCGGGACCTAGTGGCTGTAGTGGTAGTGCATGCAGGTGAGAGTGTAGATGAGACTGGGAGGGAGGAGGGAGATGACGAGGAGGGGGAAACAGTGGAGGCAGTGGATGTTGGTGTGTCTGTATGTGTGTGATGCTTGCGTGAGTGCCTGTGGGATGTGTGGTGCTTATGTTTGCCTGAGCTTTCCTTGTGTTGTGAGGTGTGTGCATGCTGGTCTGATGGTGTGCTTGGGATAGGCTGGGGTACAGGGGATTGGGTCTGGGTGGAGGAAGTTGGAGGGGGGAGACTAGAGACAGGGACAATGGCTGCCATCAGTGCTGAGGCCAGAGTTTGCAGGGTTCGATGAAGGGCAGTCTGACCAGAATGAATGCCCTCCAGGAATGCATTTGTGCGTTGCAATTCCCTTTCTACACCCTGGATGGCATTCAAAATGGTAGACTGCCCAACAGTGAGTGACCTGAGGAGGTCAATGGCCTCCTCACTGAGGGCAGCAGAGGTGACAGGGGCAGGGGCTGAGGTGCCTGGGGCGAAGGTGATGCCCACCCTCCTGGGTGAGCGGGCACGGGGTGAAGGCTGTGGGGCTGCTGGGAGGGCGGTGCTGGTAGGGGGGGTGGCAGCTGTACCTGTAGAAGTGGGGGGCACAGATTTTGCCACCACCACAAGGGAGCTCCCATCGGAGGACAAGTCCGTGTCGCTGGTTGCAGATCCTGTGACCGCCGTGAAGCTCCCCTCGCCCTCCGTCCCACTGGTGTATTCTGAGTCCGTGGTGTGGCCCTCCATGGCCATGTGGGATGCAGCTCCCTCGTGCTCCAGTGCCACTGTACCTCCGCCTGATGATGCTGATGCACACAAGAACAGGGAGACCACAAAAAGGGGGGGACGACAGAAGAAAGACAGGTTGAGTGCATGGCTTACCGCTACCGTTGGCGGACAATACAGACACAGCAGCCCCCTGCACTGTTGGGCTCTACAGATGCAGTTCCTGGGATATGGCCTACATGGCTATGGTCGACATCTGCACAGATAGATCACACAGGGGCATGTATACCTGTCCTTGGCACTCTACAGAGGTGGGGTGGAGTGCCACATGGCCTGCATTACGGAGGGGCCTAGCCTACGGAACTCGCCCTGGCCTAGGAGAACCCACAGCCCTCCTCCCCCACCCAGACACCTTCACTGCGCGCAAAGTCCGCAGAATGATGTTGTACTCACCCCCTTGTGTCTGCTGTGATGCCCTCAAGTGCCCATCCAACTCAGGGTAGGCCACCGCCAGGATCCGGAACATCAGGGGGGTCATGGTGCGACGGGCACCCCTCCCACATTGGGAGGCCATCCCCAGCTGAGCCTCCGCCGTCTTCTTGCTCCAGCGGCGAATGTCCTCCCATATTTTCCGGCAGTGGGTGCTCCGTCTGTGGTGGACTCCCAGGGTCCGGACGTCCTTGGCGATGGCACGCCAAATATCCTTCTTCTGGTGGGCGCTGTCCTAAATGAAATGTACAGGGGAAGAAGAGAAGTCATTAGCAACTGCACCGTCGAAGTGAGTGGCCCACATCCCTACCCTTCCCATGTGGCACATGCATTCCCAGTCCATCATGCACGCAGAACCGTGGCCCCTTCCTTCTTAAAACCAGCCCTCTCCACTCAGGCATAGCCCATACAACGTGCTCCCTGTGTACTTACCTGTTGGTCTGGAGGACCGTAGAGTAGCGTGTACTGGGGGAGGACCCCGTCCATGAGCTTCTCCAACTCCTGTGCAGTGAAGGCAGGGGCCCTTTCCCCAGATGCACGAGCCATTGTCTCTTCCAGACCGAGGTCACAGCAGCACTTGCAGTGTAGGTCCTCTCCTGTCGAAGATCAGGTATCGAGTGATTGAACAGATAGAAAATGGCAGTCACGTCCGCGGCAGTGACGTCCGCGGCGGTGCGTACCATCACCGCCGGCGCACTTCGTCATTGCCTCCTGGGACCCATAGGGTCCAATGTTAACCAATGCAGCATTGCGCCGCGGTCTTCGTCCGCCTACCACGACGGTGTACAATGCCAGCGCAGTTACCTCATATCCCATTGTCCCACTTTAGAGGTCAGGCAGCCGCCATTTCAGTGGCCCACATGGCTTCATTTTCAACTGCGTCACACATACTTAGGCCTAGACTCAACACACATACAGGCAACTTTTTGGATTATGTTTCGTGTTCTGTGTAGACTGTGGGTACATACCTCTGAGTTGTTTGACTCTGTGGTCGCTGTTGTCCTTCCTAGGCACCGTCCGCTGGGACATGTGAGGAGATGGCGGAATCCTCCGGTGTACTGACCGCTGGTGGACCTGTTGACAATGGAGGAGCGACATTTAATCATCACCTACAGGTTTGACCATGCCACAATCCAGGAACTGTGTACCCAGTTGGAGCCTGACCTGATGTCAGCAATCCGCCATCCCACAGGAATCCCCCCTCAAGTGCAGGTGCTATCAGTGCTCCATTTCCTTGCAAGTGGGTCATTTCAAACAACAGTGGCCATGGCTTCAGGGATGTCCCAGCCTATGTTTTCAAAGGTGTTGTCCAGAGTGTTGTCTGCCCTGCCGAAACACAAGCAGAGCTACATCGTTTTCCCTCAGGTGGAGGATTTGCCTACAGTGAAAGGTGAATTCTATGCCCTTGGACATATCCCTAACATCATAGGTGCCATTGATGGGACCCATGTAGCTCTGGTCCCCCCCCACAGGAGTGAACAGGTGTACAGGAACCAGAAGAGTTATCATTCCATGAATGTACAGATGGTATGTTTGGCAGACCAGTACATCTCCCAGGTAAATGCTATGTTCCCTGGCTCAGTGCATGATGCCTACATCCTGCGGAATAGCAGCATCCCTTATGTGATGGGTCAACTCCAGAGGCACTGGGTGTGGCTATTAGGGGACTCTGGTTACCCCAACCTGTCATGGCTACTGACCCCAGTGAGGAATCCCAGGACCAGGGCAGAGGAACGCTACAATGAGGCCCATGGAGGACTAGGAGGGTGATCGAATGCACCTTCGGCCTCCTGAAGGCCAGGGTCAGGTGCCTCCATATGACAGGGGGTTCCCTATTCTACTCACCAAGGAAGGTGTACCAGATCATCGTGGCCTGCTGTATGCTTCACAATTTGGCTTTGCGACGCCAGGTGCCTTTTCTGCAGGAGGATGGTCCAGATGACGGTGTTGTGGCAGCTGTGGAGCCTGTGGACAGTGATGAGGAGGAAGCAGAGGAAGAAGACATTGACAACAGGGACTCAGTTATCCAGCAATATTTCCAGTGACAAACAGGTGAGAATACATTCCTGCCTACTACAAGTACTTTCACACTTCTACCTCTATCCTGTCTGTCGATTTCAACCAGTATATGGTAACTGAGTTGTACATTTCCATTACGGTTTCACAGGTGTGGTTTCCAACGTGTGTCATCTGCTTAGATTCCTCATGGACTTGAGATGTGTGACATAGGTATGTTGACATTCCATTTGAGAACGCATTTTGTCACTGTCATTGCTATAATACATTTTCTAAATCACAGACTGACTCCAAGTTGTTTTGTGCTTCAAGGGTGTTTATTTAAGTGCTAAATATTGGAGGGGGGTTGTAAGATGGTGAGGGGTGATGGTGGAGGACTGTCCATGGCAGAGTCCAGTCTATGAGTCTCACAGGTGCATTGCCCATATGGGCATAGGAAGTGGAGCTGGGGCAGTTCCAATATGGACAGGGTTACAAAGTGGGACAGTAGGATGACAATCAGGGTGGTCTTATTTCTTGGAGGGAGTCTTGCCATCGTGCTCAGTCTTGATCCTGGTTCTCAGAGACCGCATGCGGGGTGGTTCTCCGTCTGCAGGGGGTGGGGTGCTGGTGTGGTGGTCCTGTGGCGGTGCCTCCTGTCCACTAGCGCCGGCGGAGGTGGTGGGCAGTTCATCTTCCTGGCTAGTGTCAGAGGCCCCTTGGAGTGCCACAGTGTCCCTCCTGGTGTTCAGTATCTCCTTCAGCACCCCTACGATGGTGCCCAGGGCGGTGCTGATGGTTCTGAGTTCCTTCCTGAAGCCCATATACTGTTCCTCCTGCAGGTGCTGGGTCTCCTGAAACTTGGCCAGGACCGTTGCCATCATCTCCTGGGAGTGGTGGTATGCTCCCATGATGGAGGAGAGGGCCTCGTGGAGAGTGGGTTCCCTAGGCCTGTCTGCCCCCTGTTGCACGGCAGCCCTCCCAGTTCCCCTGTGTTCCTGTGCCTCCATCCCCTGGACCGTGTGCCCACTACCACTGCCCCCAGGTCCCTGTTGTTGTTGGGGTGGTGGGTTATCCTGGGTTCCCTGTAGTGGTGGACACACAGCTGATTGACGTGTCCCGGGGACGGAGGTATGGGCCCGCTGGGTGGGTGCTGTGCTGGTGTTACCAGAGGGTGGAAGGTCTGTGGTGGGCTGTGCCTGTGTGAGGGGAACCGACTGTCCTGAGGCCCACGATGGTCCGGGCTGGTCATTTAGGTCCAGTTGGACAGAGCTGCTTTCATCACTGTGGGCCTCTTCTGTGGGTGGGGTGGAGATGTCTGGACCCTCCTGTCTGGTGACGTTGGGTAGTGGTCCTGCAGTGGTGGAAAGGCATAATTATTGCATCTGTGTGTTTCATGGTGTGCAATGGGTGGGTGACCGTGTACCCCAGTGCTGGCATTCCTGTGTGTGGGCTTGTGTGATGATGGTTGAGGGGGGTGTTATGGGTATGTGCAGTGGGCATGCTTTAGTGATGGGTGTCCATGCTTTGTTTTTGCATGCAGGGCTTGGTGTTGGGATGGGTGGTTTGTGATATTGGTACATTTGTGAGGAGTTGGAGTGATAGGGGTGGGGGTGAGCGTGGGGGTCTGTGATAGCATGCAGGTAGGGTGGGGGATATGATAGTTAAGATTTGACTTACCAGAGTCCATTCCTCCACCGACTCCTGCGAGGCCCTCAGGATGCATTATTGTCAAGACCTGCTGCTCTCATGTTGTTAGTTGTGGGGGAGGAGGTGGGGGTCCGCCGCCAGTCCGCTGTACCGCAATGTTGTGCCTGGAGACCACGGAACGCACCTTCCCCCGTAGGTCGTTCCACCTCTTCCTGATGTCATCCCTATTTCTTGGGTGCTGTCCCACTACGTTGACCCTGTCGACTATTCTTCTCCATAGCTCCATCTTCCTAGCAATGGAGGTGTGCTGCACCTGTGAGCCAAATAGCTGAGGCTCTACCCGTACGATTTCCTCCACCATGACCCTGAGCTCCTCCTCCGAGAACCTGGGGTGTCTTTGCCGTGCCATGGGGTGGTGTAGGTTATGTGTGGGGTGGTGTATGTTGTGATAAGTGTGGTGATATGTAGTGGTGTGTGGTGTTTTGTGCGTGGAAGTAGTGTGGGTGATGGTGTTCAGTGCCTGCTAGTTTGTTGTCTCTCTCTGGCCTTCTTTCAGATTTTTTTGTCGTAGGGTTTGTGGGTGATGTGGGTGTGTGTTTTATATAGTATTGGGTGTGTGGGAGTAGTGTGTGTATGTGTATCAGGTGTGTGTCTTTCGAATTGTCCAATGTGGTGGTGTTTTGGAGATGTGTGTGTATTTTGAGCACAGTGGTGTGTACCGCCAATGGAATACCGCGGTTGAAAGACCGCCGCGTGGATTGTGATAGCATGGGCGTATTTCTGTTGGCGTGACGGTGGAGATTTTGTTTTCGCCAGTTTATCACTGACCTTTGGTGTGGCGGACTTGTGTGGGTGTCTGAATTTTTTCAGATTTCGGGATGTGGGTCATAATAGCTGTGGCGGATTTCCGCGGCCACGGCGGTGTGTTGGCGGTCTTATACACGGCGGTAAGCGGCTTTTACCGCCAATGTTGTAATGACCCCCAAAGAAGTTAGTGGAAGTTAGGGGACTAAAAAAGGGACAGAAAAGTCACAGAAAATAAAAAGAGGCAAAAACATAAAATACACCAACACAAATACACACACTAAGGAGATAAATAAATAAATGTAAAAAAGGGGATGATAAGTTGGATCAAATAAGGATGATTAAGACTGAGTAGCGCCATTTGCGCATGTGCTGCAATGTTGAGCACACTACTCCAACCAATCAGCGTAAATGGGCAGCTTGCGCAACTCTGGAGGCGGAGTTCACAGAGTTTTTTTTTACTCTGCGGAATTCACCATAGCCGAACTCCCTGAACTCATGCCACTCCTACTTTGAGCATATGCTACTTCTTCCCTTAAAGCGGTAAAGGATGGTATAGCTACTGTACACTCTGGCTGTTTTGCAGGTAGTAAAGACCATTACTTTGAGTATAATGTAGTCACTCAAACCTCAAAAGAATGTCTGATAGAGCAGATGAACCAGGTACTGCCTGTGGGCAAATGGGTACCTTAGGGTTACTACCAGTACTAATATCAGATATAAGCTGTGGAATGTTTGTCTTCAGCCTTATTAGCGACCCTGTTTATGGCCAAACCTGTGTTCCAGTGCTACTAGGCTTTCAGCAGGCTCATTGTTTACAACAAGAAGTCCAATGTGGTCAAGAGTAGTGCTACACCTGAGAGCCTTAGGGTGGTCATCCCCAAACTGTTTGCATGGCTCTCTCCACTTTTTTGACACTGTTTTTGCTGGTTTTAGGACTCTAGGCAGTTTACCACTGGTAAACAGTCTTAAAGTGCATATGCTTTCTCCCTTAAAACATGGTACCGTTGGTTTATATCCAATTGGCATATTTGATCTACTTGTAAGTCCCTAGCAAAGTGCACTACTTGTGCCCAGGGCCTTTAGATTGAATGCTACTAGTGGGCCTGCAGCACTGGTTGTGCCACCCACATAAGTAGCCCCTTAACCATGTCTCAGGCCTGCCATTGCAAGGCATGTTTGTGCAGTTTCACTGCCACTTCGCCTTGGCATTTAAAAGTACTTGCCAAGCATTAAACTCCCCTTTTTCTACATATAAATCACCCCTAAGGTAGGCCCTAGGTAACCCATAGGGCAAGGTGCTGTGTAGGTAAAAGGCAGGACGTATACCTGTGTGTGTTTTAAATGTCCTGGTAATAGAAAACTCTTACATTCGTTTTCCACTGCTGTGAGACCTGCTCCTTTCATATGCTAACATTAGGGCTATCCTCATATACTGTTTGTGTGGTAGATTCTGATCAGAAAGGGGTAAAGAGGTCACATTTAGTGTGGCCAGAATAGTAATCCAAAATCCTGCTTATTGGTGAGGTTGGATTTGATATTACTATTTTAGAAATGCCACTTTTAGAAAGTAAGCATTTCTCTGCACTCAAAATCCATCTGTGCCTTACAGCCTGTCTCCAATCCACGTCTGGGCTGGGCTGGTTGATAGCTCCCTTGTGTATTTCACTCAGACAATCACAAACACAGGATACTCAGTCACACCTGCACTCATCTGCATACTGAATGAGTCTTCCTGGGCTGAAACGGTATAGGGGCCTGACACTTACATTTCAAAGGGCTAGTGGCCTGCCCTCACTCAGTAGACTGCCAAACCCTCTACTGGGACCCTGGCAGACAGACCTGTACTGAAAGCGGACCTTGTGCACGTCAAAACCACCCTTTGAAGTCTCCCCCACTTCAAAGGCACTTTTGGGTATATAAACCGGCTTCTTACCCCACAAACTCAGACACTTCCTGGGACAAACACTCTGAATCAGATCCTGCAACTTGCTAAGAGAAGCTGCCTGGCTGCCCAATTAACTTACCTGGACTGCTTTGCTATGAAGGACTGCTGCCTTACTGTTGCCCTGCTGCCTTGCTGGCCTCTAGCTCTGCTGAGAAGTGCTCTCCAAGGGCTTAGATCGAGCGTGCTTCCTGATCCTGAAGTCTCAGGGTCAAAAAGACTTCTATTCTTCAAGGAAAGTCCTTGTGCGGCGAAAATCAATGCACAGTCTGCCAGAATCGACACACAGTCTGCCCAGCGGTGAAAGAACCACTGCATCGTGGAACCAGAATGACACAGCCCGACTCCCCAAGTGGAGATCAACGCACCACCTGAGTTTCGATCGGAACTTCGGCGCACAGCCCTACCCGATCGACGCACCACCTGTGACTTCATCCTGCAAGCCTGGAATTCCCCCACATCGTCCCTGGGCGTCAAGAAACCCCGCATTGCAGTGAGGATCCAAGATTGCATGCCAGAAATCAACGCAAAGCCCTTGCCACATGGAGAGAATTGACGCATCGTCTGTGTCCATCAGGAAATCTGGTGCACACCTTCCTTTTTCCACTGCTCTCTTCCTCTGCGGTCTTTGTGCATGAATTTTGACACATACCAGGTCATTTGTGCACACAAGAGACATTTGTTTATTTTTTAAGACTTAGGACTCTTCTTATCATTGCAAAAGTGATATTTCAACTGATGCTTATCAAATCTTGATCGTTTTGACCTTAATTTACTCAGATAAATATCTTATATTTCCTTCACCTGTGTGGTGTATTTTTGTGGTGTTTTCTCTGTGTTATTGCGTGATTTATTGCACAAATATTGCCTTCTAAGTTAAGCCTGACTGCTCAGTGCCAAGCTACCAGAGGGTGGGCACAGGATAATTTGGATTGTGTGTGACTTACCCTGACTAGGATTGTGGTCCCTATTTGGACAAAGGTGAATACCTCTGCCAACTGGAGACCCCATTTCTAACAAGTGAAGCGGAAAGCTCCCACTATATCTTCCCTATTGATATACCTGTACCTCTGACTTTTCTGACCCAGTGTATGCTTTTGTTGATCTTTGATTCCTGAGTTTTTCTTATGGACGGAGCAAGTTTTGGTACATATGTCATAACGTTTGGTGATACCCCCTTTGGGCCCAGTCTTTACTTTTGCATTTGCATTCAATATGAACACATTCATGGAAGTTTATCCAAGGAAATCTTTGGCCATGACTGGTTGAGTGTGGTTCCCTTTGGGGCCTTATTGATGCTCTCTAAATGCTACCTAGACTAGAGTGAGATGACCAGGTAGCTCTGCCTGTACCACAATTAGCTAGTGCATTTAAGTTTTGGTTCCGTGCTGTTGGACGTGACTGTGCCCTATTAGCGATGACAGTACCTGGATGATTTGCTAAGCTGGAGGGATAAGTAATCATAATTCTTCTTGTCCTGTTGTGACTTAGGAGTTAAGTTTAGTAGCAGCATAACCAGTTTGTCAATGTTGTTGTTGAGTACTTTGGACAGCCTGCAATGCAGTCCCTCTAACTAACTACCTTGTTTCTAAATGAGACTAGTTATGAGCTTTAATTATCACTATTTTGACCAGATGGGATATTGGCAAGGCATGTTGCTGCATGCGCTCGGGTGTATGTGCATAGTCCCCAAAAGTTCAAGACTATTGCTGTATTCAATAGCCCCAGTGGGTGCTAAAGTATCCTCCACCCTTGTAGGCCCAAATGGCTGGCTGTGAGTACTAGACGCTGGACTCAAGTTTACATCGGTCTATACCTCAGAGCTGGTATGTGCAATGTCACTAGTTGTCGTCTATTTGCTAAAGAAGGGTTTGATGTTGCCGTTTTTGCCTTTCCCTAGTTTTTTCCCTTTTGACTTAGTTGCCAGGAGGCCCTTGATTCCCTCAATCAGCACTTTTATTTTGTCCAGAGTATAATTTTCCACTGCATGTCTTTTACAACTTATTTCATTTCCCCAACCAGGTTTTTTTGTCGTTGGCCTTGTGCTCCCTCGTTATTATAGAGATTAATAGAGTCCCCTGTGATTTCTGGCAGTTGTGTATTACTCTTTAACACTGATTATACCTCATGGAACAGAATTTAGCGATTTTGTGGAAGCTCGCCCTCATTGAGAGCATCACTTCCAATATTGTGGACACAATCACCCAAGTAGCTAACAAAAACAGCCTTTCCCAATTATAGAGAGTCAATTACAATACTATAGTGGGACTACACTGCAACAATGATATCAGCATGGACAGCTTGAATTGGGGCTGTTGGTTTGGGCCTAAAACAGTTGGTTGTGTGCAGCAGCTATATCCTATATAGCTACGTATGGACCTGTACAAAAACAAAAATCCCACGCAATTGGGTCACACGTTACTATCAATCGAACGTTGGTGAAAACAAAAGAGAAAAGCAAGGAGATTGCAGTAGTACAATAAATCCGACAGAATGTCTTTGTGTGTTATTAGGGTATATCTAATAATTGCCCCTCAAAATGAAGCCACTAGAGGGGGTGCCTCCACTAAACAAATAGGCCACAGTGGGCCTGAGACCTTGCACTGACTGTCGAAGACCAGATAAAACAACAGCCAGGGAAGTTAGGTCGACATCCACCAGCTCGCAACTGTAAACCTCAGTCCCGGGTCACTACCGAGCTAACAACCGTTCACGTCTCAATAGGCAAGGATGAGGGGTCAGATTGCCAGCTTGACTAGTACATTTGGGTGAGGTCAGTATACTTGGACCTCGACTCAGGCCTCTGACTAGAGCCATGGCCCAGATAGTAATTACCAAAGTTTTTCCTCACACGTCCCAGGGCCTCCAACTTCCAAATAGTGCAGAGCAGAATAGTAACATAGATTGTTCCAAACCGCAAAGAGGATTCTTACAACATGTGTTATTAGGTATTCAGTGTTCAAACGAAGAACTAAAGAGGTGGCCCTGCCTGCCGTTGATGGGCGCAGGATGGGCCAGCCCTCAGCCTGGGCTTTGCCCGTGAGTGTCCCGACCAGCAGGAGTTCGTTGCTGATTTCAAGCAGAAGGCCCTCAGGAAGCGTACCTCCAAGTATATGCCTTATGGGGCTTGAAATCCTGTAATGCGGCCCAAAGGCTGCGCTTCCCACCCAGTGAGAGATCATTGGTGTTTTCGAACGCAAGGGGGCTCCTCCCACAGCCCCTCAGGCAGCGCACCTCCTGATGCTATGTCATATGGGGCATGGAATCCCGTAGTGCGGCCGAAAGTATTGCGACTCTGCTTTCTGCTCACCGGTAGATCATTGGTGCTTTCAAGCACAAGGGGGCTCCTTCCACATTCCCTCAGTTAGCGCGCCTCCAGCGATATATGTTATGGGGCTTGGAGTCCTGTAGTGTGGACCGAAGTTTGGCGTCTCTGCTTAAGCAAATCATTCAAACCCGGCACTGGGAGGAGTGGGCCCAAAGTGCAGAACAGTGACTCACCCAAATAACAGGCATATCTCAGCATGGCAGAACTTACTCAATGCTCTTGGTGTATCGTACTATGAAAATGCACTGAATCAGACTTTCTGTCGATATATCAATCAATCAACCTAATAATACCGCAGTCATTAGAAATACTGGCAAAGCCATTAGGTCTCACCTGTATGAACTGTCTGCTTTGTCAATGGTTTTTAGCTGTGCTGCACAACATCCTGGATGTGCTGCAGCATGGCTCTGCAGTATGGCTAAAGTAAAATGAAAAGAGAGACAGCACGTAAACACATGCATTCTATGTGAGTGCTTACACAAAAAAAGTAGTGCACTGATATCAAGCAAAGGACCTTTTTATTAGTACTGAGCCTGTTAGTAAGGCTTGCCTCCATCGACGTAGAACAGGGATGCAAAAGAAACAGTGAATCGTAATGCAAAAATCCATACGTATGTCTATCTAGGACACACTGTTTTCCCTCAGCTAGATTAAGTTTGATTGGATTTGGGTTTATAAAGCATGCAAATACTCGGACATGTCCTGATGCTAGAATGGATGGAAAAAGCCCAGCTTACTGATGAAAAAGATGAGTTTTCAAGAGTTTGCAAAATGTCGTAAGGTTAGTTTCAGGGCAGATGACACAGTGGAGACAATTCCAGGGGTAAGTCATAATAACAGAAATGGAGCGGCCCTGATCTGCTTTCTACAAAACCTAGGTAGGTATGGTGATCAGCTTAGAAAAAGTAGAACACAAAGGTTTGATAGAGGATATCTAGAAAATGACAGTGGCATATAGTTATTGGAGGGTGTGTCATGGAGATTCTTGTGGCAGAAACAGAAAGACTTAAAATGCATTTCTTATAAACAGGAAGCCAATGAGGACTAGTGAGATAAGCAGAAATCCTGGTGATTTTAAGAAGACCTAAAATAAGCCCAGCTAATTCATTCTGTATAAACTTCAGCCTTTGAAAAAGTTGTGTAGAAAGACCTATAAATAGGGAATTACAGTGATGTAATCTTCTTTTAAAGAGAGAAAGGACAACGGCTTTCTTTGAGGAGCTAGGCATAAGAGACATCATTTTCTTAGGCCCTTTATCAAGACGAAGGAGGTTCCCTAAATGTATTGATTGGAGCCTTAAAGAGAGTCTGGAGTCAAAAATTACTGCAGGACTGCAAATGCTGGAGGTGGGAAATGGAAAGGTGCCTAGAGAATGGGACGAAGAGTAATAAGACCAGGCGGGTGAAAGAATCACAAGACTAGTACCTCGGTTTTATCATTGTTAAGTCTCAGCGGGTTGTCATTTATTCAACCAGCCATTGATTCTAGACAGTGTTTGAGACTATCCTGGAAGGAATCTTGCCCATCCTCTTGGATCAAGATGATTAGAGTATCATTAGCATAGGAGTAAAACCGAAAGTTAAAAGAGACAACCAGATCAGTAAGTGGTGCCACATACAAACTGAAATATGTGGGGCTCAGGGATGAGCCCTAAGGAACCTCACAACTCATCTTCTTGAAGTTGGACAGGTGATATCCAGATGAACAGCTTGAGTACATGAACCGAGGAAGGACTTAAATCAGCCCAAAATGATTCCTTTCCAACAAACTGATTGGTGTACACTCAAACCATTTTGAAATGCAATCAACAAACACAATCATTTATTTTAAGACAACATTGAGATTTTCTGTTATCATTAAAAGATGTAACAATCTTAGGTATATGCCTCATTCTTTTGAGTATCCCTCTCATTAACTCAGAATGTATTGTTCATCAACAGGGTCAACCAAAAGCAGGGTTCAATCATTCGTGCCAGTCCTTGGTATCATGTTCTAATTGCAGATAAGTTGCATTTATCTCAATCACCTTAACACTCATTGTATTGCTTATCTTATGTTTTCTACACATGTAAGAAGAAATGTTACATACAGTTGAATTTCTCAATTAATACTGTACTAAACATGAATTGTGATGATTACTCTGTAAAGCATTAAGAAAGAAAGAAAGAAACAAAGAAAGAATGAAAAAAGAAAAAAAAAGAATAAAAAAAAGAAATCAAGAATTCCAAGTACTGTACTCAATTTACTGCTCACTTTTCTGTGGCATCTGGAGAAAGAGTTGATCATTCTCTCAATGGCGCCGTCTTCTTGCTGTTAAGGGTTACTTGAAGCAACATACTTAATCATGAGATCTTCATGCATATTCATAAACGCCGAGTTCCTCTGTGTGGTGAACACTTTTTGAAAGAAAAATTCTCTTGCCAAGAATGCATTAAAATGCAAGGCAACATGTTCTGTGTTTCATTATATTTAAATTACAATAACAAATCAAGCTTAAACAAATACTTACAACTAGACTCCATTTTTGTATTTTAAGCCAGACAGAGAGCAACAGAGAGCAGTCTCTTTAGATAGGATTGTTGGGCTATCCCACTATGTCAGCCCCAGGTTCTCTGTGTGGTGTGTAGTGTCAGTCAACAAGTTTTCCACTCAGATGATCAGTTTGAAAAGCTGATCTAAATCTTGTTATGAGTTACTTCCCTTTCAAGCCCTGTTGCACAGACAAGATGCTTTTATTTTTTTAACACCACATGAATTGTTCTTCTTTTTCTCTTCATCGTTAAGCTGGCTTTTTTGATGTGTGTGAGTTTTGTATTGGGGAAATATCCAGGAGTAGTGAACGCACTGTTTATAGGATTTGTCAGCCAGATAGACATACTGTTGAGGACACTGATATTTGAAAGGATATGACATTTGTGACATGCAGTTAGCAGCATGCATTTTCCTTAAGTGTGTGATGGGGCTGGCCACAGACCTGACAATAATTAATAGTTTTTCGGGACAAACATACATTGACACTCATTTCTAGTGCAAAAGGTCATTTATTTAGGACAGGATTTAACATAAACAACAACAACTTTGAACTGTATGAAATCCCTCTCGCCCAACTTTCAACTTAAAAGCTTCCTTATGCCCTTCCTTCTCTTCTAATACCTCTCTTCAAATCCCCTCCCCTAGACACTCCCCTATTCCTTCCATGCCCTCCTTGTTTGTAAACAATCCTCCCCCCCATTCTGATCCTTCACCTAATTTTTCCCCTTGGAAGGGGGGAACAAGCCCGCATCTGGCTCTCCCCCTCCCCCATTTCCTGCCAACCCTTGTGCACCGCACCTGTCCTAACTGACGTCAAAACCTAACCCTACCTACCTAATCACGCCTTACCCTTAACAACCCTCTCCTGGTTGCCTACCCTTTGTGCAGGGCGGGTGGGTGGTCAAAAACTTCCTCCCTCAATGGTCGGCCTGGAAAGAGGCCGACCCCACCCCTCTACCCCCTTTTAACCCATCCCTAACGCCCACCCCACTTACCTGTCCGCCAATCCTGGCGCACCCGCACCACTTCCTGTAGTCCTGAAAAGACCCGCGGAAAGACTAGAGCGAGTCTCTCTCTCCGCGGGCCCTCCCCATCGGGACAAACATACATTGACACTCATTTCTAGTGCAAAAGGTCATTTATTTAGGACAGGATTTTACATAAACAACAACAACTTTGAACTGTATGAAATCCCTCTCGCCCAACTTTCAACTTAAAAGCTTCCTTATGCCCTTCCTTCTCTTCTAATAGCTCTCTTCAAATCCCCTCCCCCTAATGGGGATATCATCAAATGATCTGTTGGCCAGTCGAAGAATGGACCTGCTATTCTCCCAAGTGCTACCTCCTTGTCTATTTTGTCGCGTATTACTTGCGGCTGTACTTTGGCAGACCGTAAATTGTCTGCCCATCGCCTCTGCCGAGGACCTTGATAACCTACCCAAAACCTTCTCGACAACCCCATTCCAATTGTCTGGCCCTATTCTTGTCAGGGTACCTGTGCAGCCATGGCAACAAAACTTCTAATCTAACTGGCGTATGCCCCTTTAGGCGCAGGAGCACCTTGTGAGCCTCTTCCTCTTGTCGCCCTCCATTGCTCTGCTGGGCTGTTGAGGGAGAAACATTGTATGACTGGATGACGACCCCCGCACTTGGGGCAGTCATGTTTGAACCTACCTGAGCCCTTGAACAGAAACCCTTGTTGAAATTCCTACAAGCCCCTGTGTTACCCGCCTGCGTTTTTGCAGTCTTTCCCGCCCCTCCCAAGGCGGGGCGCGCCTGAACGGGCTTATATGTTACCGGCAATCCGCTCCCCGTATGGGTGGATGCCTCTGCCTGTGCTGATGCCATCCCTTGCATCCATAGCTCCGGATCTACATCCCCCCACGGTTTCTCGGGTTGATGCTCACCCGGGCCCTAAACTTCTCGTCATAACTAATCCATGCCAAACCTCCAAAATGCATCTGAGCCTTTCTAATGATAACCCTGTACTTGAAAAGCGCGATGACCCGGTCTGGGTATTTTTCGCAGTATATGCTAGCGAAAAACAAAAATGCGGACGTCCAATTGTCCATGGTAAGGGGAACCCTAGGCCTGCGTGCTAAAACTCCCACTCCTCTTCCTTGGAGCCTTCCTTGGCCTGTATGTCCCTATGTAATAGTTTGACACCATCCACATATCCGTGTTTCCATATCCTCGCCTTAGTTTTCTCTGCAACATGTGACCCTAAAGGCATGGCCAAACCCATGTACGGCAGGCGCTTCTTGTGAGTTCACCCTTCTTTATCCTCTGCGTTCTTGCCCTCCCCTGTGGGCGGGCTAACTGTCGTTATGGTACTGGTGGATGCCGTCTCTTTGTCCTTGTTCATGTCTCCCTTCTGTGCTACGACCTCCCCCGGATTGTCTAATACTGACCCATCTCCCACACCTATTGATTTGCTCGTGCGCCTCACCTTGCTAGTTACTCCCCCGTCACCCCAGACTGACCACCATCTCCCCTTACCTCCAATTGGTTCGTCCACATAACGCGGTGTTCGCCGTGTCATTCTGCCGAGTGGCCTTATTAGCCTTACACTTGAAGGCCCTTCGGCCATGAGGTCGTCCTGAAACAGAAAAGCAGAGGCAGGGATTGCGCCGCACTTGCGCCCCACCCCCCCATTTCTTAAACCCCGCTCACATCCTCATCACGCAATTCTCCATTTTCCCAATCTCCCTCCTCTTCGTCATAGTCCAATTC
Source organism: Pleurodeles waltl (assembly GCF_031143425.1). Taxonomy (NCBI): domain Eukaryota; kingdom Metazoa; phylum Chordata; class Amphibia; order Caudata; family Salamandridae; genus Pleurodeles; species Pleurodeles waltl. Next base: position 1,012,232,027 of record NC_090445.1, read on the forward strand.
CAACTCATCTTCTTCTTCCCCACCTCCTTTGTTTTTCATATACCCTTGAGATTTGGTTACCGGTGGTTCTGTCATACTTTTGCCCCACATGGCGTCCGCCAACCTGCTGATGTCCCCGTTCCCTCGGTGTAGAGAAGGCTGCCATAGACCCCTCCATTGCTTCGTTCCAACGCGCTTGGGCCGTGTTGCGCCCCGTTGGTGCTCCCTTTTTCTTGCCAACCTCTGACGTTGACATTGTGCTGCCTTTCCCCACATGGCCGCTTGAACCACTGGGGCTTCCCAAGCCAACCTGCCCTTCGGCCGCATCAGCCTCCCGCGTAGGGCGTGTCATGCCCACCCAAGCCTGATCTAATACCCCTGGCCCAAGCAAGTCCGCCCGTCCAGCCTCACCCAGAACCCGGAGTGCCGCCCTGACCGCCTCTGCATCATGCATGTTGGCCATGTCCCCAACTACACTGCCCTTGACCCTTCCCTATTTTTTTTATTTTTTTAGGGGCCCCCAATGCTGTGTCTCTAGTCCCTGTGATGTGGCCCGTGTGTCCGTTACCTACATACTTCTGCTGTGAGCCGCCGCGTCTCAGGTTCCCAGAAAATATTTTTATACAGGGCCCCCCCAGGCGCTGTGTTCTATGGGGGCCCTAGTGGCCCGGCCCTGTTGATGAACTGTTGCGCCATGTTTCTGAAACGCGTGTGTGTTGCCCCCGGCATCTAAATGCCAGCAATTCTACTTAATCTGGCCTGGGGGGGTGGGGGGGGGGTCTTAAAAACCCCCGGCGCTGCACGAGTCCGTCTCGCGGCCTTGTATGCCTCCGCTCGGGCGCCGTGTTGTGCCCGCAATCCACTTGAAAACAGGCCTTCGTGCCTGTAACTATAAATTTACCTGCCTTCTTGCCGAGGCTGGTAACGCCCCCGCGTCCGCAGAGGGCGCACCCCGGGGTGCGGCTGAAGCCCGCGCCGACAGCTAACTCCCGGGTCGCCGCCTCCGCGTCTTCCCTTGAGCGGCCAGGGGAGCCCCTGGCGTGCACGCGCTCCCGTCCCGTACAGGGGCCCACCCTAAGGGGAAAATTAAAAAGAAAAACCCTTGCGCCCTCCCAGGTTCCCCCCAACTCGCCTGACTAACCTGGCCTAGGCCCTGCCTAGATTCTACGCCACAGAGTCCTCCCTGGCAAAAACGTCCTCCCTACCTACCTAATCACGCCTTACCCTTAACAACCCTCTCCTTGTTGCCTACCCTTTGTGCAGGGCGGGTGGGTGGTCAAAAACGTCCTCCCTCAATGGTCGGCCTGGAAAGAGGCCGACCCCACCCCTCTACCCCCTTTTAACCCATCCCTAACGCCCACCCCCACTTACCTGTCCGCCAATCCTGGCGCACCCGCGCCACTTCCTGTCGTCCCGAAAAGACCCGCGGAGAGACTAGAGCGAGTCTCTCTCTCCGCGGCCCCCCCCACTCTATCCACAGCTAGGCCCCGCTTGTCTTTGGAGAGTCGTCTAGGAAAGACGCAGGGATGTGACATGTAGGTCCCTGCAATTCCTTCACTGCCTCTTAAGATGAAGAGCACGTTTCTCTAAAACAAAAGGGGCGTCATAGTAGAGAGTGCCTCGAACATGCTACTGTCACACTTAAATGCAGCCATCCCAAAGAAAGGCTTTTACAGAAAACAGAGCAGAAATTAGAATAGAATTCACTCTATGTGGCTTTTAGCTCACATTTAAAAATCTTGATTATAAACAACATTGTTAATTGCACACTGAACTGGAAGGTTCACCAAAGAAAGTGCTCCTCTTCAAGTGTCGAAGCATATAATTTAAAAAATCAGCAGCATTGAATCTCCGGTAAGTCCAGCAACATCACATTTGAAGCAAAACATCTGGACATTTTATCAATTTTAGCAAAAACTATATATCAAAGTTTAAAATACATGTTAGACTCCTTAGTATGAGCTTCTTCTTTTTAATGCAATCCACGCACAGATCGACCAGCCTGGTTTCGTTTTGAAGAGAAGTTCAACATTCATCTCCTTTTCTGCCACGAGACCCAGAACGTATGATGCCCTCAATGGAAACAAAGTGTACATGACTTCATCTGTATTATTATTTTGCTGGGTGACTTGACTGATTGACTACATTACCGGGGCACACTGTTATGTAACTATCTCTGGGTGCCGTTGTTTTCATTTCCAGCAGCAATCCCGAGCCAGAATAAGAAAATTAGTTATTTTTTAAAATTAGACTTGAACCAATGGAAGGTGGACTTCTTTTGAAGATTCCTGAGAACTGAATTCCACCTATGAATGTCCAGGTTTAAAAAAAACCTTTGCCTCACGTACTGCCAAGATAATAGGGAATGATATTCAAATGCCCATTCTTGGTAGATCGGAACATCTGGGTTTTGTGCAGGTAAAAGAGATTGTTCTTTTTTTGGGTGGTAAGTGAACACATTATATGGCTGTTTAAACACCAAAGACATGCTTTTTGTGGCATTCATCCTCATTCAGCGTTTTATTTTAGAAAATAATTGTCAGTAATATCGTCTGACATAAATATTGTGTCCTAAATGTTACTAAAATATTGTACCATTGGGTATAGAATTTCTATAATTAACCAAAAAAAGGCAACATTTTTGTAAATATTATTAAAGTTAGACAATATTCTGACAAGGGCATTCTAGCAGAAATGCATCCAGTCTGTGGGTAACCCAATTAGCACCACAGTACACCCACCAAACCCTCAACAGAAAACTCTTAATCCTGAAAATAATCTTTTATGGAAGGACGAGAACTCTCACTCACCATATGGTGACATGCTTTATCATTGGGTCCCTCTTCAAACTCCTTACCCAACAGTTCAGGTGTCAGCTACAACTCCTACTCAGGGAGAACTGTGTTATGTTTCAAGGAGTTTTTGGGAGCAATGCAACAAGATCTTTAAACACTCTCACAAGACCCTTTTTGTGTACAGAACGATATTTTAGCACCATTTATTCAGAAGCCACTGAAGTGAAGGTTCCACATAGCTGCAAAGTCATTTCTGGAAGACCATACACTGATTGTTGATCAAAATAAGTAATCATCACCTGAAAATATTAAAAAGCAGGATGAAAGCATGGATCCAAGCGGGGCCCACATGATAACGTAGAAGCTGTCACCCATAATATCCTTAATCTTATTGTGCTGGTGCAGTCTGCTATCAGGTAATCAAAATAAATTAGCAACCGGCATTGGGAACTTCTTCAGACAGACCTGACTTTAGAGGTCTTTTCCGAGATAAACCTTTTGTCGTAGTTGGACTCTTGCTCTAGGCAAGACTGTTGGTTTAAGGATGACTATACTTATGTTTGTAGGCCTATCCTACAACAAGTCACAGCTGTCGTCCCAACCCTTCTGGCTCACTAGCAGCACCTCACCGAAAACCCAAACAGTAAAAGGTGATTTGTGGCAGCCTTTACGCATGGACTCAAGAGTATGACATCTCAGGGACTGTCGTGGTTAAACGGAGATTACCCCTTTCTCACAGTTATATCATGTCTCAATCAAACACAGGCAATAACGAATATGCAGTAAAGTTTCAATAGTTTTTATTTAACACAACTGCAATCTGCGATAAGTGTCATGGGCTGCAATGATTAGGATAATGAACAGTGCAAGAAACAGAATTGTAAAGACAAGAGTCATTATTACAAGGACCCCCACCATTTTGCAATAACATGAAAAGACATAAAGTGTGTAATATGTCCTAATACCCTATCATGATAGGCCTAGCCTCCTACCTAAAGGAGAGCTGGGTATGTTAAACCTAATCTGCCAATGCCATGTCCTTGAGATGAGCCCCCAACCCTTGTTACCTTGGAATGAGGTCTCTAGCTCAGACTCTGTAGGGACACGAAGACTGGGTCAGCGTCAAGACGACGTGCAGCATCAATATCAGCGAAGGTGGCGATGCCCTCTGGTCGGAATCCCTCTGATTATCTGTCTAAAGTGTGATGTATTTATACAGATCTACTTGGACCTCTGACATAGGTGTGTTCCGAAGCAATAGATAACAGGCATGCTTTGGGCGGCAATTAATATAAACAATTCCCTGAAAGCATGGAGAGGGAAAGTCCCTAAGTGTGAACACCTACTGTTTGTTTGTCTTTGTCACTTGATCTTGACACCTTAACGCGGTGGCACTGATAATGCAAATCATAACGAGTGGCCTAACTATAAACAAGGTAGCCATCTTAGAATAATTAAATAATTAGATGGGCTAAGACAGAGCAAGCTAAGTAGGTTAAAAGTCACTATGTGACGGGGGCATGAGTCTGCAAGCCAAAGGCTTAGCTAACTCCTGTTATCACATTAAAACAAGCTAGGATTCACTACACTATATTTGCACAGGAACGTACGCGCGATTTGAGAGAAATTCTATCATCGCACAAATGACAACAAGACACATAGTACAAAGGCGTGAGAAAGTGTCACAATTGCAGTGCAACAATGTGATAATGGGTAATACCATCTCTCATCCACAAACTGGTAAACTGATTCAACTAAAATACAGGGCAGATTGTAACACCCAATCAGTGATTTACACCATCAAATTCCCTTGTACCTTACTATATGTGGAAAAAACAGAGAGGTGCATGAAGGTACAAATAATGGAGCACAAGAGTATGGTCAGAAATAAGAATATAGCCTTAGAACCCGCCGTAGCGGGCTCTACCGGCTATTAAAGGCCCGCTCCCCGTGTTAAATGCCCGAGCCGAAGGCGAGGGCATTTAACAAGGGAGAGGGACTTTAATAGCCGGTAGAGCCCGCTACGGCGGGTTCTAAGGCTATTAGAACACTCTGCCACACAGGGCAGAATGTTCTATTAAAAAAATAAATGTTCACGGAGCCCGAGGGGATTTAAATCCCCTCGGGCTCCGTGAGGCTTTGTTCACAGCTGTTGCTGTGAACAAAGCGAACATTGGAATGTTGGCGCTGCGGGCTTTTACCGGCCAGTAAAAGCCCGCAGCACTCCATTGTTTTCAATGGAGCCTCCAGCATTCCAATGTTCTAATAGGAATTCATCTCTTGTAGCACAATGGGTTGATCATTAGCATAATATTACTCAGTTACGTTTTACAGTGGTGGAAACTATCAATACAAACTCCGAGTTGAACATCCAGAAAGGATTATCACAATGTGAAATGTATTAGATTAGACAATTGAACAGCCTTATTCCTGGAGCTTTGAATGATAATTTGGAAATGCTGTGATGTTTGTGAATAATAAATTATGGTGCCACTAATCCTTCTGCCACAAGCATTCTCAACATAGTGCACAATATCCAGCATCACACAGCATACAATTTGGGGGTCCCACAATACATTTAATTGTGATTCTTGTTCGGGCTCACACATTCATAGGGATGAGTGGGTCAGCCTTATGTTGTTGGTTTGATCATTTTCTTATTCTCACATTTTTATGCTTATTTGTTTTTGTCACTTGCATATCTGTTACTGTTTATGGTCTTCTGTGATTCATCATGTACAGAATTGTATTCTTATGTCTATTCATTACAACATTCCTATATGCTATTTTACATTCTGTTCATAGATGTATCTTGATGATTTAGTAACTGATTTAGCAATTCCTAATGAATCATTATATGATTTCATGATTGCAGGTTTTTTATGTGTTTGTATTAGATTAATCTATGGCATTTCAGCCATAGGCGGTGACCACGTAAATTGTAAGTCACATGATTTTCTTTTAGCATGAGAGGAGTATTTGCAGGTCAATTTTAGGTTGGTATCAGGTTTTCATACATCGCATATCACTTTTTTCATTTTTATTTTATTTTTATTTTTGTTTTCTTTTGATTTCTTTTAAGCATGTGGCTTGAATTACATATGACAGTTAAACAGTGATGGTTAATCTGTTGTTTATCTCTACACTTATGTATGTGAGCACTCTTGCGTCTCTGCTTTACATATTTTATACACCGAGCATGCGTAGTTAGACACACTTTTTCCTTGATGGTGACATGTTCGCACACAAGGGTTTGGTGTTTTCCTGGCCTACAGGTAACTGGAGCTCACTAGTGTGTTTATTTTCTGCATTTCAGCTTTTGCTTCTTCTTTTTGGTTTAATATTCCATCACGTTTCACAGAGACTGCACACTGTGACTGGACTCTGGCTTCTGTTGGTTATGAAATATTAAAGGGGTGTTTCGAGGTAGTTTTGTTGTGTTTGTTCACAGCACTAGTTGGTGAAGGTTTTCAGGGGTGTATTGTTTGGAGTATATAATCTCTTTCAAGTGGGTCACAGTTTTTCACTTGTCTGTGAATGGGAATAATGTGTAAGATGTGGGGCATGTTGACTAATTACATTTTATGTGGGACATCCTTCTTCTGTTTTTTTGTGACACTTCTGGCTCCATAGGGGTTGGTTTTCGGGTCATTCACATCTGTGTGTACTGGGGTACTGCTTTGCATTCTTCTGTAGAGGTTTTTAGTTTTTGAAGAGAGGATGCAAGTGCTGAAAACCTACATGCATTCTAATGGTTGGGATTTATTTGAGTGGGATGATTTCTTGCATTGTGTCTGTTATTGAACCTGTGATGCCATTGATGTATATACTTATAGGGGTTGTTTGATTTGTGATTTACAGTTACCCCTGATGATGGGTATTTTCACCCAAATGCATTGGGTCATGTTTTATAATCATCAGAAACTTTTCAAGTACCTCATAAGTGTGAAGCAACACTGATGCAACACAGCTGATCTACAAGAAATTAAAAAACATTTGGTCAACTATACGTTCTTCGCCTTGCAATTCTTTTGCATGGGCTGTGCGTGCTCAGTCTAGAACACTTTGCTGTCCTAGATTATTCATAGTATGTACGAGTTTAGTAGGGCTTGTTTGAGCACTGCACACTAAGGGGCATATTTATACTTTCTTTGTGCCTTTTTAGCACCATATTTTTTTACACTAAAATGTCGCAAACTTAACTTCATATTTATATTTTGAGGCTATACCTGTCTAGCGTCAAAATATTGGCATTATCATCATTTTTTAGATGCATGAACCCACCTTGCATCATTGAAATGCAAGGGTGGCGTTCACATCCAAAAAATGAGGCTAAGCTCTAAGCGCCATATTTATCCCTCTGTGCAAAAATGACGCACGGGCGGGAGGCGGACCCAAATAATGACGCTAAGCTTGTTGAACGTCATTTTTGATGCCTCGGTCAGACCAGGCGTTAAGGTACCTGTGGACCCATTTCCATGACCAAACACCATGGAATGGGCCCACAGGTGCCCATCCCAAGCCTCAGGAGCATCCCCACCCACACCAGATGGACACCATCCCCATCCCAGGTGAGTAAGGTATTTTAAAATATTTTTAGAAAGTACCATTGGAGCCCCTTACATGAGGCCCCCTGATTGGCACTGGTGGTAATGGCCATGCCCAGGGGACACTGGTCCCCTGTGCTGGCCATTGGGGTGGTGGGTATGACTCCTATCTTCACTAAGACAGGAGTCATTTTTGGGTGGTTGTGCATCAGGAAATGACACTAGGCTCGTTAACGGTATTATTTATGCCGTTAACCGGCCTACCATCATTTTCTGTCGCACAACCTCCTTTTCCCATACCGCCACCCCCACCCGGCTAATGTCTTTTTCTTGGATGCGAGCCCAAGCTTAGCACCGGCTTGCGCCATTCCTTAAATATAGCAAACTGGTGCTAAACATTTTGATGCAAAACTATGTTTTCGCAGTTTAGCATCAAAAAGTATAAGTATGCCGCTAAATTTGTTTACATTGCTATAATCTGTGTATTTTTGTTGTTTACATTGTGCAATCAGCATACACTGCATCCTTTGGTAAAATATTCCTATTGCCATGCCTAACAATCATTTTTAATACTTATAAGCCACCCCTAAGGTAGGCCCGCAAGTTTTATTGGGCAGAGTGGATGGTATTTAAAGAGTAGGATATGTCCTGGTTTGGAAAAGCAACTAAAATTGTTTTTTCACTGTTGTCAGGATATTTCTCCCATAGACTAACTAACACTGGGTTACCCTATGAAATTAATAAGTGATAACTTCAGTTCAAGTCCTGGACCTTTGGCTGTTATCAGAGAGTACTCCTCCTGAACTTCAGGTGAAAAATACAGATGTTTGGGCTTTTTGTGACCAGAACTTGAACTCTTCATCCTGAACATTGACCGTCTATGAAGACTGCCAATGTGAAGTTCTAGGGAGACCTGCACTTCGCACTGACAGCAACCACATGTGACAACCACCAATTGGAGATTCCACAAGGACCTTCATTTCTTCTGACAGCGACAGCCTGTGATGACCACCAATGTGAAGCTCCAGTGAAGATTGACTTTTTGCAGCAAAACAGTGACCATCTGCGAAGTACAACATGCTTCTCTTGCAAACAACAACTTCCTAGCTCCCCTGGCAACATGAATGGCATTACCTCACACAGACTTGACAGGATATCTTTTCAGGGGGATGAACCTGGTCCCTCTATCCGACCCGCACTCAATTACAGTCAGCATGAACTTGTGACTTTCCTTGGTCCAGTGCAACCAGATAACTGCGAGTTGTGCTTCATGCTTTTTGGCTCTACTTAAACCTAAAACTTAAGTCTAAATTAAGCCTGACTGCTTTTGCACCAAATTACCAGCAGGATAAAAACAGGTTTCTTTAAAGAGTTCACCCTTGCAAGGATTGTGTTCATTATTTGCGTGGGACCTCAACCACTCTCAACTAATAACCCAATATGTTTAAACTGGTGTTCAGTGATGGGATCCAGTACTTATGTTTGTTCAGTGCCACTCAGTGAAATGTGTGAAGCCAAAAATCTGCTATAATAACCTGACCCCAGAATATTTTTGTTTCTCCTTAATTGTCCATATTTTTTCCTTTTTGCAAATTCAGTTCCTCATGTTTGTGCACCTGTGATACCTGCTGGAAACGATGGAGCTGAAGCTCAGCAGCATGGATAAACTCAGGGTGGCAGAGTTGAGGAAGCTCTGCAAGGAGAGAGGCAGTGGCATAACAATAGCCTCCATAGCCTTTGCAGTGTTGGGGGTCCAATCTCAAGATGGGGCCCTTCCAGCACTCTGCACGGTTAGCAGGCCCCTGGCCTGAGAGCTCTTGACTGGATCAGGAGCGTGGGGGGCATCCATGTATTTTGAAGGGAGCCCCCTCAAGATTTGGTAAGGCACTGAAGAGAGGGCTATACTTAGAAATGAGGGTTGGAAAGGGGGCCACAGAACTAGGCTTCCACATGGCTCTCAAAGTCTATAAGAAGTTCCACAGGATGCAAGCTGCAATAAGAGAACAGTGGGATCATGACCATGAGGATGAGAAAGTGGATGTGGAGAATAAGGATGAGGAAAGAAATGGCATGATCTCAGGTCCAGAGCTGTAGAAAGAGGAGGAAAACAACTTGCCCACATGAGTGAGGTTCCCTGCCAAAGCAGAGGGGTAGACAGCTTTGGTAGAGAAGAATGCCGAGACCTTGTCAGAAAGGAAGCTTTCCTCCGATGCTGAAAAGAGAGTACTGATGGCCTTTGAAAGGAAAACATTTTGCTGGTTCATGAAGTGAGTTAAAGAGAACTGGACTTGAAAGTAAAGAAGCTCACAGAGCCAGTGAAAATGGTGGCAGCAATAATCAATGTCCAATGGGGAGAGAGATGTGTCCACACCCCCAAAGACTTGATGCGTAGCTTTGAGGTGGGGGATGGCAATGAAAAATTGTTTAAAAGTCATAAGGTACCTAGAGAGATGCATAGAATTCCAGAGAAGGATTGGGGATCCAGCCTCTGGAGGCAAATACCCACTAACAGTGGGATTTATTGATGGCCCTAGAGGATAGTGACAGGATGAAGTACCTACATGACAGCCATGGATTACTGTAAGGAATAACCTCCTAATGCCCAAAAGAGACTAAGCACTCTGCCCCAGTTGACCCTAGGGCCTTGGGTCTCTCCAAGGGTCAGTGAATCTGCCCCCCCTTACACTCCCTGAGGACCACTTTGAAGAAATCCCTGGACTTCTGCCCCCAGAGACAAAGACCAGAAGGAAGACAGTACAGTGAGCTATGAGAACCAGCTCCCTGTAGATGACACCACTTTGAAATAGAGGAGGCCAACTAAAACTGCTTATGGTGGCCAGAGCTCACCGCCAGGAGAAAATTGAGCCCAAGTTCATCGTGATCTGCCCAATTAGGCAGGTGGGGCACAATCACGAACCTCCCCCCTCCATGCCAGTGTGCTCTTCCTCACTCTAGTGTCTGGGCGGAGTGGGGCAGCAACCAAGAAGCAACACCCTACCCGCATGGAGCATGCAGGGGCGAACAAAGCTGCTCAGGTGGAACCGGGCACCCCCAAAGATTAAAAGCAAACACAAAAGGAATTATTCGCAGTTCTGTTGGCACAACAGGCAAGCCACCTAATTAATATTCACTGCTTCTCAATAAGAGTGCCCCATAATGCCCTCCAGGATAAATTTGCCTATATTTTCTTCTCTCCTTCTGGTGGCCCCAGCAGGACAAAGGCCCCCATCAATGAACTATGAAGTGTTGTTGGGGGCTACAGGCATTACAGCAGCTCCCCAGGAATAATATTCAATAACTGACCCTACATTTTTGGGGTTGAGAAATCCATGACCCTCTGGAATTTTTGTTTAATTTTTAAAGCACTCTCAAGGCTGGAACTGTTGCTCTTCAGCTGGGAGTGCAGTACTCTTTAGTGTCCCTTTCTATGTGTATTAAATTTGATCTGAAGGTATACAAGGCAGATACATGTAATGAACTGTTCTCTAATGGGTTAAATCTGTGGTTCCATTTTATGTGATCCACTTTAGTTCCATCTATGATTCCATATATAGATTCCATAAATCTATAATTCCAGTTTAGTGCTGCCCTTTAAGGGCTGTTTTTAAGACTGCATTTTATATGGCTTGAAAGTATAACAAAAGCATACAGACACATGGTTTGTTTATTTTAAAATGTTTTACGGACTTAATAATGCTGACAGTGATCATTGAGCAAGGTGAATACGCTTTATTAACATTAATAAGTATATTTACACATGGCTATTATGTATTTTGGCATTTACATACAGAATGATGGTGCTCTTAACATGTGGTTTGTTGTTTTTGTATCTTTGACCAAGCTAAAAGTCTTACTTTATCTGTTTGTATGACTCTTTAGGGGATCAAGTGTTTTTACACAAAGTCATCTATGGTATTTTCCAGCTGCCTAATGTAGTTATTTATAATTTAAGTTTAGTATTTAGTACTGTGTGTAATATATGCCCTTTTCCTTTTCCTACAGAAAAAGGAGACTGGACAATCATTGATTAAGTGTTATTATTGTGTCCCAGCGACTGGTGATTACAAACCCTCATCACCTCCACTGAGTAGGCCTTGGACTACTTTGCTTCGCTACCCTGACATAGTCAAGTGGCACAATAAGGTGCTTTGATCCCAGTGAGGGAACATTTTTAACTTATTTCTTGTGCAGGCCACACAACTAATAACCCAGTTTCTTACAAATGTGGAATAATAGCATATTTTCTGGAGTTTCACATCAAAAGAATAAAAAGGCTAATTACTGAAATTACATAACATTACACCCAAGTAATGAAACATTGCCTAGGACTAGTAATAGTGTGTCAGCTCCGAATTGTGGCAATGTTGCCGCAACCTACTGGGTGGTGGTTACCTGCCTTCACACTGTTTGGTGCACTAGTAATTTCTCCTAGCTGACATTTGTTATAGATTGTACAGTGAGCTCCACTATGTAAAGGGGCTCAGCACAGTCTCAGGGTGGAGATAGAAACACACAGTGTGACAATTTTTTTGTCAACAATATTTAGCACATTTAATTTAGGTCACATGCTATTTCTGCCATCCATAGTCTAACATTTAAACATTATAATATGTAATTGACCACACCTTGCTTATTGGTGTTCAGACTGGACTCGAGATTCGAAACTCTTTCTTTTTCCAAACCTTCTTAAAATTTATGGTTGTGACGTTCATCGCATAATGGGTGATATTTAATAAAAGATCATGACAGATTGTGTGTCTGTGGGCTATAATTGTGTAAGAAGTGTAGTTGTTCTTTCAGTCCTATGTTTCCTATTTTGGCTCCATTAAAACATTCTGGGCATCCTTTGCTGGTGTGTCATTGATAGTATGGTCGTTCATGCAAAAAAACTAGTCAGAAATTAGAAAGCAACATGTCTGAAATATGCGTGGCAATAGTGGTACTGCTTCTCCCACTTCTAGACACTGTGTAACAATGACTGGATACAAACAACCATGGTAACCTGGAGGCAATTTCAAAGTAGCTATAGTGTTTCCATTTGTGTATTCTGAATCGGTCCATCTTCCTCATTGTACTTTTCTTTTTGTTTCTTTCTATTAACTTTCTATTTATTTTTATTTTCCATTGTTTTTCACACCTATTATTTTACATGTTGTTTTCTCCATCTGCCTCTTATACATTATTCTTCCTCCTGGGTTTTCCTTTACCAAAAAGCCTGAGTCAATAACACTTGCTTTAATGAGCTAACATATGCAAACATAGCACACACACATGCAGTTGTGTGTGTTAAAACTTTAAAGCCTGTCCTTTTGGCTTTTCCAGTGTTTGCTTTTAAAAGAAACAACATGTTTAGAATACAGAGGGGTTCCTAACCAGCGATGGCCACTGCAAATGTCAAGGTGGACAGGGGGGATGACGGGGAAAACAATGAAAAAAAACCTTTCCCACCATTCCCGCTGACTCCTGCCACCTCGCTCCTTTTCTTGTGGTGTCCCAGCATTCAATAGGACACCAGCACAGGCTCCCCAGCAATGCTGGAACTGCTTTCATGCTAAACCTAGCAGGAAAGCAGTGCCAGGATTGGTTCAACACAGCCGGGCTGGAGAAACCTTAGTGTGTGTGTTTGTTTGGCCAGCCTGAGACTCTTGGCCAAGGGGGCAATTGCGGAGGAGCCGCCCCTGTTGCTGACCCACCTATTGGTGGTACATTCTAAAGTAGCCAGGTACTCTCAATTAAAATTGTTTTATGTAAACATTTTTAAAGAAAGTTCACATAGGATGAGGTAAGAAGTAAGTTTTCTTGAACACAGAGTGCTCTACACAGCTGCATAACTGCCTCTTACGTCGCTGTCAACATTCTAATACAAGCTATCAACATTCAAATAAAGAATGTGGGACAATACAATAGGAAGATGATAAAAGGGTGGGGGAGACGGGAGAATGGGAATTATCCATTTAAGATAAAATACACCACTTACATATTTGTTGTGGGTATTCTTAAACTCTGACTGGAAGTTACCATTTAGGTTTTGCTTAACATAAGTCTCAAGAATAGTGGTCAGAAAATGTAGCAACAACCACATCTCAAACCATTAAATATGAGTAATCCATGGCTACGGATACTGCAGACTTGGTTCAACATGACACTGACTGGTCAAAAAACCATGGGAAGAGCTTGTGTGCTCAGAAACTCTGCATCCCAAACAGTCCTGGTAATCCACAAGCAACAGCTTGACAAATGACCAAGTAAGTTTTAAAGTGCCACCTAAGAAGTCCTCAAGTTTTAAAAACCAATCCCTATTGCAAGGCAGACCCTGCGTCAAGCACAAACTCCTGATTATGCTTGAGAGCCTGATTTACAAAGGAACCTATCGCTCATAAAGTTAGAAGTGTGGAGTCTTCACACTCAGGTGGAGTTTACAGAGTCATGGAATCTCCACACTCAGAGGGAGTCTCCATATGGCACACTGTAGAGACTGTGGCATAGAAGATTCCACCCCGATTTTGGGGATTCCATCACGAGTGTGGAGACTCTGCCCCGAGTGCAGCGACTCCTCACTCATAACTTTACGAGTCATAAGTCACTTTGTGAATCAGGCCCTCAGTGTTACTACCGTAAGGCATATTGTGAATACCAGAGGGTGGAAATGAGGAAGTTCAAAGCTGAAACCTGGCTGGAACCCAGCACAATTCAGCTGAGCAAGTAGTGCACAGTCACGAATAGAGGAAAACAGAAGGTGCAGAGGCGTCACGTCCTAGATATCTAAGGGCCCACTTCACCCCAATTATGGCTTCTGTAGTACTCAATTCTAGGATATTGGCTCCCATTTTTTTTGCTTTCATAAGGGCCCGTGTGATCATTGCTATCCCACTTGGGCATAGCATGAATAGGTAGAACTCAGGAAATAGGTGCAAATGGAGCGCCTGGTAACTATGAAACACTTGCGTGCAGTATTACAGTACACAGTTGCTTCTGGGAAGACGTGCAATTTGCTCACCACTTGTGATTAGGGCTTTAAGAAGGACAGTCTGCATCCATACACTTATCCGCTTCAGCAGATGAAACATGGTCATTACATTTTTTGCTACCACACTACTGATTGCAGCGTTGAGGATGGAGCAATTTGGGCCCATATTTATACTTTTTGACGCTAAACTGCGCTAACGCAGTTTAGCGTCAAAAAATTTTGCGCCGTCTAACGCCATTCTGAAGCGCCATGCGGGCGCCGTATTTATGGAATGGCGTTAGACGGCGCAATCAGACCGGCGCTGCCTGGTGTGCGTGGAAAAAAACCACGTAGACCAGGCAGCTCCGGCGTTGGGAAAAAATGACGTTAGGGCGTCTTAAAATGGCGCAAGTCCGGTTGACGCTAAAAAATCGTCTTAACCCGACTTGCGCCATTTTTTTTCGACGCCCATCCCCCATCAACATGACTCCTATCATTGTAAAGATAGGAGTCATGCCCCCTTGCCCAATGGCCATGCCCAGGGGACTTCTGTCCCCTGGGCATGGTCATTGGGCATAGTGGCATGTAGGGGGGCACAAATCAGGCCCCCCTATGCCAAAAAAAATTATAAAAAAAAAAAAAAAATACTTACCTGAACTTACCTGAATGTCCCTGGGGTGGGTCCCTCCAGCCTTGGGTGTCCTCCTGGGGTGGGCAAGGGTGGCAGGGGGGGTCCCTGGGGGCAGGGGAGGGCACTCTGGGCTCATTTTGAGCCCACTTGTCCCTTAACGCCATGCCTGACCCAGGCGTTAAAAAGCGGCGCAAATGCGCCGTTTTTAGCCACGCCCACTCCCGGGCGTCTCTTTTGCCCGGGAGTATAAATACCACGTAAAGGCCTGGGAGTCATTTTTTAAGACGGGAACGCCTCCCTTGCATATCATTAACGCAAGGAAGGGGTTCACGCTAAAAAATGACGCACACTCCGGGCACTTTGGCGCCCGAACCGTCTAACGCCATAGTATAAATATGGCGTTAGTTGGCGTTGGTTTTGCGTCGAATTTGCGTCGAAAAAAACAACGCAAATTCGGCGCAAACGGAGTATAAATACGGGCCTTGGTGTCAAAGCATCCTTTCCAACTTGCTACATTGCTTGTTATTGTTGATCCTTTCCCACTGGCAAACATTTTTCTCTCTTGTCAACTGCCATGGACGGTACCTCCTTCAATACCGTACCTCATTGTCCTGCAAAAACACTACTCAGATAGTGAATCTGAAAGAAAACCAGAAAGCTCTGAAAAGGCCAATGAGTAAGCTGCGTTGTTTAAAAAGCATGACAAATAAATACATGCAAATAAATATTAAACAAAATAGTGAAAAACACAAATCCAATCAGTGAAACAACAGAAGTACCAAGTGCTCGAGTACAGTGAAGTTATTGGCGGGCAATTCAAACACAACAAATAGGGTGTTTTATGGGCAAAATGGATTATGGCTAGACACTGAAAAGCAACAATGATGGCGTTTATCAGACTCTATTAAAATGTCTTTGTGATTTTTAATTTGTTCGCACCTTCTAGTCTTTCAGGCATGAGTGCAGCGCCTATTAATCTTTATTTTATAAAAATAACAACTTAAACCTCCTCGGCTCCAGAGGATGGCTGCCTTGTGCCGTTCTGCCACAAGGTGCTGACATTCCTGAGATGGTGTTAGCGTGGCTGTGGCTTCGAGTCCAAAGGGAATTTTTGTTCAGAATGGAGAGAACCGCTGTTATTTAACCCATTTAAAAATTAATTGTATGGCTGATCTCACTCAATTATTTCCCAAGTCAAGTTCCCGTCTACCGTTTAATGCGCGCTCCGGAGAAAAGAGGTCCTTTGTGTAATCTCCTTATGCGCCAAATGATTGAGTGCGCTGCTGGGAGATGAGGATTCTAAAACATACCAATTTAAAAGAAAGAAATTAAAGTATGTACTTGCACTGCAGTGCGCAATAAACCATACTGTCTGTCTGTTGTGCATTTGATAAGTGGTACTTTGTGAGGCAATAAATTGTATCTCGTCAAACCGAGTATCCGTTTAGATTTTTCATTTAGGACCTAACCTTTGCAATAAATTTACACTCTAGATGTTTATTCAAAATTCTAAATTTACACTAAAAAAAACTTTTGGCTATTTTTTGTCCTAAACGAGTCCTAAACGAGTCCTGCTGCTGCAAACTGCTCTTTTTAAGGACTCTAAGGCCAAAGGGGTAGCTATAATAAAATGTACAAATGAAATATCAACATGCAGAAAAAAATGAAATCCTCCACGTTTTTGATTTTTATTCAAATTAACTTTTTAATTTTGTGGCTTTAAAGTAGATGGTGAAGTACACCAAAAATATCATTTTCATAAGAATAGCAGAAATGTTTTTGTTTAGATAATGTCAACAATATTTTCGACCTCCTGTTTATGGTTAATGTCAAATGAAAACAATTTTATTTGGCAAATACCTTAGTGATTTTCCTGTCCTTTCATGGGAAATGCATATAATATCAATTCGGTTACTTAAACCAATACTTTTAGGCACTGTGTTGTGCATGTCACACTACAGTAAGCAAACCAGATGAACATGCTGGCCATTTTCAATAGATTTAAAATTGAAAACAGCAGACCAGCAATGTTTTTACCAGTATGTTTAAATGATCGGCAACTGTATATTCGATTAAGAATTCAGTTAGGGGCATGAGAGTCATTGCCTCACTCTCAAACTCTTCCATGGTTTCTGCCAGCCTGTAACATCTAGGATTTTCTGCACGTGAGATAACTCCTGTTTTTGTCATAAGAGCTTCCGCCAACATGGCACTAGTTTTCTGGCAAAAATACAAAATCGGTGTCCGTCCAACCCCAAGCAATTGCCGTCCAGACCTTCCAATGCAAAGTCAGTCAACAGACCCGCACCTGTCACAATGTTTAGGTGGAAGTGATACCGTCTGTAACATTGGAAACGGAAAGCTTTCCCTACATCTAAATGGGCTGGGTGGCTGTGACTTCAGGAGTCTTTTGTAAGGGACCACATGAGACAGAAAACAGAACTATAGGAAAGCACTATTTTTCTTAAAAACTCAAGGGTATGACTAAATCAATGCACAATGCGTTCTGTCGTCTAAAAATGCAACTGCTTCAGTGTCACCGGATGATTCAGTATTAGTGTATTTAAGGGACACTCTTGACATTACCATTATTCCCTATTATTTATCATTTATGTTTTGTATACCCACAAAATCATGTGATCCTGCTTTACACTGCTACTAGAGGCAGAAGAGTAATTGGGGAGCCATACATAATGTGGCCTTTGTTATGTATCCCTGTCCCAAAGTAGTAAAAAAATCAAAAATACATTACATGCCATTCTTGATCAACCTCCACCACCGTCCCTGCTCTCCCCCTCCTGCAGCTGTGCTTTCTGTTGAGAAAGCAGATAGCAGAGTGCACTGACAGGTTCTCAGATACCCCTGTCAGCCTGCCCTGGAAGGCCTTTATGACATAACAACAGTGGGTAAGGAGTTGTACTATCAACTGTTGCTACGTTATAACAGTGAGTTATGGTATTGTGAAACTGAAGTAAATGATAGAGTGTTGTGTATAAATGACTGCACACAACTTCTTCAAGTTCATAAGTTTCTTGTCTGGACCCAAGGTGGCATTACACATCCTCTTCCAGACATTGCCCCTGTTGTTTACCCCCCAACCACATTCCCATTATCCTAGCTCTGCTTATCCTAAGAAGTTGGTAAGCTGTGTGCTCGCTCCCCTGTATAATCCAAAACACACCTGAATGAATGTGCATGATCCTGGCACCAGCTTACGGTTGACAGATATGCACTATTACGTGCGTTGAGTTCAGCTGGTGCGAGTCAATTTTAAATTGCACACACCTTTACCTAGCATATTTCACATGGTTGTTTACTGAAATTATCGCAATGTCACGTACCTTTCAATATGCCATACACCCTCTCGATATGGCGTACCCCAGACTATTCTGCAGGGTAAGGCTGTGCTCCCAAATGCCTGAACTTTATAATCCTTCTGAACAATGTTCTCTTCACTGTGCTTTAAAACTCCTAAATTGCGTGGGCTTGGCTCCAAATGCCCACCGCCGATTTGTTTGTGTATAAATGACTGCACAACACCTCTTCAAGTTCATCAGTTTATTGTCTGGAGTGAAGGTGGCATTACACACCCTCTTCCAGCCACTGCCCCCGTTGTCTACCCACCAACCGTATTCACAATGTTCTATGTTCCAAACTAGAACTTATACATAGCAACCTTAGAACACAACTTAGAGGGTCTCTATGAGTGCCAAACATAACATAGGGGGTTATTCTAACTTTGGAGGAGGTGTTAATCCGTCCCAAAAGTGACGGAAAAGTGACGGATTTACCACCAGCCGTATTACGAGTCCATTATATCCTATGGAACTCGTAATACGGCTGGTGGTATATCCGTCACTTTACCGTCACTTTTGGGACGGATTAACACTCCTCCAAAGTTAGAATAACCCCCATAATGTCTTGCCCATTTTGGCCCTCATTATGAGCTGGCAGTCTTGAGATCGCCAGACTCACGGTAGCAATCGGACTGCCGCAGTCATGGCGTTCCGTCCCCCACATTACCGGACTGCTGACACCGCCAGGTTGCTGCAAGGTGGCAGCCTGGCATTCTCAGTGGTTGTAATCTTCCAGGGCAGTGCTGCAAGCAGTGCTGCTCTCCGTATTACAAGTCCCTATACCACCAGCCTTTCTATAGCGGTTCCAGCGCCATGGAAAAGCTGGTAGAATGGGTCTTCAGGGCCCCCCTGCACTGCCCATGCACTTGGTTAGAAATATTTGCCAGCCCAAAGGACATCACTTGTATTTACAGGAACTGCTGGCACAGCAGTTCCTTGGAATTCATTGAAAATTTGACAGATGTCTCTATCAACATGACAGAGCCATAAGTCAAAATGTCAATAGTTTTTGCATGTTCAAAAAGAAAACCCCATAGAGGAATTGTCTTATTATTATTAATATTAAAAATAAAAATAAAAACAATGACCCTCCTCATCATGAAAGACTTCTCCCATGGTGTGGGGGTCATTTTGCAGATTTCACTGCCCATTACCAGCAGGTGTTATCTGGAGGTGAGGGATAATGAAAACAGGCTATGTGTTTGCCCACTCTAAATAGGGTGAGCAGACAAATGATAAATCTCCAATGACCCTTATTCCACCAGGCAGTCAGAGGTGTATGCAGGCTATGGAAACAAAGTAGTCACCATCATCTGGATACTGAAGTTCTGCCCAAGTCTAAATGAGGCAAGCAGAACTTTGCTTTGGCGGAGACGGTATACTGTTACCACTGGAATGGAGTGCCCTCTCTGCCAAAGTATAAATCAGGCCCTAAGTAGCTTTGCGAGGGATAAGAAGTGCTAAACACACTGCAATAAAATACATTAAAATACAATACACAATACAATACAATGCAACATTTCTGCACTCGCAATGCTACTACACATTCTCCCATGCATATAAGATATCTTAAGGAGATTTTATTTTGTAGTGTAAAATGTATTTACCCCCTTGGATGTTGGTGCTACCAAATGAAAAGAAAATACAAATTTAAATAGAAATCAAAACAATAATAATGAGGATATTCGTACAGAATTATGACACTTTTTGTGGGCCTTGGTAATTATGCTGGAGACATCCGTTGGATTTTCGAATTTCTCAAACCTTTGCATTATGCAATTTTCGCACATGGGAGGGCAGCCTGTGCAGATATCTCACACTGACATTTTCTGATCAAACCAATTTTAATGGGATGCCATCAGCCTGGCAAATTTCAAGCTACTCAGTGGACCAAACACATATTAGTAGAAACCACGATCTGCATAGAAAAACATTGTTTTACAATTGCTTTAAAAATTGCTAGGCTAATTTTATAAAAAATGGTTTCAATGTTATATGGTTCCCCTTCGGCATGCCTGCTTATTAATGGTCCATTATCTAACTTTTTTTTCTTCATAGAGGAACCCAACAAAGATGCCTATGGTCACTTCTTCTTTTTTTGTTAGTAATTGAACCTTCCATTTCTCATATTCGAATCTCCAATGACATCACAGGCATAGAAATAGCTAACATTACACTTAAAACATTAGCATATGCAGATGATGTCCTGCTGTACCTTAGCAATCCAGCTACCACTGTACCTGCAGTTTTAAATATACATGAATACTCTGTTGTTTCAGGTTACATTTTGAAATTTAATAAAACTGAATTCTTTTCCTTGAATGTTCACTACACACCTACAGTATTAAGCAGTACTTATATTATTTGGCAGAATTGAGAAAATAAAATATTTATGATACAAGTTTTGCACTCTCTAAAACATTCATTTACACAAAATTGTATTATCTTTATTAATAAAGTCACAGATAAAATTCACAAGAAGTCTCCAATACACTTTTCATGGTGGGGAGAAATTGAGGTCATCAAAATGGTTCTCTCGCCTATTATTTTTTGCACTTTATCCATGATCCTATTACAATTACATTTTCTACTCTATAAAAAACTAGATAGGCTTACTTCCAAATTTTCTTGGAATCACAAACCACCGCATAGTTGTTAAACTAAGCATAAACTTTCCAAACTGAATGGGGTAGTTGGCTTGCCGAGTTTTTCAAACTTCATAAAGCATTCATTTTAAAACAAGGTTCTCTTTGGTTTACTTGCGTTGATCCTAAGCATTCCACTTAGTTTCCCCCTTCCTTCTTCTGTCATTATTATCTAGGACTAACTCAAATAAACATCTTAAGTCATCTTCCATTATGGCCTCTACTAAATTAATTAGTACTGATTTTGGTGCTTCATTTTTTCACATATTTCAGACTCAACCAAACTATCCCTTTGACACAATCCTAAAATAAAGTTCAATCATGCTATCAAATTTTGGAAATTGTGGATAAATGCTGGTATTTTCTTCCTTCATGACATCTATGATAAGGGAGTTTCATTATAATTCTCTGAATGGCAACTAAATGTATGTTACCTGATACTGAAGCCCCTAAGTATGACATTCTTTGAAATGTTTTACTTAGTTCTTTTCCAAATATGTTATCTCAGACTATACCCCTGATTCGGAACTGAGTTTAAGGCTTTCTCCGATTCCAAATATACTGTCTCCAAATTCCACAAATAGGTAAACTGTACCAGTGCCACCAACTTGGATTTTATAATTACACATTGGAATACAGAAATTTCTACTAATTTTTCCTTAAATTATTAGAGACAAATATGGATAACTAATATTTCTGGATGGGGTCCTGTATCATTATCACAAACTAATGCTTTTATTTTACTTAATTGTTTATGGACTCCGTGTAAATTATATAAGGCTACACTTGTTGATTTATCTTTTTCACACATGGTTTATAATGTAATATAGCACAAGCCACATGATTAAGTTACTTGTCAAAAATGGCAATGCACTCATTCTGTTTAACTTAATGTGCATGATGTACAATTCCCTAATGCAGAGAATCTACCTTAATTGAAAAACATGAATTAAGTACTGCTGCATATCACAGATCACTCGGATACAAGTTTATAAACTTAATAAGTTTCATTCTTTTAGGAGGAACACCTCATTTCAGGCACAGCTGACTCTGCAGCTTGTTTATTGCACCTTTTCCTATTTTAAACTTTTTCCACGGTCAAAAGGTTTTTTCAAAATGATTTTTTGATATATTAAAGCATATAAAACATGTACCCAATATCTCTTGTTGCAACTATAATATATAAACCAGTCATGTTCTGAAAATAGATGTTGAGAATCATTACCTACATGTCTATGTCAGCAATGCAACATAACAGCTGTTTAACTGAAAACGTGTTGAAAATGCCACTTTTTAATGCCACAATGTGCCACATACACCCACATCAGTGCACCAGTTAACTCCATAGTATATGAGAAGCAGCAAATGTAAAGAAGAAAGGAGGGAAAGTGAAGGGACAAAGTATGTGTGTGTGGATAATGTTGAAGGGACGGGGAGAGAAGACATTAAAAATGTGTTCCATCTTAATATAGCCATGTGTTCTGGAGACCACCTTGCTATCCCAATTGTTCCTACTTGCCTAAGCAATTTTAGTGTTCAAGATATTTTATTGTTTTTTGCAAGTGAAAAAGATAACACAAAAAGGTATACATTATTGGTATATATAAAAAAACACACACACACATATATAGATAGATTTATAGATATAGATATGTATATATTGCAAGGACTATCATTTTCTTGCTCAACCATTCTGTGCCTCTGCCTGTCTGTGGAATACACATCTAGGTCAGGAACACAGTCGGGCTGTTTGTGAATTCCCTCTAGACAGTCGCACAAAGGGAGTCAATGTATGCCCTGCATATCCTGGTGGGTTTTCATGGCTAGGGTAGTGGGACACTTGCACCAGAATAGGCATGTGCTTGTCCTTACACAAATCAGTTTCCAACCCCCTAGAATCTGTCTGGCCAGGGCAGGAAAGCCAGGGTCATGTACACTACAAAGACTTTTCTTTGAAGTTTGCCTACTTCAAAGGCAGAAATGGCTATAAGTACTGGACCACCGATCCCTCACAGAGTTAGAACACTTTTGGACTGAGGACATTCTGCCATGAAGAAAAGTTAGATGCTGTAGGAGGGTCTGCCATTCTGCCTGTTGCTTTGTTGTGCTGGCCTGCTCCTTGCTGCTTCTGCCCTAGGAGTGAAAGGACTTAACTTTCCTTTCTACATCCTGCTTTCCAAGGTTCTCCAAGGGCTTTAACTGAGCTTGTCTCCTGTTAAGAAGTCTCAGGGCCATCAAAGACATCATTTGGTAGTGCCTGGGCTCTTCTGCTGAGAGTCCTGAATTGCCAAGTGGTGCCACTCAAGCCCCTGGGCCCTTGGAAGTGTAGGCTGGTGACCTGAAGGAAATAATCCATGCACCAATGGGCTGAAGCAGAAACATTTACGCATCGCCTGTCCCACGGCTGGAGAATCTACACAACGCCTGTCTTGTGGCTACGCATGGCTTCATCAACACAGCACGTCTAGATTTTCTACTCATCGACCCCAGGGTGGCAATTGCTCATCGACCCTGGACCGCAGTAAGGAACCGAGGCAGTGTGTCAGGAAATCAATGCAACACCTTTCCTGTAAAGAAATAATCAACGCATCACTTCCCCTAACAGAAAGGAACTGATGCATTGCCTCTTCCGTGAGGAAAGAATCGATGTATCACCCCCCCTGCGCAGGAAGGAACCAATGCATCGCATTGCTTTCCAACACCTCTCCCCCACACCCCCACCCCACCCCGACCCACATCATCTTTATTTTTGTTGAATCCCAGGTAAATTGTGCTAAAAAGATACCACAATTGATTCCTATTAATTAAGACTCATTGAAACTTTCAAAAGTGATATCTTTAGTTGTGTATGTTGGATGTTTGTAGTTTCGGTCTTGTTTTTTTTAGATAAATATTGGCTATTTTTCTAAACTGATGTGGAGTCATTTTTAAGTGTTTTCACTGTGTTACTGTGTATGAGTGTGTGTGTTCAAATACTTTACACTTTGCCTCTGAGATAAGCCTGGCTGCTTGAGTCAAGCTACCAAGAAAAGGCATCTTAGCTGTGTGGCTTCCTTACCCTGACTAGAGTGTGGGTCCCTACTTGGAAAGGATGCAAACAACTGCCAGCTAGAGACCCCAACTGTAACACTGCTGTTGAGTGCCTCTGGGGTTTGAAACAGCCCCTTGAAAAGATGATAATACACATTAATTACAAGACTTTGATAAACTATGCCTATGAAGGAGGTCAGTGCATTCTTGAAGAATGGGATATGGAGTGGGACCTGAAGGGTCACACTTGAACACCACCCATCATATGCCTTGTAGTAGGATGCACACATTAAGGTTGGGCCAAGGGTCTTTTAAATAATAGCTAGAAACCAGCTTTTCTTTGGTAAGAGGCAGAAACAGGGTCTGCAGATCAATATTAGGCATCCAAATCAGAAATTACAACATTCATAGGTGCACATATTCATAGCTGTTATTTTTCTAGATTAAAAAGAATGGTTTGTGTCTGAGTAAAATCTCAGAGCTTTCAACAGATTTGTGATTATTTGTTTAAGGGCCTGCATCTTTACTTTTCATCTAGGGCATGTCTATGATTTATTTGGAAACAAACAAGTGGATATTTCCATAGTTTTTGTAGGTGCCCACCATTGTTGGTGGGGTGGCCAAGTGATAGAACTGTCTAGTTTGTTTTCACCTCCTGACACTTTTTCCATCACTCTATTTTTCCGGTCTCTTTAGCTCACTCTTGCAGGTTTTTTTTGGGTCTAGCCATGGTCATGTCAGCCTCATGTTTTCAAAAAAGACATAATGAAATAAATGTGACTACTGAGTACCTTTAGTGAAACCTCTTTATCCAAGTTATTCGTCCTCCTACCACAGCACACAGTATAGAATGATGGGGGAGCCCACTTCAGCCTTTTGGTACTTTCACTTTTTGGCACTTTTACTTACCAGTGACTGCTAGTAGGGTGGTTTTAGAAATGGGGCCTTTGGTTGGCAGGCAGGTTACCCCCTGTCCAAGCAAGGACCCTCAATCTAGTCAGGGTAAGTCACACACAATCCAAATTATCCTGTGCTCACCCTCTGGTAGCTTGGCACTGAGCAGTCAGGCTTATCTTAAAAGGCAATGTGTAAAGTATTTGTGCAATACATCATGCAATACACAGTATTGCACCACAAAAACACACCACACGGTGTTTAGAAAAATATAGAATATTTATCTGGATAAATGTAGGTCAAAACGATCAAGATTCAATAAGTACACGTGGAAATATCACTTAGAAAATTATATAAAGAGTCTTTAGTCTTTAAAAGGCAACACATGTCTCTTGCAAGAACAAAGTACCTGGTTTTCGTTCAAAACCTCAGCAAGGGACCACAGTGAAGGAGATGCGTGGAAAACAGGTAGGTGTGCGTTAATTTCTCGGGTGCACACAGATGATGCACTGTTATTTTTCATGCAGGGAAGACTTTGCGTCGATTTCCAGCGCATGGACTTGGATCCTCTTCGGGTTGTAGGGTTTTCGGACACCCCAGGGATGATGCGTTAAAATCCTGGTCATGCAGGGCAAAGTCACAGGCTCTGTGTTGATCCGGTGGGCGTTGCGTGGAAAAATCTGTTGCACCGCAGCAGCTGAGTCGATTTTTCTTCTCTAGAAGTCGGGCTGCGTCGTTCCGTTCAGTTCTAACATGTCTGTCAGGGTCCAAGTAGGGGGTGTGGTAGTCCTTTGTGTGAGGGCAGGCTACTGTCCTTTGACATGTACTGTCCTTTGGCCCTCCAGCCTCCCAGCCCAGGAAGACCCATTCAATATGCAGATGTGTGCAAGTGTGACTGAGCATCCTGTGTTTGTGGTTTGTTTGAGTGGAATGCATAAGGGAGCTGTCAACTAACCCAGCCAGACGTGGATTGTAAGGCACAGAAAGATTTAAGGGCCAGATGCACTAAATGTTTTGCATGGCGCATACTGCGAAATTCGCAGTTTGTGCCATGCAAAACGCGCATCGCAATGCACATTCCCATTTTGTGAGTCGCTACCGACTCGCATAATGGAAATGTGACTCGCAAATAGGAAGGGGTGTTCCCCTTCCTATTTGCGATTCGCATCGCTATGCAGAATTGCTTTGTGACCGCGAACGCGGTCGCAAAGAAGTCAGCACCCATGTGACAAACAAGCACAAATCATTAGAGCAACAAAATTGAGTACGCAAAAGTTTATGTGGAAGTCAAATCCCCAAAGTTTTGTGAAAGTTATTTAATTTAAAGCATTTTTTTCTGACTTGAGGGGGAAACCTAGTAACCACATGAGTCACTGCAGTTTTGTGGAAAAAAAGTGAGATGTTTTCATCTGACTTGAGTTGGACCTCTGGTACTGGACTGAGGTATCTATCTATCTATCTATCTATCTATCTATCTATCTATCTATCTATCT
This sequence comes from Pleurodeles waltl, assembly GCF_031143425.1. NCBI lineage: Eukaryota > Metazoa > Chordata > Amphibia > Caudata > Salamandridae > Pleurodeles > Pleurodeles waltl. Next base: position 1,012,258,343 of record NC_090445.1, read on the forward strand.
ATCTATCTATCTATCTATCTATCTATCTATCTATATATCTAGATAGATATAAAATCACAAATATATTTGAGATGTCATCATATATATCACCAATTTAACATGACATCAGTCATATAAGATATGTGGCCATTACCAGTGTTAATATAACTGATGAATTTCAGTGTTTTTCTTTTTTAAATGTAAAATTTTGTGTTATTTCACCATCTAACTAAAATGTCATTTTTACGGTGAATATATATATCTATACGCCGCTCACAGACCCGGGTCATTTGTCACATTGTGTGTGGGGGGTCATGTGGCCCCCCTGCAGCCTCCGGGACCACCAACTACCAATGTATTTCTCAAATTGTGTGCGGGGATTTGTATGGTTTTGTACGAGTAAATTCAGAACATATCTACAACGTCCCTGTAACCTTTGATTTCAGATCACCAATCAGTTGGGTGATGGTAGCAGATTATAATAAAGTGTACGGAAGTCAAAACCACGGCAAGCTTCAGTTCCTTTCTTGAAGTGGACGCGAAGGACAGACTGGTCTATACAGAGTGTGCTGATTGTTGAAACTTAAATAAAGACAACAATTTGGAATAGCTGGAGTGTGGTGAATCCTTTTTTGTGATATTTAGATCACCAGGGTGGTCTCCCTTGCTGCTAGCACCGGCAGAGGAGTATGCCGCCAAGACTCTTCGACCGGTTTGTTTGTATATATATTACGGAGCAGCAGCACCTGATACTTTGCAGCCAGCGTGTTAATCACAGGTTGTGCTTTGAAAATTAAGAACATTGTAAACGGCAAGGCATTCAAATGACTAAGACAACAATATTGATATTGGCACATGTGCAAGCTCTCCAAGTGCATGCAGAACACACTTTGAAATACAACATCAGCTACATTGTATCCACTAGAGCAGCGGGACCATAACAGACTTCCATAACCTTCATATTAAGAGGCCAGTGGTCTTCGTCAATGAATGACAAAATATGATAACAACTTTGTGAGTTTGACTGATGTGGTGTTTCAAAATAATCAGTGATGGAAGCCATGGCAGCAAAATTGGCCCAAAAAGCAGAGACTTTGTTCTCCATATAGCCACCTAGCTTTACTAGCGGTAATATCAGCACAGCAAAGGACTGTCCGAATGCACAATCTCAATTTTTTCAGTTGGAAAAAGTATACATAAAGAGATCAACAAAAGCTGGAAAATCTTGACACTACAAAATATATAGAGGTAGGGAGAGTGCCAAATGAACTCTGGCCCTCATTTGGACCTTAGCGGTAAAAGCCACCTACCGCCATGGCGACGGGTACCTAAAGACCGTCGCCGCAGCTACCAGCCGTCTGCCGGATTATGACCACAGCCGCATTTCCGCCAGAAGGATGTCGGAAATCCGACTGTGGCCATGCCGGCAGATGGCAGTAAGGTGGCGCTGCTGCCAGCAGCAGCGCCACACCAGTAGACCGCCGCTAGCCATGTTATGAGAATAATACGGCCTGCCGGTGTTCTGCTGGCGGACGCTGCTGCTGGCAGCAGTGCCTCGTCCCGTCTCCTGCCGGAGGACCCCCTGGACACAGGTAAGTGGGTGCTCCGACAGGGGAGGAGGGGTTTTGTGTGTGTGTGTGTGTGTGTATGTCTGTGCATGCTTAAATCCGGGTGTCACTGATGGTGCCCACCGCCACGGTTTTTGTGGCGGTAAGGAAGCCACAAAAACCACGGCGGTAAGCGGGGTCATGATCCCGCACGCGGTACAGTGACGGTCACCGGACTGGAGATTGCTATCTCCAGCCCGGTGGCGGTTACCACCATGGCAGTCGGTGTGGTACATTGGCAGCCAAACCGCCAATGTCATAATATGGTTGGCAGTACTTTCCACCATATTACCGCCGACCGCCGGGGTCTTAATGAGGGCCTATGTATCTTTACAGTGCCAAATCACCCTTATATCAAACCTGAATTACTGTTGGAATGGGGAGAGAACAATATGACATGTTCATGTAATATGATGCTCTTCCTCATCAAATATGCGAACATTGATGGTGAAGAAGTACCTAAGTTAGCACAAGAGATAGAAGTAAAGTTAAATGAGATGGATGCAAAAGAGGAAATTATGAAACTAAGAAAAAAGATGGAGGAAAGGCTAGACAAACAGGAATAAGAGATTGAGGTATGTAAACACAGACATTTTCACGGGATATACAGAACTTTAAAAACAGTACTGTACTCACGCTTGACAAATGGTTTGAAGCCAAGAAAAAACAGTATTCTTCAGAATCAAAAATCAACCTCTCATCTGAATTAGAGTCAGTGAGTGAATCAGATGCTGATCTAAGTGAGAGTGAAAGACGAGTGAGCCTAGAACTAAGACAGTGTTGTTAAAGGAATTGCAGCTCATGTACCTGGACCAACAAACCTCAAAAGGTAGGGGCCGAGGATGCAGCCATGGCAGAGGCTAATCAAAAAATATGCAACAAAACACAGAAAGATCAGAAGAGGTTGTGGAAAGAAGAAATTACTTTTTACGGAGAAGACAAAGGAAATGAATGACATGGAGGCAATAGAAGAAAATCTGGTGGTTAATCTGTCTGATTATGTACTAACGAAGGAAGAAAGAACAATTTTGAATAAAGGTTTATCTTTTGCCTGGAACATCATTATGATAGACTGTAAACCAAAATAGATACTTATAAGTTCATCAGAAAAATTAAATTAGCCAAATATTTTGTCAAGCAAGTTTCCAAACCCAATGATGTTCCTGAACCACAGACTTACACTAGACTACTATTGGACAAATTCAGGATGTTAAAGTATGATATGACCTGATGTTTGACTTAAATGATGATGAATGCACAGCAACACAAGTGATGGAACAGTTGGGCATCTCAATCAACGATCATGCATATAGTCATTTCAAGCCTAAGTGTAAATCTTGCCCCATGTTTGCATTGTTCAGTATTTGATCCTAGTAACATCTGATTTGGAAAACTTAAGGAACAAGTATCAACCCCACAAGAAAGAGAGTTTGACTCTGGTGGAGAGAAAAGTGTTCCAACAACGTATGAATAACGACAACTGAATAGTCAAGCCAGCTGACAAGAGGGGTCAACATCTTGATCCTCAATTGCCATGATTACGTGAAGGAAGCAATCAGGCAACTACAGGACAAGAGTTGTTACCATAAATTGGGCAATAATCCCATCAACAAGATACCCAAAACTGTGAATATCAAGTTTAAACTATGGCATCATGAGCTATTAATCAATGAAGAGGGATATCAGTATCTCAGTATCTCAGTAACAACCATCCCATAATGCCAACCATATAATTCCTTCCCAAAATTCATAAAACTCTCCTTGGAGACCGATTTTGTCTGGTTGTGGATCTATATTTGAAAATATGTTCAGATATGTGGACTTCTCTATTGCTCCAATGGTGACCTCTCTCACCTCCTACATTGAGTACACCGGTCATTTCTTGAGCGCTATTGCTGACATTACATGGCAACCAAGTTATTTCTTAGTTACCATTGATGTGGTCACTCTACACATCTATCCGCCATGAAATGGGCCTCAATGCAGTAGGATATTTCCTCAGGTAAAGAAACATCACGGAAGCAAAGCACTGTGAAATGGTCCTAGAGAGGAATGAATCGTGCCTCCGAAACAACATCTTCTTGTTTAACTATCAAGTTTACCAACAAGTTTGCAGGACTGCTATGGGGATTTCCTTCTTCCACAGCTATGCAAATCACACCATGGGCTGTAGGGAGAGGGAAATTGCCTTTCAGGACAGCTACGAAGAGCATCTCTCCAAGGTTGTCTTATGGCTCCAATACATAGATGATTTGTTTGTAATCTGAGTGGAACAGAGGAGGAATTAATTTTATACTTCAATGTGCTGAACTAGAATGATTGTGGACTACAGTTTACCTACAACATTAGTCCTGTGCAGATTAACTATCTTGATATCCGAGTCTACATCGAAAACAAACAAATACGAACAACTATGTTTAGAAAAGTGACAGCAACAAACAGTATTTTGCACGGAACCAGTTTTCATCTGAAACCATTACTTAAAAGCATCCCTTTCGGGGAATTTCTACATACTAGGCCGAACTGCTCAACTGACAAGGACTTGGAAGCACAGTTTGCTGATGTGAGACAGGTCTTCAATCACAGAGGCTATCCAAGAGCCCACATCGAAATAGGTGCTAAAAGGGCCAGGTCTAGGACTCCACAACAAACTTTGGTGGATAATGCATCAACTATTTTATTTTGTGCGGCAATTTTTTTGTTGAAGAAAAGCCAAGTATAATATGTTCATGGGCTGCCGTCTGGACCATTGCTGCAGTCCATTCCCCTGGCGATGGCAGCATGGGAGAGAGCCAAAGTCGAAGTATGCAAATCTTGGGGACTGCGAGTGCTGCATGTAAGAGGTGCAGTTGTGGGCGGGTTAAACCCAAGGTATCCCTTGTAACATATAAGAGGATCAGTGAGGAAGAGAAAGGCTCTGTAAGCATCATACAGGCACCCAGGGTATCGCCAATTGCCGTCCAAAAAAGCTGGACTGAGGGGCATTCACTAGGATATGGGTGAAGTCACAACGGTTAGCCCAACATTGCCAACAATTCGCATGTGGCAGCAAGCCCGCCTTATGGATTTTCACTGGCATCCAGTGCCACTCATGAAGGGTTTAGAAGAGGCAGAATTACAGACGGGCTTCCCGTGTGCCCCTGATTAGAGCTTCCATAATATCTTGCCAGTCCTCTTCCTCAATTTCTATCCGCAGTCAGGATTGCCATTTGAGGCGGAGAGCGTCAATGAGAGGTTGCGAGAAGAGGTGATGTATGAAGACCTAAAAGAGGCCTGATATTAACTCCCAGAAACTACCCCAGGTCCTCAGGTAGGATACCACAGGCTAGAATGGGAGGGTCCTAGGGCAGGGCCCCAAACTGCACCGTAGGCAATGCAACAGTTGAAGGTGTAGCTATGCCTGGTGTGGAGGGAGGCCAAATTCCTCCTGGAGACATCAGAATAGTTTCAGACCACCATCGGCTAGGATCTGGTTCAGGCTATGGATGCTTGCCAAATTCCAGGGTGCTTAGTCAAGGGTCTTTTCATCTATGCGTAGGTGGAAGTTCTCCCAGTGGAGGGCCCGCAAGTGGAGATAGGGATGAACACCAACGGGGTGATGGGCCCTGAGCCAAGCTTTATGCATAGCCTGGAGCATCAGGTGTGGTCTGCACGAGTGAAGAGGAGGGACCTTGTATAGTAGTCAGAGGCCACCGTGGCCAGAGAGTATCAGTCATTTAGTAGAGACCCAGTGTGGTGGGTCCGGAAGTTCATGTACCATTTATTCCAGCTGCAAAAGATAGAGGGCCAGTGAGTATTGTTCTATTGAGTAGAGTCACATACCCCCATGTGAGCCACGTGCCATGAGCTTGGCACCCGCTAAATGCGGTTGGGAGGATCCCCATGCGAAGGCTCTGATTTCCGCGTCTTTAAGAGGAATGGTCCCCAGAGGCATCGATAGAGGGAGCAACGGCAGGTGCGACCATTTTGCAAAGCCTTGTCTCATACGAGTGATCAGGTGGCCTAGGTTATCTGTCATCATATGTTCCAGCCCTCTATTAGAAGCACAACTAAATACTTAAGGTGGTACTGTGTCCATCCGAGGGGATAACCATGGATGGCTGTCCTCGTTGTGATGGTTAAGAGGGGTAAGCCTCCACTTTTTTTCCAGTTCACCGAATATGCAGACAGGGTTGGAAAATCATCTATGAGTTGCAACAGCGCCAGCAGGGAGCTGCGTAGATTCCACAGAGTAAGTAGGATATCGTCTGCATATAGGTAAATTAGACGACCCACCCATGAGGGGTGTGCGGGTGAGGAGGGGCGAATGAAAAATGGTTGCCACCAAGGGCCCTAGAGCCAGCAGGAACAAAAGTGGTGAGAGTGGGCAGCCTTGCCGTCACAGTTAACCTGGGCCATGGAGTGGTCATGTAATATTCATATTTGGTTATGAATTGATCCCCAAGTCTGAAGTGGCGCAAGGTAGTGAATAGGTATGCCCAATCTATATAATCAAACGCCTTTTCAACATTGAGGGATAGTGACAGAGCTTCATTTGGCAGGTCCCTGCACTCCCAAAGGGCATGCGAAAGGTTGCGGAGATGATTTATAGAAGTGCGGCCCGACACAAATCTCATTTGGCTGTTGTGTATCAGGGACGGGATTACCTTACGGAGATGGGTGGCCAGCACCTTGACAAGGATCTTTATATCTCCATTCAAAAGAGAGATAGCTGCCGCACAGTTGAAAGTCCTTCCCTGGTTTGGGGAGGGCTGCTATGTCTGCCTTGTTGGAAATGGGGTCCAAGGAACCCACTTGGACAGCCTCTCAGAGGGATTCATGGAGGGAGTCGACAACCTCCTCACAGTCCCACATGTGAAATTATGCGAGGAAGCCGTCGGCCCCAGGTGCCCTGTGGTATCAGAGTTTGGATATGGCTTGCGCAATTTCCGTTTTGCTGATCTCCCCCTCATAGAAAGGCTGGGTAGCTGTGTGCTCTCCAGGAACGCCTCTACCCGGTCAACTGTCATTTCAGGGGTGTATAGCGTGTGGTAAAAGGCTGCAAACTCATTATCTATGTCTTGTGAGGAGGTAAGGAGCACGCCGCTCGATGAGTGGATGGTGGGGATTGCCTGCCCCGTTTCTATTTGCTGCAATTGGGCCTCTAGTAGCCGGCCAGCTTTTTCCCCTTGTTCGTAGTCGCTGACTTTCAGGCGCAGTAGCATATGCTATGCTTTAGATGTGAACAGTTAATTGAGAGCTACTCTGGGTTGTTCAAGGCAATGACAGTTAGGTAGTGTGGGATGGGCTGTGTACCGACGGGTGAGGGATGGGACATCAGTTTCTAATACTTTTTGATGGGCCACGCTTTCTTTGTTAGCCAGCACTGCATATCACATCATTTGCTCCCGTATGGTGACCTTCACAGCTGCCCACAACACCTTCTGGGACACAACCAAACCCTTATTGTCCTCTAGATAGGTGGGGAAGAGCGTTCTCAACTTTTATTTGCCATTAGGGGTACGGTAGTGTTGTCCTGGTGAACATCAACATTTACGACCCGGGTGGTAAGACATAGAACTACAGACAAAAAGACCTGAGCATGATCAGTGAGGGTAGTAGTGAGGACCTGGGAGTCCCGGACTTGGCCACCAGCCTATGCGAGACAAGGAAGTAATCTAACCGTGATTCTGTACTGTGTACCATGTACAGATGACAGAAAAGTATACTCTCTGTCTGCCGAGTGAACGAGTCTCTAGTGGTCCACCAGGCTGTGATCAGAGAGCACATCTCCTAGCAGGGCCATGTCTGAATTATTGCTCGCGTCCAGTGGTATTGTCCTGTCGAGCACTGCATCTCAGGTGAGATTTGAGTCGCCCCCAATTAAATACTGGTGTAGTGAACCCTATTTTGTTTTAATGGGATAACAGGAGTTAGCTTAGCCGTTGGCTTGCAGACTCGTGCCCCCGTCACCTAGTGACTTTTAACCTACTTAGCTTGCTCTGTCTTAGCACATTTAGGGCCATATGTACGAAAGCTTTTTCCCATAGACACAGAATGGGTAAAATCCTTTCGTACATCTGGCCCTTAATTATTTATTTCTTCTAAGATGGCTGCCTTGTTTAGAGTTAGGCCACTTGTTATGGATTTCATTATCAGTATCACTGCGCTAAGGAGTCAAGACCTAGCATCAAAGACAAGCAAACAGTAGGCCTTCACACTTAGGGATTTTCCCTCTCTATACTTTCAAGGGATAATTGCCGTCCCAAGCATGTCTGTTATCTATTGTTTGGGAACACACCTACGTCAGGGGTCCTTGAAGATCTGTATAAATATATCGCACTTTAGACAGATAATCAGAGGGATTCCGACCAGAGGGCATCGCCACCATTGCTGATATCGATGCTGCAGTCGTCTTGACGCTGACCCAGTCTTCGTGTCCCTACGGAGTCTGAGATAGAGACCTCATTCCAAGGTAACGAGGGTTGGGGGCTCCTTTCATGGACATGGCATTGGCAGATTAGGTTTAACGAACCCAGCTCTCCTTTAGGTAGGAGGTTAGGTCTTACACACCAGGGTATTAGGGCATATTACTTTCCGTATGTCTTTTTCATGCAGTGCAAGATGGTGGAAGTCTTTGAAATAATGACTCCCATCTTCACAATTCTGTTGCTTGCATTATTCATTATCCTAATCATTGCAGCCCATGCAACTTATCACAAATTGCAGTTATGCTGAATAAAAACTATTGAAACTTTACTGCATCTTTGTCATTGCCTGCGTTTGTATGAGACAAGATATATCTGTGAGAAAGGGGTAATCTCCGTTTAACCACGACACTCCCTGAGATGTCTTACTCTCAAGTCCATGCATAAAGGCTACCACAAATCACCTTTTATTATTGTGTTTCTGGTGAGGTGCTGCTAGTGAGCCGGTAAGGTTGGGACAACAGTTGCGACTTGTTGTAGGAGAAGACGTAGTCGCCTACAAACAAAAGTACTGTCATCCTTTAACCAGCAGTCTTGCCTAGAGCAAGAGTCCAAACTACGACATTGGGAGGCTCCGATCTCAATGAGGAGGCGATTGAGTTGGAGGAAAAAGGAACGTTTGGGGCCCGTGGGCGTGTATACTGAGCCAATGCAAAGCATGCTGTCCCCCACCTTTAGTTTGGCAAAGATATATCTGCCATCTACGTCAGATCAAGACTTAACAATTGTGATGGACAGTGTTTTTCAGAGCAATTTTGCCACTCTGCATTTCCTGGTCGCCCCATGTCCTGATGTCAACGGGGCTGGGCAACTACTGTGTATCACCCTCCCATCCCAATTGTGGCGCAGTTTATCGGATTCAAGGTCGTCAAGGTGCGTCTCCTGCAGTAGGGCCATATCTGCCCACCTCGAGTGGAGGTAAACAGCACCTTCTTGCACTTCACATAGTGGGTCAGCCCATTTACATTCCAAGAGAGCACTCAGAGGGAGAGGATGGTAGGAGGAGTACCTATATTCGTGGTATGGGGATGTGTTATGTGGGGGAAGGGCGAGAAAAAGGGGGAAGGACAAAGAGGAAGATAGTGGGGAGTCAGGGGGAAAAAAGTATGGGCACCAAAAAAAGGGGAGAAGAGGAGAGGTTTTGGGGGGAGGGAACCCACAGGCCCAGTCCAGAGGGAGGGAGGACCACGGTAAGGGTGTAGTGGAAGAAGGGCATGATATTTAGTGGTTTAGAGTAATATAAGAGGACTTGGGGATAAAATGGGGTATGGGAAAAAGTGTGAAGAGTTGGGGAGGGTGTAAAGCCAGGGAAGGAGATATGAGAGAGAGGGTAGTTGGGGAGGGTAATTGAAAGACCAGTGCGAGGCCGGGGAGAGCTCTAAGGGTCTGGGTCTGTGAACCACAGGTCCAACCCTGTGGAGAAAGTGCACCGCACGGGATCCCCAGGAAGGCAGGGTAGTTGTAGAGGACAATTCAAGGACTCAAGCGGGGAGGAGTGGCGGAGGAACAGATGGTGTTGGGAGGTTTGGTGGAAGGGCTACCGGAGGCTACAGGGTCTCGCAGTGATGGGTCAGGTCAGGCCCATTACCTACACTTTGTGAGGGATCACCTGCTGGGCTGTGTGGTCGGATATAGTGAGGGACGTGGGGGGATGTAGTGGTGGTGCTGGGCGGTGCAGACCAGCTAGGGTAGGGTACTGTGGTGGGCAGAGTCACACAGGTACCCGCATAGGGTAAAGCCCAATTAGGGTGTTGGTCCCAGCGGGGGAAGATAGGGAGAAGGGCAGCAATGCTGGAGAACATCCTATAGGGTAATATAGGCATGCATTGCAACAAAGGCCATTAGCCACTTGAACAGCAAACCAGGGTGAGCAATTGAAACTGGTAGGTATTGCGCTGCATTTTAAACATCAGTAATTTAAAGCAGAACATTGAGTAAGGATCATCAGAATATTCGCCGAAGCATGAACAACAGGAGTAGCAAAAACGAGGAGACCGAGGGAAAAATGAGAGAGGGGGAGGAAAGGCACAGGATCACATCAGGGTAGAACCAAAAGGGCAGGATATTGGGGGAAATGCAGTGCCAGTCCCCAGAGGGACAAGGCCATAACAGGTTGTGGACCAGAACAATCAGTGCGTAAATATTCATTCATTAGGATACTCAGCCGTCCGATGAACGCAGGGCACCGTCCTCAGCAGTCACTCCACGGCAGGAATATGCCCCAGCACCATCATTTCCTGGAGGATGCAATCCATGGTTGTGTCCGGCGCTAAAACCGCCAGGTTATTAGCCTGGCTGGACACCAACAGCCCCCTTGTGACCGCCATAGGGTCAGTCTGGAAGAAGGCTTACTGTAAATAGCAGTTGTCGTGCAGGTTTACTGGGAAGCTTGTTTCCTGATTTGCCAGAGAGCATCTCCGGGATGGACCAGTGAGCAGCAGCTGGAGGGGGGAGCAAGGTGTGAGGGTCATGCAGCCTATTTGGTATCGTATAGCCCCCAGGTCCGCACCTGGTGGTACCTTCCGACAGTCAAGGCTGCTCCAGCAGCCGGTTTAATGGTTGTCGTGGGTCGAGAGAGGGCAGAAGCAGGATTCTTAGTTGCAGCTGGTGTCTGGGTGTGGGGGGGTGACTCCCACCAACTGGGCATGCGGTGGTAGTTAAATCGCTGCAGGAGACCCCTTAGGTACACCCCACATGCGGGGGCTTACTCAGCAGGCTCGTTGCTCTACTTCAGGGTGGCTACCTGCACCCTAACATGGCGGCGGACCCACAGGAGTGCTCGGCAGGGGCCTCAGAGCATTATTTCTCTACAGACCAGTACCCCCACAAAGGGGGGTGTCTGTGGATGGTGTAATTAATGGCCCTGAAGGTGGACACTGCCGCGGTTCCAGGATGCAGTGCTTGATTCAGGCAATGCCACTATTCTGGAGGGTGGGGCAGGGTCCTGTGATAATAGAGGTGACCCTGGAGCAACCTTACTGAGAGTAGTCACATCTCACCCCCTATGTATGATGCCACTGGGCCCATAATAGACTATGGGTCTGCAGGGGCACCAGAGGCGCAGCTCAATGCTGCGATGGATGACAGCACACTCACTACAGGCCACGGCTCTGCCCCCAACTCAGGCTGCTGGAGTACAAGCGCTGAGTCCTAATTGGTGTAAACCTACTTGGATCGGTTGTTGGGGGAGGGCCCCTGGAATGGTCTACCGGATGCATGTTCAGGCACCCCCCAAGATAAGATGGGCTGTCGAAACAGCCTCTATCAGGTTGGGTCCCTAGAACACCTCTCAGGGATGTACTTTCAGGCTCCACCAGCGTCACTTCATTTGGCCGTGCTGCTGGTGAATCGAGAGGGGCATCTTTGGGAAAATCTGTCTTATCCAGTTTCAGGCTCCCCCCACATTGTGCAATATCACTGGGCCCATGGGGAGTTTGTGGTGCAGCTCTATGCTGCGGCAGGCGGATCCTTCTTTCACTGCAGGCTGCGGCCCCAACCCCTTCTCAGGGCTGATTCCAGGCACTGGCATGCAGTCGGTGGAATTTCATCGATAGGGGGCGAGCTTCTGCCTCCCCATTTGGCCATTGACTCCAGGTGTTTTGGGGGTCGGGTAGGGCTCCACCGCTGGTCCCACCGGCTCACAGCCCTTGCAGATCAAGCGGTCATCCGTGTTCGTGGCTAGACTCCACCCCAAATGCATAAACTATTATTGTGGAAGAGAACAATACCCCAAGCCTTATTCTTGCCTACAGCAAAGAAAGTAAAGAAATTGAAAAACTCTACAAGAAACACTAGAATATCTTGAGGACTGATCCAGACATCTCACAAATTATTGGACCCCAACTCCAGGTGACATACAGAAATCACGTTGCTTGGGGGACATGCTTAATAAGAGCCATTATATGGTGCCATCAGCCCAGAAATTGCTGGTCAAAGGGAATATGGGTTTCTATAAATTAAAAAATTGTAAAGCATGTAAGGTGGCATACAATAGTCAAGACATTCAGAGACTTCAAAGGTAGAGTTCACCATCATTCAAAGAATCACCAGCAACAGCCAATATGTTGTGTACCTAATCGAATGTGAATTTGGCCTGTGGGATTTAGGCAGTACCACTTGCCCCTTAAAAAAAAGAATTCACAAGCACATCACAGCTATACCACATCAGGATCAGAATTAGTGCTGATCCTAAAATTGAGTGTCAGCACATGCCATTGCAATCCATTACACAAGTTCAGCAACGGGAGAGTAAACATATCAAATACATATTTTAATTGGTTATCATTCATTAAAAGCAAATATTTCATGAGGTGCTTTCCCATAATTAAGTCAAAATTTCCCGGAAATGATACGTAAATATCTAACTTTTAGCACTATATTTTAGTGCAGAATGCGCACTCATGTCTATTTTGATGCAAGGATGCATTTCGTGATAAAGAATAGCATGAGAAGCATAACTGCGGTACAGAATAGCACGACAACACAGCTGTTCTCGCTCAAGATGTCCTCATTCTCCCCACGTTTCTGTACTATAATTTTGCAGCAAACGGCAGCGTAATTATGTGATGTGATATCATGGCATAATTTTGGAAATTATTCGTAACAAGTGTAAAGCAAAATTTCCAAAATTACGCTGGTGTAATTTAAATTGCGATGCCATTTGATATAATCTGCATACAACATTGCTTGCGTGATATTTACCACCGATGATACCAGACAGCTTTTGACCTTAGTACATCCCAGCCACATGTTCCTTATCATGGCCTATGGAGGTTGATACCGTTATAAATACACTTTGAAAAAAGATGCGTCACTTTTCATTTCTACACATATGATAAAAAATTTGAAAAATAGAAAGGATAAGTACGTATTATATGAAAATGCTAAGTAACCGATTTGTTGAACACTTTTACGAGTTTTCCTTCATTAGCCCTTCAAAATGGTATTCCTGGGTAAATAAGGTGCTCAGTTTCCAGAGTATTTTCCAATAATTTTTTTCAAAAGTTGTTCCTACACTGTGCCGTGGTCTTGTTAATTCGTCTACATAAGTCATTTGCATGCATGCAAAACGTCTGCTCCCTCCATGCAAATATTGTTTTTAAAATAATGTCAACAGCAGCTCATTTTGTCAGCTCACTCTGTGGTGGTCCCTGCTTGCAGACACAAAGCAAGAAAATTGTCAACTGCTTGTTTGTTTTGCAAGGTAATGAATTTGTTGCCTAATGAAGTATGCCATAAGGACACATTAATTATTTAGGTAGCAAAGGGAATGGTTAATGTGTCATATGTTTCATTGGCCTGCGATTACATTTGAATTAAACAGGGGCAGATGCATATAATTTAACTTGCTTTAATTTATCCCTGCGCAATGCTGGTTTGTGGATTTTTTTTCTTTTTCTTTTTGGGTGACTTAAAGACCAATTTCATGTGTGGTTCCTTTAGGACTGGAGCTCTGGCAGCTGTAAACACAGCCCACTGCCCATGAATATTGCAAGCAGATGGATGCAGTTACTGGCGTCTTCTGGCAATTTTAAATGCTGCAAAATATTAAATAGTTGAAGTCTGATTGCAGAGCTAACATATTTAAATCAGCACTCAAAGTGCAAAGGGGGTATGAAGCTTTTCTATCAAATGTTTCCATTAAATATTGTCACACTGTGTGGGTCATTTCGCTCTCCAAGGAACAAAGGCCCCATCCCAAGCAATTCACGCAATTAAGGCACATTTTAGCAGACTGCATGGGAAGGTGAAAGAGATTGTATGGAAAAGAGACATTCTGATTATTCATGGCGCCATGTGCGCTACTGCTCGCGTTGCATGGTGCTCCTTTCTGGGTTATTTTAGGGAATCTTGAACCTTCACTACGTTTTTAACTTGCACTTATAAAAAAGGGGGGGAACGGAGAGCAATTTCTGTGTCTGAAACCCTGTTCTCCTTGATTTTGGGAACACAATGTGCATGCAAAGAAAGACATACACAAAAATAAATAAAATATGATGGCAATAAGTGTTTTATTTCGAAGTAAAACGAAATACAAAGTGCAGGCAAGTGTGGAGCGCTAAAATGCACGCAAAGTCTTCTGGTTTAGTCTTTTCTTATCTAGCAATTTATCTTTTCACTGCAAAAACTAAAAAAAATGCAAGAAAGATTTTTTCCATTTTATAACATAGGAATAAAAATGCCTGACTTCCATGTCAGTGACATCCGCCAGGCATTTGAAGCAGAGAGTTGTGGGATTAATCACTCTCAATGCTCAATTTTCTTTATTTGCTGTTTTAGCAGATTTTCATCTTGTCAAAAGTGCTTTTGTAGACTTTATTTATTCCATGAAGTGGCATTGAATGTATGCTTGAGTTCGGCCCGAGTATTTTCTGTCCTTTACTTCATGGTGACGGTGACACCTCATGATGATAGTGCATAAATGAGCGCAGGGGCTATGATTAAAAAATAATCAAATCTTCTAACAACTCTATTCAAAGAAAGACAAATTAAATTATTATTACATGTTGGCGTGTCCTTGGCAATAGTAGTAAACATTTATATGACATGCATGCTGGAATTAGAAAAAAATACTCTGGGAACCCATACATTGGAGTCAGAAGGGGATGGGTTTAAAAAGCAGAGTCTGTCAATTTATACATTTATTTTAAAAAAAACTGATAACAAATTAGCAACAATGATATTGGTGACAGTAAATCTGTTCTAGCTTACTTAATTGGTCACAAAGAGGCTGCAAAATCTTACAGGGTTCTGATACCTGCTGCACAGAGCATTGTTTTTAGGATTTTGAGGGGATTAATTAGTGGTAAAACACTCTAGTGGTTGAAATAGATCAGGGAGAGTTTTGAGTTTTTCCAGTCACAGTTTTGACCCATAAAATAGTATAGAGGGTTAATGTGCCTGCTGCAAAGCACATTGTGTAGCATGTAGACCACAGATAGATAATCGGGCTACTACTTTTGAAACTGAGATCATTTTGTTACTTCCAGCTTATAAACTGCAAACTTTCTAATATATCACAGGATCTATTTACTGGAATAAGGAGCTGCATTAAAACTGTAAGACATGGGTTTAGATCCGTTTTTTCCCTCAATCTGTTGTCATTCTAAGAATGTAAGAAATGCTCCTTTAAGAAGTAATAAAGTCTTGTTAGTACAGACATTCATAATGACTGTTAAGATTTGCATCATGAATTTGTGTTTCTCCTGACCATTCACTACGAACATATAGGGGGTCATTCTGACCCTGGCGGCCGGTGGCCGCCAGGGCCACCGACCACGGGAGCACCGCCAACAGGCTGGCGGTGCTCCCACGAGCATTCTGACCGCGGCGGTTCAGCCGCGGTCAGAAGCGGAAAGTCGGCGGTCTCCCGCTGACTTTCCGCTGCTCGGGGGAATCCTCCATGGCGGCGGAGCGCGCTCCGCCGCCATGGGGATTCAGACTCCCCCTACCGCCATCCTGTTCATGGCGGGAAACCCGGCATGAACAGGATGGCGGTAGGGGTTGCCGCGGGGCCCCTGGGGGCCCCTGTAGTGCCCATGCCAATGGCATGGGCACTGCAGGGGCCCCCGTAAGAGGGCCCCGCAAAGTATTTCAGTGTCTGCCTTGCAGACACTGAAATACGCGACGGGTGCAACTGCACCCGTCGCACCCTTGCAACTACGCCCGCTCAATTCTGAGCCGGCGTCCTCGTTGCAGGGGCATTTCCTCTGGGCCGGCGGGCGCTCTTTTGGAGAGCGCCCGCCGGCCCAGAGGAAATGTCTGAATGGCCGCCGCGGTCTTCTGACCGCGGTGCGGTCATTTGGCGGCGGTACCCTGGCGGACGGCCTCCGCCGTCCGCCAAGGTCAGAATCAGGGCCATAATGTTTACAAGCATGTATGATATGGGATTCACACACCTTATAACCCTCACTGCCTTATGTAACATTTACTGCACACTGATTCACACATTTGTATAAATGATTGTGCCTATGTGTGTGATGTAAAGGGCCCTGACACCTCGCACTGGGATGAGTAGCGTTGAAAACCATTAAATGAAAACAATAGTAGGTACCATTAAAATCAAGATTTGCATAATTACTCATACAGACAGATAATTTTTGCATGTTTACAGTGAAGGTATATCTCTCACACAGGGAGCTGAGCAAAGTCAAAAACCTGTTTCCTCTTAAGTACTTGTGAAGTAATAACAAGCTATGTGCCTTTGTTTCCTTCCATTGAATTGGCCTGGGTTTTAGGCTACAGAATGGCTGCCAGCCAAGATGATACTTAAACAAAAGGATGGCTGAGTGCCCTTTAAATCAGGCCTTTGTTCCCCTTGCTGCAGGCAGGTTGCTGCTTGGAATGAAATTCAGACAATGTGGGGGTGCTACTGAATTATGTCCCGGTGTCAGAAAATGACACCAGGACAAATTCAGCACGTTATCCTGGGAAGCAGCTACTGGAACTGGGATTCGGCAGGTTCCCCCTACTTTACAGCACTGATGAAATGCACATTGTGCATTCCACATGTGAGTAAGCAGACATGAGAGTGAAACAAAAGTTTCTCATACAGGCCATGAACATAACATTTGTAAGATCGACTTGTGGAACTGTAACAAAATAATAACAGATATTCAAAAATTGAGTTTTTACCACCTAAGCAGAATATTGTACACAGAAATGAGTATGTGTGTGTCAATCACTTGGTTACAGCTTAACGTGCTTAATCGTGATGCTAAGTATGCATATATTGGTTAAGTACCTGAAAACGTAGTAAGTATATTGCAAGTCATCAAGGATTTTTGGGACCACAGAAAAAAGGCTGTAAAATAAGGCCCTAATTACGAGACTATGCAAGTCACCAAGGAGTTCAGTGACCACATGGAAAAAAGGCTGAAAAAAGTCCCTCATGGGAACGAAGGTAATCCTGATTTGTTTCTAAACCTGCTTTTTTTGGCTGAACTGGGAATCCATGTTGTGCTGGAACTCCACACTTCAGAGTTATTTTTCTCACACACCTTTTGCCAGGAAAAAATGATGAAATGTGGTTGAGGAAACAGGCCCAGAACAGGAGAAAAACATATGGGATTGGGGGCACAACTTCAAATTCCCACTCTAATTCCCAATTGAAACTCTGAAAAAGGCCCAGTGATCCTGCACTTCTGAATTACCAAACTGTGCAGTATCAGCGATTCCAGAACCAGGGTCTCAAGTGCGCTGTTCCACACTTCCTGTAATAAAGGCCCAGGTCTTCAAATTATGTCACAGAATTCAACAATTTCTCTCTTCCTTCACACTGACAGCATTCAGATCTACCTTGCAAAATATGTTTCTTCAAAAATCCTAACAGGAAGATATTTACCCATCTCCCTAAAACCCTACCCTCGGTTTTTACTGCACATGCCTCTTTTTTCAGGTCGCACAAATCACCTGCTTCACCCCAAACTCTCCACCACAATTGGTCTCTACACACACTACAAACACCTCTCCCCCTATCTTCTAAAATCCTGCTTTGGACTCACCTCCCTAATAAGTGTCTCCTTTGAAATCCACAAAGAATCTTTGAAGCCTGCGGTCATGTTCACACAAGCAAATTAATTCAGTGCTTATTCCTTATTCCTATCCTACGATCACCAAATATCTGTACTGTGGTACTTCGGTAGCATCCTTAAACACATGGTGCTCACCTACCCTACTCATAATCTATTTTCCATCCATGCCCTAATCCAGATGTAAACTGGCTCCCACAATGTGTTTCAATCCGACTACCTCTCCCCTAGATCTAGTGTTATCACCTTTGGTACTCACTATTATTCCATTCTCACTCTCCTTCACCTTTCTGCAATTCCTGTGGCACTTGACTCCCATACTTCTTTTGTTTGCGTCTATAAGCATTCAAGGATGAACACTGGATCGGTTCCACTCATCTACCTAAAATTGCGTTTTTTTCTATTTTATGGCAGTTCTCACCCTCAACCTCTACCCCCACCAGTTGGTATATTTCACGGCTGTGACCTAGCCCCTCTACTATTTGCCCTCTAAGGCAGGCTTCCCGGAAGTTATTACAATGTCTGGGGCCTAAACAATGTGGGCTGGAATTGACAGGTGCTGCATGTACCAGTTTCTAATTGTTAATAAAGAAAAAATATGGCATCTAGAGCTCTCCATGGCTACGGCCATTAAAGCTGTCTCATTATTACTGCAGGCTTGCTTAACTATTACTGATGGAGTACTAAGCTCTGAGGGTGTAGGGCCTGGTGCACAATGTCCATTGGCCGTGCATCTTTACGATTGCCCTGCTCTAAGCTCCCTCTCTCAGTGGCATAAAGTTCTCACGAGCTCATGCTACAATCATGCTGAATTCTACAAAACAGAAATCTTATATATCCTTATCTAACCAGAACAAATGCCTCTACCCACTAATGTCCCTCTCCTGCTGCCCTAACAACCTCGCTTACAGTAAGGAAGTCTCCAACTCCACTATGCGATTTGATTAACTTATCTCTTTCTTCTCCCCACAATGCAATTCTAGTTGATAAAAATTGAGAAAACCATCTGCATTCTCTCCCAAAGCATCAGATTCCTAATGAATAAACTAGTGGTTAATAATTTTGTAAATAGTAAATAAAAGAATTAATAAATTGTAAAGGGTACTATTGAACAAATTACTTGTGGGAATACCCCACTTTTCATTCTCCACATTAACGTGATCATCAGCTTTGACACCATGCAGGAAAGGTGTATTTGAAAAATAGAGCACAATATAAGATGCTCATGTTGGTATTCAAAGACCTACACAACTTTGTGTCTACCCCCTCTCTGATGGTTGAATGCTGTATCAAACACCCATTGCACCCTGACAACCATTAACTTGGCTGCACCCGAACCGCAGATTACTCTTCCAGGTTCAGCTCATTTGATTTTCTTTCCCCACTCCTCTGAAAAGCTCTTCCTTCCCAACTCAGAGGCCCTCCTGCTACAGCAGAATTCAAACACCCCCTTAATTCACATGTGTTGAAAATAGAAAACGCATGCTACTAATCCCCAGCTTTTCCCAGGATTCACCTCTGGAAATGTGCATATGTTTGCAGTGTAAATATTGTGAATAGTGTAAATAAAGTGTGACTATAGGCATTACCCTGCTGTGCATGAAATGTTGACTCCGCTCGTTGCCCGTGGATATGCCCTTCTACTTATATCACCATATGCCTCATTCCCACTTTCATGGAAACATCTGCATCCATGAACAGTTGAAAATACTTGTATATATTGATTTTGTTGGTGTATATAAAGCACACCAAGTGTAATAAATTAAGTCAAAGACTCCGTCTGGGACCCGGCCTGTCTTTTTAATGCATAGTTGGTGATCATGTATTCTATAAAGTACTACGTGATCACAAACTTCACAGTTGTAGGGATATAGCAATATGTGTAATTTTCATTGGCGTAAGTACGCAAAGTTTCTGAAACAATATGTGAAATCATGCACAATTTGCATGTAAGAAAACATTGTGGCCCGTATTTATACTTTTTGACGCTAAACTGCGCTAACGCAGTTTAGCGTCAAAAAATTTTGCGCCGGCTAACGTCATTCTGAAGCGCCATGCGGGCACCGTATTTATTGAATGGCGTTAGCCGGCGCAAGCAGACCGGCGCTGCCTGGTGTGCGTGGAAAAAAACCACGTACACCAGGCAGCGCCGGCGTTGGGAAAAGTGGCGCTAGGGCGTCTTAAAAATGGTGCAAGTCAGGTTGACGCAAAAAATCGCCTCCACCCGATTTGCGCCATTTTTAACGACGCCCAGACGCCATTTACATGACTCCTGTCTTAGTAAAGACAGGAGTCATGCCCCCTTGCCCAATGGCCTGGGCATGGTCATTGGGCATAGTGGCATGTAGGGGGGCACAAATAAGGCCCCCCTATGCCACCCAAAAAAAAAAAAAAAAGAAATGTATACTTACCTGAACTTACCTGAATGTCCCTGGGATGGGTCCCTCCATCCTTGGGTGTCCTCCTGGGGTGGGCAAGGGTGGCAGGGGGGGTCCCTGGGGGCAGGGGAGGGCACCTGTGGGCTCATTTTGAGCCCACAGGCCCCTTAACGCCTACCCTGACCCAGGCGTTAAAAAGTGGCGCAAATGCAGGGTTTTTTGACCCGACCACTCCCGGGCGTGATTTTTGCCCGGGAGTATAAATACGACGCATTTGCGTCGCCGTAATTTTTTTCGACGGGAACGCCTTCCTTGCATCTCATTAACGCAAGGAAGGCGTTCACGCAAACAAATGACGCTATTTGCCCATACTTTGGCGCTAGACGCGTCTAACGCCAAAGTATAAATATGGGGTTAGTTTTGCGCCGAATTTGCGTCGAAAAAAACGACGCTAATTCGGCGCAAACGGAGTATAAATATGCCCCTGTGCATTTTCCCCCAAAGAAAGGACAAAAAGCAGGTGCAGCAATCTGCAAGTCCTCACGCCAAACTTTTGCGATCAGCGGTATATATTTATGTCACGTGGTGTAATAGCATAATTTCAGGAATTTTGTGTAACAAGTGTGACACGAAATTAACACAATTACGCAAGAGAACAACCAGATATGTTTTCTGGTCCTACCAAGTGTCCCTTCAATGCTAAGAGTTATTCTTCCTTTGATGGAAGAGATAGTTCTACCACACAATGCTAAAATAAAGGGGGCATCAAAATTATGTGGCACAAATAAGTAGCCTGCAATTTCTTACAAGGAAATATTACATGCATTGTAGAAAATGCCGGAAATAAGCTGTTAGTGGGCGAGAGCATGCTAGTTTCTCCGGTCCTTAATAGCTATCATAGAATCAGCACAATAGAAAAAAGCAGCAACCAATTCAACTATTTTCCCTTTTGTGAAACAATTTTTTTTTTACCAAGCCATGGCAATGCGTAGCAAGTACAACTGCAGCAAAGAGAGCAACAGCAGATACTTCCCTGAACAGAAAACACGTATAAAACAGGTAGGAACACGGTGGTGTGACTTTATTTAAAGCAACCGGAAAGATTCAACAATGGTAGCAGAAGTGCCCGCTTCTTCACACACACAAGACAGCTACATCTTCGTTCTCAAGCCAGCCATTCAAGGCGCCCAGAGTTGCAAAAAACAACGGCAATAACAGTGCGTGCTTGCTCGCACAAAGTAAACTATGTGATGCAGCAACCTAACCTGCTCTAAATCTAAAGGACTTACATGGTTAATTGTCTCGTGTGAAGAACAGATGAGCCCTTTTGTGGAGAGTTCATTTGGAGTGCTGTGTGCAGTTCTGGAGGCCTTATCAAAAGTTCTGTGTCCTACTCCAGAAGTCTCTTCGTTCATGCTGTATTCAGTCCCAAAGGTCAGCTGTAGCATTGTGACCAGACCGTAACGCACAGGGAGTGAGGGTGGGTGGTTGGGTTTTGAAGATAAGTGGCGGGATCAGTGAGTGAGTGAGTAATAAGCGCGAGTGGGTGGTTAGATGACAGAGGAACAGTGTTGGTGGGTTGAAAGGTAACAAAACATGATGGATGAAAGATTGTTGCACGGGTGGATGGATGCACAATGTGTGTGGATCAGTGGCCACTGAGTGTGTAATAGTGTTGATGTTTGTGTCTGGAGTGATCATTTGATGATGGCTTTATGTGTTTTTGTGATAAGATGGTAACGTAGATGGTGTGTTTCTGTAATGTTGCGTGTGTGTGTGAAGATGTGGTGTTTGTGAGATGATGCGTGTTCATGCAATGTGGATACGAGTGTGTGATTGTGATGGTGTGTGTGTTATGTAATATTTTGTGGAGAATAGTGTTCATGTGTGAGAGAGAGAGAAATGGTGTATGTGAGTGTGACAGTGTGTCGTTGTTATGCTGTGAATGTGATTGGCTTTCAATGAATAGCTCATTCTCCAGGAATGTCTCTCAGCACTAGGTGAGACAAAGCAGAAAGTTTGATCACAGAGGCGGCCGATGTCAGGGAAGGGTGGTGGGGTGGGGGTTTGGGGTTTCAGGGGGTTGGGGTGAAAATAAGAAAATACATGATAAAAAAGACACTTACCTGATTCCCAAAGGATCACCACTCCTGTGCTCCTCTGGCTCCATGGCAGGCACAGGCTCTCAGCCTGCCTGCGGCCAATCCTAATGCTGCTCAGCATGAGAGCAGCGTCAGGATTGGCCTGAGCGTCCTCGATTTGCTCTCCCAGGCAGACTTGGAGCCTGTGCCTGCTGTCTCCATCCCAGCAACACAGCTCGGATTGGAGACAGCTCAGTGCACATGTCAGTTTGGCCATCCTGAGACTGCTGGCCAAATCCACATGCGCACTGAGGGGAGTGCACACCACTCACCCTACATGTCTGCCATCAGGATGTTGAACCCGCACCCAAAACTCAGTCAGGAACGAAAAATAGAATAATAATAAACCTGGTTTATTATCATTTTATTTTTCAAGTTTTGCCTCTTCTGGCGGGGGGGCAACATTCCTCTGCCTTAACAGAGGTAGCACATATTCATTGAAAAGTATTCCCATGTGAAGTATGTGGATGCATGCGTGTATGCATGCATGTGTATGTGATGTTGCAGGTGAGATAGTGTACGTTTTTAGTTGAAATTTTGTGTGTTTGTTTTGTCATCCAATTGTGTGCATTCATATTTATAAGTGGAAGTGAGTTTGTACAGTGATATTTGGGTTTGTATGATGGTATGTATTTGTGTGTATACTGGTGTGCAGTGTGATAGTGTGGTTGTGTTTCCTGGTGCTCTTGCAGTGGTCTTCTTCCCACCTCAGGTTCAGAAACCACAAACGTGCTGGTAAGACACCATCACTGTTCTGACCAGTAGAGGTCGACTAAATCTTTGGACTTGATGAAGAGTGTAGTATTCAGAATCATTCAATCACAAATGAATAACATAAAAACATAAACAATTCTAAACACCATAGACAACTTGACTCTAAATCAAACTCCAAATTGAATACGTTTCAAGGATTTTTTACAGTCCCAAAGTTAATGTCACATATATGGTGCGCAAAACTAAGTTATAAACATACATGAAAACCATTGGCTGACCAAAACGTCTGAAAAGATTTAACCTAACAAACATCAATACTGTTAAACACTTCAAAAGAATAACAGAAATAAATCAAACAACAATATGCACATTAAGTTCAGATTTCAAAACAGATGATGGTGACTTCTGTAATTCATCAAAATACAGTTTTAATAATCAATTTCAGAGCTGGGCCATCCTTATCTGTAACACAAATTAGGAATTGCATATGTGGGACAAAAATAATTTGGAAAAAATCTTCTAACTAAGGCAACTCACTATAAAAATTATGCTGGTGTAAGTACCTAAGCTGAAAAGGAAGCAACAAGACACATATAGTTATACCTCTCTTTATGAGACAGCAGACGGCAATGTTTCATCAGGCAGAACGGTCACTTTCTTCTGGCATCAGTTGACAACATCATCAGGTCAGTGCAGAACACGGGATGCACATAGGACAGATCAGCAGTTCAGAATTAGTTGGTCTTATTAGTACTAAACCTCATCACAAAATAGGGCAGTTAAAACTAAGACTTTATTCTTCAGAAGGTAGCTAAGGCTTAAAGGGATTCAGAAGAAGCAGAGAGCAGCTGGACATCTTCAGCACATCTGGACCTACTCAAACTCACACCAACAAAAACTTACTCTCAGTTTTCTAAAGTTCTTCACTAATTAGAAGTAAGCACGATCCACTCATTGGTCCTTCTGGTGGGCTCATTCCAGGCATCAGATTCAGTGTCCAATGGCTGTCGATGGCACCATCAAGTTTGCAACTATTCCAGATTTTCTCAGCAAAAGTGCATTGTCATTTCAATGATTTCACACAGTTCCGACAAAATATTCCATTATCTCATTGTTTGCAGCACAAGGGTCTTCTCTCACTGTACTTTAAATGAACTAATACATTTTCATGGGAATTGTAAGTTTCCTGTCTTGTTTGACAGCTAGAACAAAAATGCAAAATTGTTAATGAGCAACATATTCATTGCCTTCAATACAGCAGGACATTCAACATCACATCAATAACCTGAAAAAAATAATTCATGCCAAAGGGAACAAAATAAACAAGGGATTTTTCACTACTGCTACAAAATGAATCTTTCAGGTCTAAACAAGCTAATTTAGCTTTAATGCACATTAATACACTTAATACATTATTAAACCTATTGTGCACCTTACAATTCAAATCAAATATGCACAGCAAATTCTTTAATTGCAAACCTTATTTACAACATGTTAGGACAATTTTAAACATGCATTTATTTTCTCTGCACACATGTAGCATGTTAATAAAATTAATTTAATCAATATAAGTATGACTAATTCATATTCATTTAATAATTCATTTCTAATGTCCACCTTAACAAGAACATTCTTTAGGTTAATTAATTTTAGTATTTTATTTAATATAAATCCAAAATCTCTTTCATGTTAAAAAAATAGTGTCAAATATGAATGGCGGCCACATGGTCCACCATATTTCAAACATACACACTTTACAACTCGTTTTATTTTCTCTGTTAGACTTTAAATATAGGTTAATTAGTCACCACATGCTAACTTCTATGCCACTAGTGTATTAATAAAATTTGATCTCTCTCATGTTTATGCTTTGGAGTTGTTAGAAATTGGGTTTTTGGTTGGCAGTCAGGTTACCCCCTGTCCAAGCAAAAGCCCTCACTCTAGTCAGGGTAAGTCACACACAATCCAAGATAATCCTGTGCCCACCCTCTGGTAGCTTGGCACGAGCAGTCAGGCTTAACTTAGAAGGCAATATGTAAAGTATTTGTGCAATAAATCATACAATACCACCATATAGCACCACAAAAATACACCACACAGTGTTTAGAAAAATATATAATATTTATCAGGATAATTGTAGGTCAAAACAAATAAAGTTGCAATGTGAATTTGTAGAGATATCACTGAAAAGTGATATACAGTGTCTTAAGTCTTTAAAAAGCAAACAAAGTCTCTTTCAAGCACAAAGTACCTGGTTTGGAGTGGAAAATCTCCTCAGAGGGCCACAGAAGAAGAGATACGTGGAAAAAGGGTGTGTGTGTCGATTTCTCCCCAGCACACACGGACTTGCGTCGTTATTTTTCACGCGGGGAAGTCGTGTGTCGTTTTCCGGAGCGCGGACAGTCTCTTTCTGTGGATCGCGGGGATTACCAGATGTCCCGGGTCTGTGTGTGGATTCTCCTGCTTGTTTACTGGCTGCGCGTCGTTCTGCGGGGCTGTGCGTCGAAGTTTCGCTCTCACGGCAGGCGTCGCGTTGATTTCTCCTCTGGAGGTCGGGCGGCGTTATCCTTGCGAGGCCGTGCGTCGAAGTTCCGGTCGTCCCAAAGGCGTCGCGTCGATCAGCGTCGGTGTGCGGCATTTTTCTCACAGCGGAACAAGCTGTGCGTCGAAAATTTCGGCGCACGAAGCGTCCAAGTGAAAAAGAGAAGTCTTTTGGTCCTGAAACTTCAGGGAACAGGAGGCAAGCTCTATCCAAGCCCTTGGAGAGCACTTTTACAGCCAGACAAGAGTTCAGCAAGGCAGCAGAGCAACAGCAAGGCAGCAGTCCTTTGTAGAAAGCAGTCAGGTGAGTCCTTTAGGCAGCCAGGCAGTTCTTCTTGGCAGGATGCAGGTTCTGGTTCAGGTTTCTTCTCCAGGAAGTGTCTGATGAGGTAGGGCAGAGGCCCTGTTTTATACCCAAATGTGCCTTTGAAGTGGGGGAAACTTCAAAGGGTGGCTAAGAAGTGCACCAGGTCCCCTTTCAGTTCAATCCTGTCTGCCAGGGTCCCGGTAGGGGGTGTGGCAGTCCTTTGTGTGAGAGCAGGCCCTCCCCCCTCCCGGCCCAGGAAGACCCATTCAAAATGCAGATATATGCAAGTGAGGCTGAGTACCCTGTGTTTGGGGTGTGTCTGAGTGAATGCACAAGGAGCTGTCAACTAAGCCCAGCCAGACGTCGATTGTAAGGCACAGAAAGATTTAAGTGCAAAGAAATGCTCACTTTCTAAAAGTGGCATTTCTAGAATAGTAATATTACAGTAGTGCAAATACGAATTTAGGAGTTTTACACTACCAGGACATGTAAACTACACAGGTACATTTCCTGCCTTTCACCCACACAGAACCCTGCTGCTCTAGCTAGGGGTTACCTAGGGCACACATTAGAGGTGACTTATATGTGGAGAAAGGAGAGGTTTAGGCTTGGCAAGTACTTTTAATTGCCAAGTCGAGGTGACAGTGAAACTGCACACACAGGCCTTGCAATGGCAGGCCTGAGACAAGGAAAAGGGGCTACTTACGTGGGTGGCACAACCAGTGCTGCAGGCCCACTAGTAGCATTTAATCTACATGCCCTAGGCACATAGAGTGCACATTACTAGGGACTTATAAGTAAATCAGGTATGATTCAAGGTTACCATGTTTTAAGGGAGAGAGCATATGCACTTTAGCACTGATTAGCAGTGGTAAAGTGCGCAGAGTCTAAAAACCAGCAAAAACAGTGTCCAAAAAGTGGAGGGAGGCAGGCAAAAAGTTAGGGGTGACCACCCTAAGGCTGTCCGGTCTAACATGTGTCCCCCCCAGCTGAAAGTGGGGAGAGCTACCCGACCTCCTGGGAGCTGTCATCGCTAAGGCGGAAGTATCTGGAGAGACCATCAGCATTGGCGTGGTCAACCCCGGGGCGATGTTCCACCGTAAAGTCCATCCCCTGTAGGGAAATGGACCACCTCAAGCGTTTTGGATTCTCACCCCTCATCTGCATGAGCCATCTGAGGGGCCTGTGGTCCGTCTGAACCCGGAAGTGAGTCCCAAACAGGTAGGGTCTTAGCTTCTTCAGTGCCCAGACCACAGCAAAAGCTTCTCTTTCAATAGCACTCCACCTCTGTTCCCATGGTAATAGCCTTCTGCTAATAAAGACAACTGGTTGGTCTAGGCCCTCCTCATTTAGCTGTGCTAGGACCGCCCCTATGCCATGCTCTGAAGCATCTGTCTGCATGATAAATTCCTGGGAGTAGTCAGGGCCCTTTAGCACGGGGGCTGTGCACATGGCTTCCTTCAGGGAGTCAAAGGCTTTCTGACAAGGCTCTGTCCAATTCACCAACCTAGGTTGTTTCTTGGAAGTGAGTTCTGTCAAGGGTGACACAATGGTACCATAGACCTTGACAAATCTGCGGTAATATCCTGTGAGGTCTTAAAAGGCTCTCACCTCAGTCTGAGTTCTAGGTGGTTGCCAGGCCTTGATAGTTTCAATCTTGGCCTGGAGTGGCTGCACCTTGCCACCACCCACTAGGGCCCATATTTATACTTTTTGACGCACAACTGCGCCAACGCAGTTGTGCGTCAAAAATGTTACCGCCGGCTAACGCCATTCCAAAGCGCCATGCGGGCGCCTTATTTATTGAATGACGTTAGCTGGCGCAGCGGACTGGTGTGCGTCCAAAAAAATTACTCACACCAGGCTGCGCCGGCGTAGGGGAAAATGGAGCTTGGGTGTCAAAAAATGGGGCAAGTCAGGTCTGAGGCAAAATTCAGGCCTCAACCCGATTTGCGCCATTTTTTTTGACGCCCAACCCCCATTGAAATGACTCCTGTCTTAGCAAAGACAGGAGTCATGCCCCCTTGCCCAATGGCCATGCCCAGGGGACTTATGTCCCCTGGGCATGGTCATTGGGCATAGTGGCATGTAGGGGGGCACAAATTAGGCCCCCCTATGCCACAAAAAAAATACGAAAAATAAAACTTACCTGAACTTACCTTTTCTTCCCTGGGATGGGTCCCTCCATCCTTGGGTGTCCTCCTGGGGTGGGCAAGGGTGGGAGGGGTGTCCCTGGGGGCATGGGAGGGCACCTCTGGGCTCCTTCTGAGCCCACAGGTCCCTTAACGCCTGCCCTGACCCAGGCGTTAAAAAACGGCACCCATCAGGCTGGGCGCCGTTTTTTAAGGCCTGCCCCCTCCTGTGCGTCAAAATGACGTCACAGAATAAATAAGGCGCACAGGCCTTAAAGTCATTTTTTGGAAGGGAACGCCTACCTTGCATATGATTAACGCAAGGCTGGTTCCCCCTTCCAAAAAATGACGCACATGGTGGAACTTTGACGCCCGCGGGGTCGGACGTCAAAGTATAAATATGGGGCAGGGTTTGCGCCGATTGTGCGTCAAACATTTTGACGCACATTCGGCGCAAAGAGAGTATAAATATGCCCCGAGGTGTCCCAAATACACCACGGAACCCTGCCCAATCTGGCACTTACTAACCTTGATGGTCAGGCCTGCCTGTTGCAGGGCCTGAAGCACCTCCTTGAGGTGGAGCAGGTGTTCCTTCCGGCTGGAACTGTAGACAGCTATGTCATCCAGGTAGGCTGCACAGAAGGCATCCTTGCCAGCTAGGACCCTGTTAACCAACCGTTGGAAGGTAGCGGGGGCATTTTTCAATCCAAATGGCATCAACCGGAACTGGCAATGGCCATCAGGGGTTGAAAATGCGGATCTCTATTTAGCCCCCTCAGTCAGGGCGATCTGCCAGTACCCTGAAGTAAGATCAAACGTACTCAGGAACTTGGCAGCGCCCAGCCTGTCAACGAGCTCATCAGCTCGGGGGATGGGGTGAGCATCAGTCCGTGTGACTGAGTTGAGACCCCGGTAGTCCACACAGAACCGGAGTTCTGGCTTCGCACCTGGGGCAGTAGCCTTAGGGACCAACACCACTGGGCTGGACTACTGGATTTCTCAATAACCCTTAAAGCTAACATCTTGGAGACCTCCTCCTTGATGCTGGCTTTCACCTTATCGATAACCTGTAAAATTTGTTCTTCACAGGGAGACTGTCACCGGTGTCAATGTCATGGACACAGAGGTGGGTCAGTCCAGGAGTAAGGGAGAACAGGGGGGAGAACTGCTCCAAAAGCTCATAGCAGTCTCCTTTCTCGTTTAGAGTCAGGGAGTCAGAGAGAATGACCCCTTTCACTGACCCATCACCTTCTTGGGCAGAGAGGAGGTCGGGGAGAGGTTCACTCTCCTCTTCCATTCCTTCATCTGTGACCAGAAGCATGTTGACCTCAGACCTCTCAAAATGAGCCTTTAGTCGGTTGACATGGAGCACCCTTCGGGGGTTCCTAGGGGTTTGGAGGTCCACTAGGTAAGTGGCCTCCCCTTTTCACTCCTTTACTTCAAATGGGCCAGACCAGCGGTCCTGGAGAGCTCTAGGCTCTACTGGCTCCATTACCAACACTTTGTCTCCAGGTTGAAACTCTACCAGGGTGGCATTCTGGTCATACCAGCGTTTCATTACCTCTTGACTGGCCTCAAGGTTACTTTGGGCCTCTTTCCAGAAGCGGGTCATCTGGTTGCGGAGGGCCAACATGTAGCTGACCACATCCTGAGGGGGCGCCTTTGGAGCTTTCTCCAACCCCTCCTTGACAATGCTTAAGGGTCCCCTGACAGGGTACCATAGAGAAGCTCAAAGGGACTAAACCCCACCCCCCTCTGGGGGACCTCTCTGTAAGCAAAGAGAAGGCATGGTAAGAGGACGTCCCACTTACACCTCATGGCCTCAGGGAGGCCACCAATCATGCCTTTCAAGGTCTTGTTGAATCTCTCCACAAGACCATTAGATTGGGGGTGATAGGGTGTGGTGAACTTGTAGGTTACACCACACGCATCCCACAGAGACTTCATGTATAAAGACATGAAGTTAGTGCCTCTGTCAGACACTATCTCCTTCGGGAATCTCACACGGGTAAATATCCCCATCAGAGTTCTGGTCACCACCGGTGCAGTTACGGTCCTCAGAGGGATTGCCTCTGGGTAACGGGTGGCATGGTCCACCAAAACCAGGATGAACCTGTTTCCTAAGGCAGTTTTGGGGTCCAATGGACCAACAATGTCGATGCCCACCCTTTCAAAGGGGGTGCCAACGACAGCAAGTGGGATCAGGGGGGTTTTAACCTTTTTTCCTGCTTTACCACTGGCCTGGCAGGTAGGACAAGATCTACAGAACTTATCTGAGTTTTTCCTCATTCTGGGCCAATAAAAGTGGGTGACAAGCCTGTCAAAGGTCTTGCCTTGCCCCAAATGTCCTGCCAGGGGAATGTCATGAGCCAGACCCAGTAGGAAGGTTCAGTAACACTGGGGGACCACCAGCGCACGCGCTGCCCCAAAGGCCGGAACCTTAGGCTCACTGTAGAGGAGATCATTCTCCCAATATATGTGGTGATCGCCAGAGGCTTCACCTGTTGCCTGGTCTGAGGCTTGCTTCCTCAGACCCTCTAGAGTGGGACATTCTTTCTGCGCCTTGCAGAATTCCTCCCTGGTGGGTCCACCCTCAACTTGCCAACCAGCAAGCTCAGGTAGGTCACCTAGGGTGGCAATGTCTTCCCCAGTTGGTTCGGGAGCTTCCTCCTCAGGAGCCCCGTCACCCACTGTGGGAACTTCTTGGACCGGTTTCCCGCGCCCCTTGCCCTTCCTCTTGGCAGTTCTCTGGGCCATTGTTCCAGGCTCCAGACACCCTTGACTTCCCTCTCAGTCAGCCATGGACCGTGTGGTCATGCAGACCCACTCAAGTAACCCTAGCATCTCCAGGTGAGATCTGAGCTCCACTTCTTTCCAAGCAGTATGCTCAAGATCATTGCCTAACAGACAATCTACAGGCATGGCAGGACTCACAGCTACTTTCAGAGTACCAGAGACCCCCCCCCCACTCAAAGGGAACCAGAGCCACCGGTAGGTGACTCTCACGATTGTCAGCGACTATGACCTGGCGGAATGTATTAGGGACTATCTGCTCTGTTGACACCAGCTGACTCTTTATAGTAGTCATACTGGCTCCTGTGTCACGCAGAGCCTCCACCTTCTGCCCATCAATGGTGACCCACTGCCTGTACTTGGAAGTATTTTGGGGCATGTGGGCTTTGGGCACCATTTCTCCTTCTCCCAGGGACACTAGGGAAAGCTCTACCTGTTCCCCAAAGCTATCTGGGTCCATCTCCCCCCCGAGCGCTACACTAGTCAACCCATGTGTCTGTCCCATAGTGGACGGTGCTCTCTTGGAGCACTGGGGGTCGCCTTTATAGTGACCATACTGGTAACACTCCATGCATTTTGGGGTTGGACTTCCCTGACCTATCATATGTCCCTGGCTTTTTCCCAAATCTGGAAAAGGAATTGTTGCCACCCCCTCCCTGGGAATTCTTTTGGGGGCCTTTGGAGAATTCCTTATCTGTAAGTTTATCTCCCCCCTCTTTCTTCTGTTGGGAACCCTGATCACCTTTGTGGGTGTCCCCCCCAGGTACCTTCTTGGACACTCTGGTGCTAACCCAGAGGTCCGCCTCTTCAGCAAGCTTCCTGGGATCAGTCAGCTTACTATCCACTAAGTGCTGGAGCAACTCTGTAAAAGTAGTATTAAGCATATGCTCTCTCAGAATCAAGTCATATAACCCTTTATAATCATCTACTTTGTTGCCCTGCACCCATCCATTCAGTGCCTTACTGGAAAAGTCAAAGAAACCTACCCATGTTTGTGTGGTTTGTTTGGTGCTGTCCCTGAACCTCTGACGGTATCCCTCAGGGGTCAGCCCAAACTTGGCAAGTAAAGTGGCTTTTTGAAGTGGGTATGTGTTTTGATCAAGTTGATTCAATGTGAGAAGTGTGTCCCTCCCCAATGGCGGCACATAACCCCACATAGCTACCCCCCATTGCCCTTCAGGAACCTCATGAGCCCTTAGTGCAACTTCATAAGCAGCTAACCATTTATCTATGTCATCTCCCACCACAAAACTGGGCACCACATTTTTGGGTATTCGTACCTTCTTTTCTCCAGCAGGTCCTGTCAGTATGCTGCCACCATTATTGCTGGATTCAGACTGCTTTGCCTTGAGATCCAGCTCCTTGAGACTCAGTTCATGAGCCAATAACAGTTTCTTTTCAGCCAAGGCTCTCTCAGCTGCATCTTCAGCTCTTTCAGCTTCAATCTGTTTGGCTGCTCTTTCAGCCTCAGCTTGCTTGGCTTCTCTCTCTGCCCTTCTTTCCTCCTGTTGAGCCTCAATTTTCAGTTTTGCCATTTGCAATTGGAACTCCCTTTCCTCTCTCCTTACCTCTGCGGTCAGGCTTTGCACAGAGACACTGCTCCCTGGTCTGGAAGGGGGCACAATTGCAGTGGTAGCACCATCCACAGATAGTAACAAATCCTCTGAGGGGCCATTTTCTGGCTCCTCTTCCTCATCATCCTCTTCTAAATGGGCTTCTGCCCAGGCCCTCAGCGCCACTTGAAAGTCCTCCTTTTTGGAGGCCCCTTGGGTGGGTACCCTCATTGCCCTGCAGAATCCTTTTAGTTGTTTGACCGTATATGTATCCAACAGGACTAGATCAAAGTCTCCTATCTGAGACCCAGTCAGAGACATGTTGAGTGAGGATTTAGTTTTTGAAAATTGTCAGGAAAAAACAAATTTGCAAAAAGAGATAAAAATCAAGTTGACCTTCAACTGTGGGTAGGTAGTGAAATACTTAGCTACTGTATGTCACTGCACAAATACAAGTCCTATCCTCACCGCTGATCACCAATGTTAGAAATGGGGTTTTTGGTTGACAGTCAGGTTACCCCCTGTCCAAGCAAAAACCCTCATTCTAGTCAGGGTAAGTCACACACAATCCAAGATTATCCTGTGCCCACCCTCTGGTAGCTTGGCACGAGCAGTCAGGCTTAACTTAGAAGGCAATGTGTAAAGTATTTGTGCAATAAATCGTACAATACCACCATATAGCACCACAAAAATACACCACACAGTGTTTAGAAAAACATATAATATTTATCAGGATAATTGTAGGTCAAAACAAATAAAGTTGCAATGTGAATTTGTAGAGATATCACTGAAAAGTGATATACAGTGTCTTAAGTCTTTAAAAAGCAAACAAAGTCTCTTTCAAGCACAAAGTACGTGGTTTGGAGTGGAAAATCTCCTCAGAGGGCCACAGAAGAAGAGATACATGGAAAAAGGGTGTGTGTGTCGATTTCTCCCCAGCACACACGGACTTGCGTTGTTATTTTTCACGCGGGGAAGTCGTGCGTCATTTTCCGGCGTGCGGACAGTCTCTTTCTGTGGATCGCGGGGATTACCAGATGTCCCGGGTCTGTGCGTGGATTCTCCTGCTTGTTTACCGGCTGCGCGTCGTTCTGCGGGGCTGTGCATCGAAGTTTCACTCTCACGGCAGGCGTCGCGTTGATTTCTCCTCTGGAGGTCTGGCGGCGTTGTCCTTGCGAGGCCGTGAGTCGAAGTTCCGGTCGTCCCGAAGGCGTCGCGTCGATCAGCGTCGGTGTGCGGCGTTTTTCTCACCGCGGAACAAGTTGTGCGTCGAAAATTTCGCGCACAAAGCGTCCAAGTGAAAAAGAGAAGTCTTTTTGGTCCTGAGACTTCAAGGAACAGGAGGCAAGCTCTATCCAAGCCCTTGCAGAGCACTTTTACAGCCAGACAAGAGTTCAGCAAGGGAGCAGGGCAACAGCAAGGCAGCAGTCCTTTGCAGAAACCAGTCAGGTGAGTCCTTTAGGTAGCCAGGCAGTTCTTCTTGGCAGGATGCAGGTTCTGGTCAGGTTTCTTCTCCAGCAAGTGACTGATGAGGTAGGGCAGAGGCCCTGTTTTATACCCAAATGTGCCTTTGAAGTGGGGTAGACTTCAAAGAGTGGCTAAGAAGTGCACCAGGTCCCATTTCAGTTCAATCCTGTCTGCCAGGGTCCCGGTAGGGGATGTGGCAGTCCTTTGTGTGAGAGCAGGCCCTCCACCCTCCCAGCCCAGGAAGACCCATTCAAAATGCAGATGTATGCAAGTGAGGCTGAGTACCCTGTGTTTGGGGTGTGTCTGAGTGAATGCACAAGGATTTGTCAACTAAGCCCAGCCAAACGTGGATTGTAAGGCACAGAAAGATTTAAGTGCAAAGAAATGCTCACTTTCTAAAAGTGGCATTTCTAGAATAGTAATATTAAATCCAACTTCACCAGTCAGCAGGATTTTATATTACCATTCTGGCCATATTAAATATGACCTTCCTACTCATTTCAGACCAGCAGCTACCACTTCAATACTGTATGAGGGCAGCCCCAATGTTAGCCTATGAAGGGAACAGGCCTCACAGTAGTGCAAAAACAAATTTAGGAGTTTTACACTACCAGGACATGCAAACTATACAGGTACATGTCCTGCCTTTCACCCACACAGCACCCTGCTCTAGGGGTTACCTAGGGCACACATTAGAGGTGACTTATATGTGGAGAAAGGAGAGGTTTAGGCTTGGCAAGTACTTTTAAATGCCAAGTCGAGGTGACAGTGAAACTGCACATACAGGCCTTTCAATGGCAGGTCTGAGACAAGGAAAAGGGGCTACTTAAGTGGGTGGCACAACCAGTGCTGCAGGCCCACTAGTAGCATTTAATCTACAGGCCCTAGGCACATAGAGTGCACATTACTAGGGACTTATAAGTAAATTAAATAGTCCAATCAGGTATGAGTCAAGGTTACCATGTTTTAAGGGAGAGAGCATATGCACATTAGCACTGGTTAGCAGTGGTAAAGTGCGCAGAGTCTAAAAACCAGAAAAAACAGTGTCCAAAAAGTGGAGGGAGGCAGGCAGAAAGTTAGGGGTGACCACCCTAAGGCTGTCCGGTCTAACAGAAGTGTTATGAGTGTCATTTGTGACATTGTAGATGTGTTAGTCTTATGGATGTGCATGTGATAACTAATGTTCTGTGTGGTCTGTTGAAAGTGGTGGCATGGTGGTATCTGGTGGTGTGATTTGCATGCTGATGTGATGGCACATGTTTTTTTTAATAGTATGTTGGTATGGTAATGTGTGAGACTTTGTAGATGCTGATGCTTATTTGTGATAATTCGCATAAGTGAGGGTGTGTCTGTGTGACTGATTTTGTGTGTGTGTGTGTGTGTGTGTGTTGGTGTGATGAAATTTATGTTGGTGTTTGTGTGTGACAGAAAATGATATATGTGTGCAATAGACGGAATTTTATAATGTGTATGTGTGTGTCTGTGCACTTCCTTTTTTTTAGGATGGTATACCCGTGATGGTGTGGCATGCCAAGATGAATATAATGAGGTGTTTGTAAGTGGAATTGTGGAATTAATATTGAGTAGTGTTAGAAATTGGGTTTTTGGTTGGCAGATAGGTTGTCCTCTGTCCAAGCAAGAACCCTCACTCTAGTCAGGGTAAGTCACACACAATCCAAAATCAGCCTGTGCTCACCCTCCGGTAGCTTGGCACGAGCAGTCAGGCTTAACTTAGAAGGCAATGTGTAAAGCATTTGTGCAATAAATCATACAACACCATAGTATAACACCACGAAAAATACACCACACAGTGTTTAGAAAAATATAGAATATTTATCTGGATAATTGTAGGTCAAAACGATCAAAGTTGCAATACGAGTTTGTAAAGATATCACTGAAAAGTGATATTAAGAGTCTTTAAGTCTTTAAAAAGCAATAAAGTGTCTTTCAAGCACAGAGTACCTGGTTTCTGGTGGGAAATCTCCTCAGAGGGCCACAGGAGAAGAGATGCGTGGAAAAAGGGGTGTGTGCGTCGTTTTCCGCTCAGCACACACAGACTTGCGTCGTTCTTTTCCACGCGGGGAAGTCGGGCGTCGTTTTCCGGCGCGCAGACAGTCTCTTTTTGTGGATCGCGAGGATTACCAGATGCCCCGGGTCTGTGCGTGGATTCTCCTGCTCATTTTCCGGCTGCGCGTCGTTCTGCGGGGCTGCGCGTCGAAGTTTCGATCTCACGGTAGGCGTCGCGTCGATTTCTCCTTGGAAGTCGGGCGGCGTTGTCCTTGCGAGGCCGTGCGTCGAAATTTTGGTCTCACGGCAGGCGTCGCGTCGATTTCTCCTTGGAAGTCGGGCGGCGTTGTCCTTGCGAGGCCGTGCGTCAAAGTTTCGCACTCACGGTAGGCGTCGCGTCGATTTCTCCTTGGAAGTCGGGCGGCTTTGTCCTTGCGAGGTTGTGCGTCGAAGTCTCGATCGTCCCGAGGGCGTCGCGTTGATCAGCGTCGGTGTGCGGCGTTTTTCTCGCCGCGAAACAAGCTGTGCGTCGAAATTTTCGGCGCACGGAGCGTCCACGTGAAAGGAAGAAGTCTTTTTGGTCCTGAGACTTCAAGGAACAGGAGGCAAGCTCTATCCAAGCCCTTGGAGAGCACTTTCACAGCCAGACAAGAGTTCAGCAAGGCAGCAGGGCAACAGCAAGACAGCAGTCCTTTGGAGAAAGCAGACAGGTGAGTCCTTTGAGCAGCCAGGCAGTTCTTCTTGGCAGGGTGTAGTTTCTGGTTCAGGTTTCTTCTCCAGCAAGTGTCTGATGAGGTAGGGCAGAGGCCCTGTTTTATACTAAGTTGTGCCTTTGAAGTGGGGGTGATTTCAAAGAGTCTCTAAGAAATGCACCAAGTTCCCTTTCAGCTCAATCCTGTCTGCCAGAGTCCCAGTAGGGGGTGTGGCAGTCCTTTGTGTGAGGGCAGGCCCTCCACCCTCCCAGCCCAGGAAGACCCATTCAAAATGCAGATGTATGCAAGTGAGGCTGAGTACCCTGTGTTTGGGGTGTGTCTGAGTGAATGCACAAGGAGCTGTCAACTAAACCTAGCCAGACGTGGATTGAAGGGCACAACAAGATTTTAGTGCAAAGAAATGCTCACTTTCTAAAAGTGGCATTTCTAGAATAGTAATATTAAATCCGACTTCACCAGTCAGCAGGATTTTGTATTACCATTCTGGCCATACTAAATATGACCTTCCTGCTCCTTTCAGATCAGCAGCTGCCGCTTCAACAGTGTATGAGGGCAGCCCCAATGTTAGCCTATGAAGGGAGCAGGCCTCACAGTAGTGTAAAAACGAATTTAGGAGTTTTACACTACCAGGACACATAACTACACAGGTACATGTCCTGCCTTTTACCTACACAGCACCCTGCTCTAGGGGATACCTAGGGCACACATTAGGGATGACTTATATGTAGAAAAAGGGGAGTTCTAGGCTTGGCAAGTACTTTTAAATGCCAAGTCGAAGTGGCAGTGAAACTGCACACACAGGCCTTGCAATGGCAGGCCTGAGACAAGGTTAAGGGGCTACTGAGGTGGGTGGCACAACCAGTGCTGCAGGCCCACTAGTAGCATTTAATCTACAGGCCCTAGGCACATGTAGTGCACTCTAATAGGGACTTACAGGTAGATTAAATAGTCAATCATGGATAAACCAATCAATAGTACAATTTACACAGAGAGCATATGCACTTTAGTACTGGTTAGCAGTGGTAAAGTGCTCAGAGGTCAAAAGTCAACAACAGCAGGTCAGAAAAAATAGGAGGAAGGAGGCAAAAAGTTTGGGGATGTCCCTGTCAAAAAGCCAGGTCCAACATGACCCCCCACCAGCCTAAAGCCAGGGGAGAACAATCACTATCCTGATGTACTTCCCTGTTTGAGGCGACAGAACAAGGACCCAGGCCCACAACAGCAGGGGCATGCTCCAGTTCTTCGCCTTCCTGACTCCAATTGGATCCCTCTGTCCATACTCTCAGGGCCCACTAAGCCCATCCATGGGGAACCTTTCTCCTTTCCTGCGGATCCCATCTGTGCAGCACCTAACCTTACTTTGCTCACAGATGTATCCCAGGAGCAGGATAGTACCCCCATGACCAACATAGTGGTGTTGCCCACTCTACCCCTGGGGTGTGACACTTGTCCCCTCCCCAGGGATAACTCTGTCCACCCGGACAGCAAGCCACAGTGATTACTGACAGCTGCCAGGGATGAGAGCCAGGCCCCAGGCCTCTCAAAGCTCTCCAACCACTGTGGCTGTGGAGAGTGGGGGGCGGTAGCCCCAGGTGCTGGGCACCCTTTAACCACTCTCCCTTCCACCAGGTCAGGGATGACAGCCTGAACCTGGTCCTCCCCTCTGGGGCTTTGTACCCTCCTTCCTGGAGCGGTACCCCCAGAGTCCAACATGGCCAGGGGGCTTACAGAAGTCGCCCTGTACCATTCCTCCACCAGTGCAGGGCTGTTAACCTGCCACTGGCCCTCCCACCTGGGTTCTGTACCTTCAGGTGGGACTAGGGCCCGGGGTGAGGCTTCCCTCCCCCTGCCCTCCCTTCTGGGGTCCAGCACCCTCCAACTAGGAGTGGCCTCCTCAGAAGACAACATGGTAGGGGCACTGTTATCAGTAGCCCCTCCCTCCAGGTCCAGGGGGACACCCTGAACCTGGTCTTCCAGCCCAGGGTCTGTACCCTCAGACTGGATCACCGCCTGGCAAACCAGGACTTCCTGGGGGGTACGCCTACCCCCCACCAGGTCAGAGTTTAACCTCTGCACCTGCCCATTCAACTCAGAGTCACCACCCTGAAGTTGAACAATTGCCTGGCACGCCAGGACTTCCTGGAGGGCACACTGACCCTCCACCAGGTCAGAGTTTAACCTCTGCACCTGACCATTCAACTCAGAGTCACCACCCTGAAGTTGAACAATTGCCTGGCACACCAGGACTTCCTGGAGGGCACACTGACCCTCCACCAGGTCAGAGTTTAACCTCTGCACCTGACCATTCAGCTCAGAGTCACCACCCTGAAGTTGAACAGTTGCCTGGCGCACCAGGACTTTCTGGGAGGCACACCTACCTCCCACCAGGTCAGAGTTTAACATCTGAGCCTGGTTCCCCAACCCAGGGTCACCACCCTGAGGTTGGGCAATTGCCTGGCATGCCAGGACTTTCTGGGGGGCACACCTACCCCCCACCAGGTCAGAGTTTAACCTCTGAACCTGGTCATCCAACCCAGAGTCAACACCCTGAGGTTGGACAATTGCCTGGCACAGCAGGGCTTCTTGGGAGGCACACCTACCTCCCACCAGGTCAGAGTTTAACCTCTGAACCTGGGTATCCAACCCAGAGTCAGCACTCTGAGGTTGAACAATTGCCTGGCACACCAGGACTTTCTGGAGGGCACCCTGACCCTCCACCAGGTCAGAGTTTAACCTCTGAACTGGGCCATTCAACTCAGAGTTACCACCCTGAAGTAGAACAATCGCCTGGCACGCCAGGACTTCCTGGAGGGCACACTGACCCTCCACCAGGTCAGAGTTTAACCTCTGAACCTGGTTCTCCAACCTAGGGTCACCATCCTGAGGTTGGACAACTGCCTGGTACACCAGGGCTTTCTGGGGGGCACACCTACCCCCCACCAGGTCAGAGGTTAACCTCTGAACCTGGATATCCAACCCAGAGTCACCACCCTGAGGTTGAACCATTGCCTGGCAGGCCAGGACTTTCAGGGAGGCACACCTACCTCCCACCAGGTCAGAGTTTAACCTCTGAGCCTGGTTCTCCAACCCAGGGTCACCACCCTGAGGTTGAACCATTGCCTGGTATACCAGGACTTTCTGGGGGGCACACCTACCCCCCACCAGGTCAGAGTTTGACCTCTTCACCTGGTAAGCCAACCCAGAGTCACCACCCTGAGGTTGAGCCATCGCCTGGCATCCCAGGACTTTCTGGGGGGCACATCTACCCCCCACCAGGTCAAAGTTTGACCTCTGAACCTGGGTATCCAACCCAGAGTCACCACCCTGAGGTTGAACAATTGCCTGGCACGCCAGGACTTTCTGGGGGGCACACCTACCCCCCACCAGGTCAGAGTTTAACCTCTGAACCTGGATGTCCAACCCAGAGTCACCACCCTGAGGTTGAACCATTGCCTGGCAGGCCAGGACTTTCAGGGAGGCACACCTACCTCCCACCAGGTCAGAGTTTAACCTCTGAACCTGGCCATCCAACCCAGAGTCGACACCCTGAGGTTGGACAACTGCCTGGCACGCCAGGACTTTCTGGGGGGCACTCTCACCCCCCACAAGGGACACGCCGTCCCCAAGGGCCACACAAGAGTCTGGTTGGCGCAGGTCTCCCGACCTCTGCCCATCCGGCAGAGTCTGGGTTTCCCCCAAACCAGAAACGGTCTCACCTGGGTCATTCCTGGGGGGCTCTGCTCTCAGAGCTGACCCCTGACTTTCAAGATCCTCCACTGGGGTCTGCCACCCCCTCTCAACCCTATGTCTGGACTTCTGCACCCCCTCACTAGGAGTGGTACTGCCAGACACCAGAACTGTTGGGATGCTGTCTACAGTCATCCCCCCAAGTTCTTCTGACACTGCGGGGCTTCCCTCAAAAGGTGGCCCTACGGTACAGGTTAGGCTCTGAGACCTACCTGGGACACTACAATCCTCTCCCACCTCACTTGGTCGGGAACCACCTAGACCACTCCCTTCAGGAGCACCCCCAAATGCCTCTTCAGACTCTCTGGTACTCACCCAAAAGTCTGCCTCCACTGTAAGTTCCCTTGGGTCAGAGAACTCACACTCCACCTGGTGTTGGCGTAGCTCTGGAAAATAAGGACCAGACATATGCTCTCCAGCAATTACATCACTCTGCCCTTCACATGTATTAACCACAGTACCCTTCACCCAACCACCCAGTAACTCAGCCTTGGAAAAGCACTCTATATCACCCTCTTGAGACTGGTGAGACAGTATCTGCCTGTCCCTGACACTCAACCCATACTCTTCTGGGATGTCTCTACACTCTATATCCAGGACGTCCACCAGGGGGGAACCCTTTTCTCTGTCACTCTCTGCTAGAGTCAGTAAAGTGTCCCTCCCCCCAGTAGGAATATGACTCCCTGTGCCAGTTCCCCAATCCTTCTCAGGGACCCTGTGCATAACGGGAACTACCTCATACCCTTGAACTACCTGGGGTGTGTCAACTCCCTTCTTCAAGTTGGGCACCACATCTCTGGGCTTGTGCCCTTCTTCAGCAGTACTGGATGCAAGATTTTTGCTGCCACCATCTGAACTGGACTCAGCCCTTCCGGCCTCCAGTTTCAGCTCTTTACCGCTCAGCTCTTGAGCTGCAATCTTTTCTTTTTCCAGGGCTAAAAGTCTTTTTGCCTCAACCCCTGCAAGATACTCCTCTAATTGTTGCTCCTGTCGCCTTTGACTTCGGAGCCATTCATCTATTTCTGGGTCACTGTCCAACTCTGAGTAGCCCTCCTCCTCATCTGAGTAGTCTTCCTCCTCATCTGAGGGGTACTTAGTCATTTGGTTTCTTGCTGCCTCTCTCTCTGCCCATCTTTCCTCCCCCCAGACTATGTAGTGATGGAGCATCTCCGCTTTAGTAGATCTCCTTGCTACAGGAAGGCCCCATTGTCTGCAAAGCTTCCTTAGGTCAGCCTTAGTGAGGTGGTCAGTACGAACAAAGCATGAGTTGGTAAGCAATCCCATTCTGATAAGATCTTATCCGCAAAAACCAAAATCCAAAGTCCAAAATATCACTAGTATATCCAGGAGGACATCAGAGAACAAAAAGCCAAAAAAGATGAAAAATCAAGTTGACCTTCAACTGTGGGTAGGTAGTGAAATACTCAGCTACTGTATGTCACTGCACAAACACAAGTCCTATCCTCACCGCTGATCACCAATGTTAGAAATGGGGTTTTTGGTTGGCAGATAGGTTGTCCTCTGT
The DNA here is from genome assembly GCF_031143425.1 of Pleurodeles waltl. Taxonomy (NCBI): domain Eukaryota; kingdom Metazoa; phylum Chordata; class Amphibia; order Caudata; family Salamandridae; genus Pleurodeles; species Pleurodeles waltl. The sequence continues at coordinate 1,012,299,944 of NC_090445.1, forward strand.
CCAAGCAAGAACCCTCACTCTAGTCAGGGTAAGTCACACACAATCCAAAATCAGCCTGTGCTCACCCTCCGGTAGCTTGGCACGAGCAGTCAGGCTTAACTTAGAAGGCAATGTGTAAAGCATTTGTGCAATAAATCATACAACACCATAGTATAACACCACGAAAAATACACCACACAGTGTTTAGAAAAATATAGAATATTTATCTGGATAATTGTAGGTCAAAACGATCAAAGTTGCAATACGAGTTTGTAAAGATATCACTGAAAAGTGATATTAAGAGTCTTTAAGTCTTTAAAAAGCAATAAAGTGTCTTTCAAGCACAGAGTACCTGGTTTCTGGTGGGAAATCTCCTCAGAGGGCCACAGGAGAAGAGATGCGTGGAAAAAGGGGTGTGTGCGTCGTTTTCCGCTCAGCACACACAGACTTGCGTCGTTCTTTTCCACGCGGGGAAGTCGGGCGTCGTTTTCCGGCGCGCAGACAGTCTCTTTTTGTGGATCGCGAGGATTACCAGATGCCCCGGGTCTGTGCGTGGATTCTCCTGCTCGTTTTCCGGCTGCGCGTCGTTCTGCGGGGCTGCGCGTCGAAGTTTCGATCTCACGGTAGGCGTCGCGTCGATTTCTCCTTGGAAGTCGGGCGGCGTTGTCCTTGCGAGGCCGTGCGTCGAAATTTTGGTCTCACGGCAGGCGTCGCGTCGATTTCTCCTTGGAAGTCGGGCGGCGTTGTCCTTGCGAGGCCGTGCGTCAAAGTTTCGCACTCACGGTAGGCGTCGCGTCGATTTCTCCTTGGAAGTCGGGCGGCTTTGTCCTTGCGAGGTTGTGCGTCGAAGTCTCGATCGTCCCGAGGGCGTCGCGTTGATCAGCGTCGGTGTGCGGCGTTTTTCTCGCCGCGAAACAAGCTGTGCATCGAAATTTTCGGCGCACGGAGCGTCCACGTGAAAGGAAGAAGTCTTTTTGGTCCTGAGACTTCAAGGAACAGGAGGCAAGCTCTATCCAAGCCCTTGGAGAGCACTTTCACAGCCAGACAAGAGTTCAGCAAGGCAGCAGGGCAACAGCAAGACAGCAGTCCTTTGGAGAAAGCAGACAGGTGAGTCCTTTGAGCAGCCAGGCAGTTCTTCTTGGCAGGGTGTAGTTTCTGGTTCAGGTTTCTTCTCCAGCAAGTGTCTGATGAGGTAGGGCAGAGGCCCTGTTTTATACTAAGTTGTGCCTTTGAAGTGGGGGTGATTTCAAAGAGTCTCTAAGAAATGCACCAAGTTCCCTTTCAGCTCAATCCTGTCTGCCAGAGTCCCAGTAGGGGGTGTGGCAGTCCTTTGTGTGAGGGCAGGCCCTCCACCCTCCCAGCCCAGGAAGACCCATTCAAAATGCAGATGTATGCAAGTGAGGCTGAGTACCCTGTGTTTGGGGTGTGTCTGAGTGAATGCACAAGGAGCTGTCAACTAAACCTAGCCAGACGTGGATTGAAGGGCACAACAAGATTTTAGTGCAAAGAAATGCTCACTTTCTAAAAGTGGCATTTCTAGAATAGTAATATTAAATCCGACTTCACCAGTCAGCAGGATTTTGTATTACCATTCTGGCCATACTAAATATGACCTTCCTGCTCCTTTCAGATCAGCAGCTGCCGCTTCAACAGTGTATGAGGGCAGCCCCAATGTTAGCCTATGAAGGGAGCAGGCCTCACAGTAGTGTAAAAACGAATTTAGGAGTTTTACACTACCAGGACACATAACTACACAGGTACATGTCCTGCCTTTTACCTACACAGCACCCTGCTCTAGGGGATACCTAGGGCACACATTAGGGATGACTTATATGTAGAAAAAGGGGAGTTCTAGGCTTGGCAAGTACTTTTAAATGCCAAGTCGAAGTGGCAGTGAAACTGCACACACAGGCCTTGCAATGGCAGGCCTGAGACAAGGTTAAGGGGCTACTGAGGTGGGTGGCACAACCAGTGCTGCAGGCCCACTAGTAGCATTTAATCTACAGGCCCTAGGCACATGTAGTGCACTCTAATAGGGACTTACAGGTAGATTAAATAGTCAATCATGGATAAACCAATCAATAGTACAATTTACACAGAGAGCATATGCACTTTAGTACTGGTTAGCAGTGGTAAAGTGCTCAGAGGTCAAAAGTCAACAACAGCAGGTCAGAAAAAATAGGAGGAAGGAGGCAAAAAGTTTGGGGATGTCCCTGTCAAAAAGCCAGGTCCAACAAGTAGTATGTTTGATTGCTGTGTATCTTGTGTCAGTGTTGCATGATCATGTTCATGATGATGTGATGGTATGTCGGTGTCTCTATGATGATGTGTGGTGATCAGAGTCATGGTAAGGATTCTGAGAGCCCTAAGTACAGACCGAATTTGGATCCTACTTTTTGACCATTTATATACATTTTATATTATTAATGACATATTTTCATGACCTCGTGATCATTCACTCCTTGTCTTGGCCATTTGTCTCCAGGAATCCTGTACCATTAACTGTACATAGCTACTGGTCAACCATTTCCTTCACTAAACCTTTTACTTTCATCCAATCTGCAAATCCAATTAAGCAAGCCTTACTAGAAACGCATCCATCATTTAAACCAACAATACGTTTCTCTTGGGATAAACGTCTAAGCATTTCATACCTCACAACTTTGGAAGGATCACTATTCAAACGCCTTGTTACCATGAACATAAGTAACTTATGGGACCTATCTAGGGCAAAAGCAACATTGTTAATTTAATCTTCTCTCGGCCTGGGTGTAATTTTATTCATGCTTGAATAATCAGAGCTATTTCAGTAATTCTGTTTTACGGTTTGACACAGAATTACCTACTGGGGAAATAGTGCACTTCTGTTTATGTGTTGTTGCATTTAGCACTATTTCTTAGTGCAAAATGCATATTTTCGTCCATTATGGACGTGAGTCTGTATTTTTGCACAAAGAAAATAGTGCTAAATGCCAAGTTTCTCTTCTTGCTCAGTCATATAGAATCTTATGCAATTTTTCAGTAATTGCACTAATGCAAATTATGCTGGTTATGCTCATCCCTAATCTTCACCGGCACGCAGTATTCTAAAGGACACTGGATTTGTCAGCCCACACTGCCAACCAGATCATAAACACCCTCACATCAACCAATCAATCAATGTCAATCAAACCTTAGTACTGCTCTTTCATGAACTTTCAATTGAAAGTTACCAAGCGAAAACTCATCACAATGGCAATCACACCTGCCTCCAATGTCTTTATTATCTGTTTTCGACACCTATTCAACCTCATCCCCAAGTCAGTATTGACCTGCATACACTCCTTAAAGATGGGCTCTACAAAGTTAAAGACCTCATCATGGTGAATCCAAGAAATTACTGAGCGCAAATAAACTTTCAACAAAAAGCAAAACAGCACACAACCTTCATTTGAGACTGAAATGTTTATGCTCCTCACACAGAATTGCATCTTCAGAAATATAACACATCAATCACTATACACCATCTTCTAAACCATCCATTCATCATTAAAGCTATCACGAGTGATATCAACTTGATTACAAAGCCATTTGATATTGTTCTCAACTGACAATTATAATATTGTCAATCAGTTATTCACTAAATCAAGACCAGATCTAGAAACACTCAATAGCACAATGCAAGAAACTGTTGTGTCCCCACTTCCTCTTTGAAACATACTAAAGTGGTCTCTGTTAAAAAAACAATCAAATTGCCTCATGTAAGGACACATTGTTATCTTTTCATTGCTTGGAGGATTTTTGGGAGCAGTGCTCCAAATCTGGCCATGGAAGAAAATGAAGGCATTGGTCACAGACGTTTGGCATTGCTTGGTGCAAGGATTTGCAGCTCTGAAGTCTATACAATGGCCAGGTTCATAGCTTCAGGAGGGTGGTTTGGGGTGTTACACAATGAAAGTCTTCAACAATGGTGAATATTTTACAAAATAACGTGCTTTCTCTCACTTATTTCCCCTACCAATCCACATTTGTCTCCCTTTCCACTGCCTCTTTATCTCCTCTCATGGACCCTTGGAAAATGCAATAATCACTACCCCAATCTCACTTACCAAGCTATGCCCCTGACAAAGGCACCCTACAACTAAACTACATTTCCCATGTATTCTTGAACACTCACGTTGTTTGGCGATAACAGGAGCAATTTTGCATCGAAGAGTAAAGAATTCCCTGTGACCCATTGTAATTGAGAAACTATGTTGAGGCAGGCAGTACCCGGCTGCTTCTATTTGTGAATTGTTTGGAAATCAGTTGTTCTTCCTTGTTAGCTTGCTAGGGAATAGTTTGGGATCTGTAGAATACCAAAAGGTAGTAGGATTACTCTTTGAATGAACATTGTATTTTCAGGAGGAAACGGGAAGGAGTCTTTCATCAAAGTTTGCTGAATATTCGTTAGATATGTGTGCGTGTACGTGTGTGTCCATGTGTGTGTGTGTGTGTGTGTGTGTATGTGTGTAAAGTTCATATGGGATTTAGGAAAACTAACTTTTTGCTCATAGCAAGACTTTTAGAACAGTGATGATTGGTCATTATATTTCAGTTTTACAAAAGTCAACCTAAGCCTATAAGAATCAGAGAGCACATATTTGCAAGGTATAAGATAATTCCTTTCTCAATAGGGAAAAAGGGTTGTCAATACATGTATATATTGGTATTTAAATAGTATTGTGCTTCAGGTTCAGGAACATAAACTTCACACAAGAACAACGTTTGTTACAGAGAGCTAATTTTAAGCTATGTCCTTTCTACAGTTATGGTTGGATGCACAATATTAAGATATTTCATCTTATCTCATTCCTACTTCCTCATATATGTTTTTAACCACATATTATTATTCTATGTTGTTAAAGAGAGATGGAGCAAAGATCAGAAGACAGCATTGCTGTCACTCTGCCCGGACTATAAAGTTAGTGCTTTCTGACACCATCTCTAACGGACCATGGCAATTTCATCAACCTTCACAGATATAACTATTATCCCACCCGATGCCAATAAACTCTTATCTAGAGAAACATAGAGCCCTAATGTAGTCAATGTATCCCTAAAGCTAGGCACCTTTCAGGAGCAATACAAACTAAAAAATATCCCCCTGGGAACTAGAAAATGCAAACTTCAGCCATGAAAACCTTGTCAACTCCTAAATCACCACAAATCCATCTTACCTCAAAACATAAGTAAGCAGTCCCAACCAAAAGATGAGTAAACATAAATTCCATCCAAAAAGCATTCTAATCTGGTTTCAGACCATGCTGCACCAATGAAAACATAAGCATTCATGTCATAGATAGCACATTTCTGATCATACAATGGGATGACTTCCTGTGATACCCATCCTGCTGAATCCCACAGCCACTTTAGATATTGCAGACCATCTGTGACAAAGTGGCTTATTAATTGGGGTGGATGTTATTCCACTACAAGTATTCATGTCACTATTCCTGGGTTCAACCCCTGGTATTTATTTCTGAGACCAGCCAGGCTTAATTTACAAAAACACGTGAAGCATTTAGAAGTACCAAAAGAGTTAAAAATCAAAAACAACATAATAAAAACTTCATTACAATTTTTTAAAAAATAGAGAATATTGTAATCCTCAAAAGTACTACCAAATGTCAAAAATCTAGTAAGGTGGCCTGGGGGGATATGAATGTTTAAAGTTTTAGATACAAAATAGACCCCAAAAAGTGCAAAGCACCAAACATGAGCAACTGGTCATACTAGACTAGAACAAGGTAAGAATTAAGGCACACCTTGATGGAGCGCTGATCAGATACAAAGATCAAATTAATCTCAGTCAGAAATGTTACCTTTTGACTTTGTCTCTTAAATGGAAGTTAAAAATCACAGCCGTGCAATGCAGCAGGCTGTGGCCGAGAAGGACTCAAAATGGCTGGATAGCCATCTGACCAAGTCCTGGTGAAGCTGTTGCCTTTTGACAGGAAAGTACATAGTAGAGAAATTCAAAATTCATTCCCAAGGAAGGTCGCTCATCAGCCGGATGCTTTTGGTGCTTTTTCTGGGTGAATATTTCTACCTTCAGACTTTTTGGAGCTCAGGTTCCTCAAACGGGCCATGGTTGCAAGCTGCAGTTGAACAGAACTCCAAGAGGCCAGATACTCTTACCGGCACATACCACTAAAACAGGTTTGTTGCTGTGGAAAAGCTCCAAGTGTGAGCCACCTGAATCTTTCACCAAGAGGTGACGCAACTTAGTGGTGTTGACTTTGCAAGTTTGTCTGGTTTTCTGTCAATTTTCCAAGAAAAAATCCTTGAAAAGATTTTTGAATCCCAGCTTTTAGGGTTTGGCAGGAGCTATAGACTCTGACTCTTAAATAAGGGCCCCAGGACCTTAGACATACCACTCAAATGTCAGGACTCACTCTAGTAGAAGCAACTAGTAGGGTCTAGTGCAGGTCCAGATGTAACTGGCCAGTTGTGCTCTTCAGGAAAGTGGACTTCTTCTATCATTTATGTCTCAACAGCATGAGACAAGGTGTGCCAACTAACCCTTGGTGTCAACTTGGCCCTAGGTACAAGTGGGAGCAAGTCTAGCCATTAGGGTTCTCCTCACAGGTCACAACAGCAGGTGTAGGCCATCTTTTGTCTTACTTACAGGCAGTGCTTCGAAGAGGGGACTGGTGGTGCCACATTTATGCGATCTGCTAGCCTGTGGGTGGGGGGAACTCCTGGCCACACCCTCAGCAATGGGATGAAAATTGCTAATGGTGACCCTACACAGTTTTGCTAAGGATGACCCTGCACAATTTTGCTGTACTTCCTGTGTGTTTTACTATAATATATCCAATAGTGCCCCTCTCAACCTTAAACCAACATTTCAGAACCTTTGTTCCCCTCTTCAGAGCTCCCTGTGCCCATCCAGCGATGTGAAAATGATAATGAGCAAACCTTCCCTTGTGGTGACTCAAAACCAGTTCTGGATGCTTACCCTCACCTCCCGGTATTGGTGCTATGCTTCCTAGCAGGACAATAGAGAAGGCAGGCCATGGAGTAAGCTATATCTGCCTGTACCTGTGAGGCATTTTCCAACACCATCCATCCCAGATGAACATTGTCTTACCACACACGGAATAAAATAATAAGAATCTCTGCTGGTTCTCTACAGTCAACATCAAATTGTCTAGATAGTCACCACCAGCTGCTTGGACTACTGGTTATTTATGTAGGACCTCAAAGCATGCCAGCAGTTCTAGTTTTTATCACACGTTCAATAGGCACAGCAAAGGGGGAAACATTGTGATCTTCCTTCATTCACATAGGGACAAGACCATAGTGAAAACCTCACTCCGATAGGTGCAGCAGGTGTTACCAACAGGCCTTCTGGGCTGTCTGTTGCAGCTCTTTGCCACAATGAGACTTTATTCAGAAACATGAGTCTTCAAACAAAAGATTATATATAACACTGCAAGAGAAAATAATTAAGGAGCTGACAGGTGGTTGGTGGGATACCAAAATTGTCAAATACAATTGCTAAGAGAGAACAAATGAAAACTGAAGGAAAAATAAGGACAAGTGTGTCTGTGTGAAAAGAAATAAGTGATGATTGTGAAAAATGAAAGGCTGAAGGAAATGCTGGAATATAGAATGAAACAATGAAAAGAAGGAAAGATATATGGAATGAAAATTAGAAGAATGACACATACGATATATGATATAAAGAATGAAAGGATAAAGGATGAAAAGCAATCAAAGGCGTAACGATGAAAGAAATAAAAAATAATAAAAAATAGAGAAGATGAGAGATGGGATGAAAGGAGCAAAGAGAAAAGGAAGAAGTGAAAACAGAAAGGACATCAAAAAAGGTTAACAGAAAAAAAGCAAAGCAAATTGAGAAAGGAGTGAAGGAAGGAAAGAAGGAAAGAAAGAAAGAAAGAAAGAAAGAAAGAAAGAAAGAAAGAAAGAAAGAAAGAAAGAAAGAAAGAAAGAAAGAAAGAAAGAAAGAAAGATGCCAGAAAGGGTAAAAAAAAAAAAGAAAAAAAGATAAACAGTGTGAAAGTGTATAAGAACTAAAGATGAAAGAGAAAAGTACAGAAATAAGTAAAATGCTTCTACCTTGGATTAATTTTGCCTTTTTGAGTGTCTCCTTTTAGTTGGTACTGCATGACCGGGGTAAAGCAGGAGTAGCCCTCAAAGGCATATTCAGTTTCCTCTAGGCCTCCTGAACACAGACGTTATGGTATGTCTCCATTTATGATTCCCCATTCTTTTAGGTCCCAAGACAATATTACAGTAAAATAGATGAAGTCAGGTGCCATGAGCAGTTGGTACAGTTGCTTTTCTGAACCTATACTCTGCAACTAGAACCACACTAGCTAGGCTCATTGCATGAAATGATGGATGGCAAACTTGGCACAAATAGGGAGTATGTTTCAACCCCTTATGCTCTTTGCTTCTAACTCTTTAGGAGAAATTGTCCGTACTTTGGGCATTCAATGCTCTTTCAAAGACCTGTGCAGGTATATTACACATCATGTGAACTGCGGTGCCTCATGATAGACTGTACAAAAGCAGACATGTGTCCCATGCACACTATGAACTGGAACCAAGCTATACCTGGCTTATGAGCCCTAACCAGGGCGAAAACGGTTCTGGTTTGCTTATGTTCTGGGAGGACCGGGCTTGGCAGTTTGGGTAGGACTGTTTCATTGGAGAAGGGCTGAGGATGATTTATATATGGCTGAATCCAAACTGATGTGGCATAGTGTGCAAAATAACAATGAACTGGGATGCGGCCAAGTAAACAGCAGTAGCTGAGATTAATTTAGACATTCCATCCGTTACTTTTTGGTATACGTAAGATAGACTCTAGGCACTCCTCTATACCAGTATGCGTCAGAAGGGGTCTACAGCATGAGCAGAGGCACTTACATTTGAATTGAGAAAGCCCAGTATGAGACTGCTAGCAACAGAGACGACAGTACAAAATGATTCAGAGAGCAAAGTAGTACAGATCCCTATGTAACCAGAATGTCATATAGTGTCTTCCTAAGACCTTGTTGTACAAATCTTTAATTTAATGGAGGTTCTTTAATGTGGTGAATGAAATGTGCATCATAATCAGAGCTTTATTTGACATTTTTGATGGAAGAAGATGCATGTTTTTGTTGGTAAGGCTAAAGCTATTTATATAGCTGTAGCCTTATGTAATGAGAATTACCCCTACAGATCACTCACATCCACAGATCACAGACGTGTCATATATGTGTGGTGTTGTGAGAGGTTTACCTCACTGTGAAGAAGCAAGAACCTGTCTGCCTTCCTGTATGGCCAGGTAATGCCTGGTAGAAGAGCAAACTAATTGTAAAGCAATGTGTACAATAAAATGCCAAAATGATTTCCGTCTATCTGGGGTGTTTTCAGACAAGAGAGAAGGTTAGAAGCAAGGGTAGGTTTATGTGTTTAATGAGGATGGATGGTGTGCTGATTTTGAGGTGGGAAGCTTTAGGCTGCATCCAGTGGCGCGGACTACCTCAGCGAAATGGGGATGTTTTGAAGGATGAGCATAACAGAGGGCTCCACTGGCACCCAGTGGATACAAGATTTTTATTAACATCATAAGGTATTCTATGGCTTTTTCACAGGATAAAAGACTTTTTACCCCACCTACTCTTCGCTAGTAGGGGGAGGTTATACGGCACAGTAACACTTAACTTCCTATTTTGCAGGTCTCTCAAGCCCTTCATTTAGATCGATGCTTGCTCACGCTCTTGGCTATGTCACCATTCAGGGTCAATAGACAGTCCTTAACTTGGATTCGTGTCTTAGACCCATTTTTATACTTTTTGATGCAAACCTGCGTTAGCCCAGGTTTGCGTCAAAAAGTATAGTGGCGGGTAGTGCCATTCCAGGATGCCAGCCGGGTGCCATATTTAAGGAATGGCTCAAGCCGGCGCTAAGGCCTGGTTAGCGTCAAAATACATGATGCTAACCAGGCATGGGAGGCGTAAGGAAAACTGGATATTGTGCGAGAAAGAATGGCACTAGTCAGGTTAGATTCAAAAAATGAATCTAGCCTGACTAGCATAATTTTTGTGACGCACAGCCCCCATGGACATGACTCCTGCCTTAGTAAAGACATGAGTAATGCCCCCCAGCCCAATGGCCATGCCCGGAGGACTTATGTGTGCTTATGCGCTGCTGAAATCTTACCTTGCAATGGGTGACCACCATGAATAGTACACATCTGGAGTCCTTGATGCAATCACAAAAACTGCACTTTGCCTTGTTTGTAGGATTAGCTTCCAACAAGTCATAGGCTGCTGCGACTCTAGACTCCATATAACCTGCTTCCACTGCATCCTTGTATGAGCCACCCACCTTTATACTTGCTTCAAGGGCTGTGTGTCAGAACATAAAGAACAAAATTATTGTAGTCTAAATATAAACTACCACAATATCTTGAAGGTAAGTTTATGTGGTAAGGGTGTGCACCTTGAGTATTGAAGTTAGATTATTGTGATATACGAATATCTAAACCCAAATATCAAAAGATAAGTAAGCATAGATTTTTGGTACCTAATTTCACGTATATATATCATGATGATACATATATCTTTAAAGGTATGCAGATGTTGATTGAGGAATAGTAGATATATACTTTATATGCACTTACCTTTCATTATTTGGTCTTCAATATTTTGTACGAGTTATTCTTTCATAGCAATATTCTTACTATCAATATTTAATAGTAGAGTCCTGGGTAAGTGTACATTTTCTAATCTTAACTCCACATTTACTTACCTCGAAGGCACTACTATATAGTCAATGTACATTAATAGGGACTTATATCTAGTAAATCTATACTTGCATATTTATGCTGAAATTCACGCTATGATTTTTAGGTAGTACTCTATTTAAAACGTGGTATTCAAGTAGTAGACCTTCTGGAAGGGGATAGTTTATGAGAAGAATGAAACATCTGATGTCTCTTCCGAAATTCCTAGTGCTGTTGGATTTTCTGACTCAGGGTCTGTAGACCAATAATGAGGAGTTTCTACCGCATGATCCATGCAAAACACATTGGGGGTCATTACAACCCTGGCGGTCGGTGTTAAACCGGCGGTAAGACCGCCAACAGGCTGGCGGTCTTACTTTGGGGAATTATGACCATGGCGGTTACCGCCATGGTCATCCGCCGGTTCTCCGTTCCGCCCGCCAGGGCGGAGACGACCGCCGGGCTGGAGACCTGGGTCTCCAGCCCGGCGTCCGTCACTATACCGCCGGCGGTATTCTGAGCCCGGCTTACCGCCGCGGTTTTCCAGCAGTCTGAACCGCCATGAAAACCATGGCGGTAAGCACTATCAGTGCCAGGGAATTCCTTCCCTGGCACTGATAGGGGTCTCAGTTCAAACGTAATAGGCACAATCAGCACCTTTGTTCTGAGACCTATGACATTTAGTACATACTCACATTTTTGTGGTTGGTAAGTGTGTGTGCGTGTGTGTGTGCTGTCTAGCATAGGATTTGTTTTGGAGGCATATACTTGCAGTAAAATATCCTGTGTGCGGATCAACCCAGGTGGTTCGCATGCCTTGGACGTGTTCTCTGCATTGTAGTACAAAACAATGTATCACATTTTTGAGAAACAACCACATTTCCCCTTGTTTGATGCTGCTTCAAGTAGGTATTAATTTTTTACCACAAAGCCTGGGCTGCCTGTTTTAGTAATGTTTAGGTTCATCTGCCTTAGTATCATCCACTTTACTCTAATTGGACTTTAAACTGTGCAAAGTGCACCCCTCCAGCTAAAGAGTGCAAAACTTTAGCGCTTGTGGGGAGGATGCCTGAGGATATGAAGACTGTAAATCTCTGAGCAGAGCATTGTCTATCACCCCACATCCCACCCCCTCCCAGATGCCTGAAAGGGTAGGCAGGGATCAGGATTTGTCTCTGCCTTGCATCCTTTGTCCTAGGTTTTCGGGGCATGGATCTATCCCCTGTAAAACTGGTCGGGTGCAATCAGACCCAGGTAGATATTTTCCATCTGAAAACAGCAGACCACTTAGAGTTGCCTAGAGTGGTATCCCTATCTGGGATACGACTCATTCATAATAGAGGACAGGACTTAGGGGCAGATTTACAAGCCCCTAGCGGCCTCTTAACACCGCCTTGGCATCATTTTTATGACGCTAAGGGGGCGTTACAGTGGCTATTCCCCTACACCACATTTACAAAGTGGCGCAATGCATGCATTGTGTCACTTTGCAACCCATTGCGCCACATTATGCCTGTGTCAGGCATAATGTATGCAAGAGGGCGTTCCCATGCAAGGAGGCCTGAAAACATGGCGCAGTGAAATATACATGATTTGACTGTGCCATTTTTTCCCGTCATTTTTAACGCCTGCTCAGGGCAGGAGTTAAAGTGAGATACTCATAATAACCTATGGGCCTACCTGTGCTTTGCTGCACTAGCACATACATTTTTTAATGCAAGGGCAGCAAAGTGCCACAATAGCATCACAAACCGATGAATCAATGCACCACTTTCTTGTAAATCTGCCCCTTAGTGTTCTCACCTGTTGCATTCTCAGAGCAGACCACTTGGGACAAATTGCTTAGGTAGCTGTAACACGTTGTTGCTAAATTTAGCAACAGCTGAAAAGAAATGTTTTGGTTGTATGGAATGTATCATTGATGTATGGCTTTTAAAACAATTTTTCCAAATCTACAAACCTACAATCAGCAGTCTTAGCTAAGAGCATAACAAATAGCATGGTACATAGCAGATCGCATGCTACACAAAGTCGGATGAGTTAGTTCTGTACCTAGAAGTTAGGCAACCAAATTATGTAGCCAGTTTGACTAAATTATGTCACAAGAAATGGCAAATTATCCAGCATATTGTGGCACTGCAAGGGCAACAGATAATCTGCAAATGACCTGCCACTCCCAGCACCATCCATGGTGTTTTTTTTCACCTTTGGGTCTGTTTGGGCCAACTACTCTCTGAAATCCAGTGCCTAATTTGAACTGGTGGTTGCAGGAGGACCCACTAGCACTCATTTTTGGACACAAACACTTATTTTTTCTTAACAAACTTTGTTCCGGAGCAAGAGAGTGAAAAACTCTAAGGGCCTGATTACAAGTTTAGACTTTATATATATATCCCTGTGATAAATAACAAAGTGAGACAAATAACATCTATTATGGGTTATTGTGGAATAACATGCTGATTTTGGTGTTTAACCTGCCAACATTTGATGAAGATTGAGTTAATTTTCGGATTGGTTGAATACCTTTAAACTCGTAATCCCACCCATCTGTAAACAGTTTATGTACGGCTCAGAATTTAACGAGCAATTCGTAATCAGGGCCTGAAGGGGAAAGAAAGAGGAATAGAAAGATGGAAAATAGTGACGAAAGACATCAAGAATGAAAAACAACCTGCAAGAGCGAGTTGAAGAGATGAAGAGGCAGTACATATGTGGTGGTGGATTAAAAAGGCGTGATGTCGAATGAAGACTATGTAGCTTTGGTATTCTGAATGCTGGCATTCAATTGCACTCCCCACTAGCTTTTGAGAACAACTTTGGGCCCTGGCACGTACTGCTTTCAAAGTATGTACCGATGACATCTCAAATTTATGCAGCAGATGATATAATATTTGGCAAATGCAGAGAGTGCATAATACATAACTTCTCATGTATCTGCCTTTCCTCTTATTTTAAGGGGGTTATTTTATGGGCTTCGGTCTATGTGTATTATTCTTCATATCCAAGGTTTAATATTAACTGGATAATAAAACTATCTGTGCGTTTACTTTAATGCTTTTCGAATTTTATTTCTGCTTGCTGACTGATACCTTCCTACATGAAGAGGGCAAAGCATAGATTATGTCACCTGCGACATATACTTTTATAATGAGATAAAATTAAAGTCTGCAAGGATCTTATTTACTTTGTACATATTCTTGGGTGAAAAGGGCAAACTGCAAAGCTAACAACAACAGTAAAGTTAATTACTGCAGTACAGCAAAAGCTAAGATCATCTATGAGGTAATCATTGCGTAGCAGCTTTAAGGTTCCTGAGGACCAGCAGAGCTTCTTGTTCTGAGTACCACATCTGATTATGCCCATTGTGGGGATAATTTTGAGTAGTGCTGGCTCCTGCAGAAACACCTGTGCTCCCACGGCTTTAAGGGGGAGGGGGGTGGTCTATCATTTGGCGCCGCCTCCACCGTTTGTTCATGGCTGTCCTACAAAGATCTGACCGAGAAAAGTTCCACAGACCGTCAACAACAACTGGTGCGCTGGGGTTCGCTTTCAATGCGATCACCTGCCTCAGCAGAAAGTTCCCAATGTAGACCAGAAAAGGATGATGATAATCCGAGCGTGATTGGGAGGATCGTTTGTTTCTGTCTTGGCTGAGAGGCAGCCGATGCGCACGTTGAACCTGTGAGTCCATATCCCAATCTGCTAAACTCAGGGATGCTTTTCTAAAAAGTTGGACTATGTACGGAATCCCAAAATCCCAAAAATTATTCCTTCTCTGCCAGTTTTAAAGATCTTAAATCCTAGACTGTATGAGTGCCAAATGCTTGTCGTGTTGCATGATGGATTGAGCGGCGGCTGTTCCCACCTACTCTACATCCGACACCCGCTGTTGAAGTTCAACGATATCCATAGATAGATCATGTACTTTACGATTTACCTCGGTGAGAGACTGCTGGATGACTCAGTTATCAGTCTTAAGTTGTAGGTAATGTTTCTGAGCTTCCACCTGTCGAATTTGAATCTGCTGCAAAATTGATCATAAAGTAGGCTCCTGTGAGTCACTTGGATCCTTAGAATCCGCCACTCCCCAGAGGTAGAAGAGCAGGGAGAATAAGTCACACCTAAAGACTGTACCTTGCCATCCAACAGAGAAGTACGATCTACAAGTAGAAGGGCTACCCCGATAAGTTCTTAGTATAGCACCCCCTATGCTCTAGTGCTCTGTCAAACCCTGAGCTCTTACAGTTCTCCAGGCATTCCCAGGGGGTTGCGCCATCTGGCTGCAGCACTCTGGGATATCACCTTGTAGTTGCACTACCAAAGAATCATCGTAACTGACCCAAAAGTAAGGTTTCACTCTGGCTGGGTCTAGTCTTCTATCTGGGGTCCCCCCCCCCCGGCACCACTCCCCTTCACACAACAGTTTAAGGTACTCACAGGGCACGTCAAAGAGCTTGCGTTTTGCTTGTCCACAGCTTTATCTGGAAATTCATCTGGAGCTTCAGCCATGGCGGTTTCAGTAGTTTTAGATGTTCCCTTAAATGGCCCTTCCATATTGATGCAGGAATAAGACTGCTGTGCCAAATGGCCAGCTGCAATGTAGCAAGTAAATCAGCCACTTTGTTTTGAGGGAGGATTGTCAATCGCCTCTGTCACCACCATAGCCTCTAAAGCCTCTTCAAAAATGTTGCCCGGTGATGTGGACATGAACGAGGTAGGACATCTCACAGGGGCCACTGCCATTAAAGCATTAACCAGGGAGGCCTCTCTCCCAGCCAATTCGTCTTGTCGATCAGTCAGCAGGCTGACAACAGTGCCTGAGCCCAACAAATTGAGAATAGTGCAGCCAATGCCAGAAGTTCAGGATTCAGTGGCACACTGTTGTTTCACTCATGGTCAGCTCTCTGCTGTAGAGGGTCTTCTGGCTGCAAGTCGCATCTGACTTGCCCCAAAGTCACTGCATTCTCTTTGCGTTCCTACAGTGGCATAATGTCCAGTCCCCGCAGCCTGTGTTAGAATCTTCCTGCGGAGACAAGCAGTGGACCCCACCAACACCAAAAAAGCAACCTCCACATATGCCTCTAAGCGTGGCAAAGGAGTATTAGAGAAAAAAGTGCAGACAGATGGCCTGGGCCGCTGTGAGCCCTCCTGGACAGCTACTAATCAGTCAGGGTGCACTTACGGGGGCATGAGGAGAGGCTGAGCTCCAAGGTGGACTCAGCCCACCATCTTCCCACAAGCTCCTCCCCATCTGATTTGGTGGGGATTGTTTCTCTCTCCTTCAGCTAAAGTTTGAAATATCTATTGTTGAAGATGTGGGGATGGGCCTGGGCCTGAATTTAGGTCCAGGAGGGTAAGCAGTAGTCCTCTACATTTAAGATGTATGATTTTTGAGGGTGTCAGGGTGGTATGGTGTGGCTGGCTCCTCTGGCTGTACAACCATCAACAGCCTGAGGTGGGCATGATTTGCCTTGCTAGATACGGTGAGGGGGATAGGTGGGGTAGGGAGGCGGGGTGGCTTTTTGGTTTACATTTAAAATAGGTGGGGAGCACGTATGGCAGGCTGGAGATGTAAAGGGGTGAAAATGGCCAGAATAATCAGTGCTGATTGCACCAGGAGAAATAGTCGGCCATGTATGTACCCCCTGTGGTGGTTTGATATAGCAAGGGGGGTAAATGGCAGGTATTCTTTGTTAGTATACAATGGTTAGATTAAACGTTATGTGAAAGAACGCATCTGGGCTGAACTCGTCAAATAAGTGGTGATTGGCATACGAAGAGCTTAAACATTATCACCTACATATAATTTCTTTCACTGAGATACATCTGGCCTATTAGGATCGCTGTCTACTGAAACATTTAGGGCATGCTGTGATTACTACTACTTCACAGTCTGCGTCCCTTAGGGGCGTAGCTATTCTGGCAGCCAAGAATTTAGATTATACGGCTTGATCATGGCTTTGGATGTTAGGGGTAGATGGGCATTGTCCCAGCATATAGTTTTTGGTGTTAAATATGTGATTTGTGCTATTTACGGACCTAATGTAGATGATCCAGCAACGATCAACACTATCAGCATGGAATTAGGGGAACGTTCTGGGGAGACCATACTAATGTAAGACTTCAATTGTACCATGATTGACACTTTAGACTCTACTAATTACTCTGCTCCTCGGCGTATGGTTAAAATAAGGTCCGCTATTCTTGTCTTGGCTTGGAGACATGAACTCGCAGATGTCTGAATAGTCCTGTTTCCCATAGAGCCCGGGTATACCCTCAGCATAGACACTATTCCAGGATCGATATGTTTTATATTGATAAGGGACTTCTGGGGGAGGTGGAAATGCAGATACACCCCAAGGTTTCATCTGATCACAATCCTATTTCACTCACTCTCAATCGGCCTAGCGTTAGGGCACATTCACGTTCGTTCTTATTCCCTAGGTACTTGTTGGTCGATCCTTATTTCTTTCAGGTAGTGCCTAGCTCCTTTAAGGAGTTTCTCACAGTAAACCTGGGCACCACCTCTCTTTTAGTAGTTTGGGACGCAATGAAGGCTTACATAAGAGGCGTCGTGACAAAATATATCTACAGACCAAGGCAAAGAAGGACTGAGTTAATCAGCTAGCTCAGGAAATACTCCTTTTAATAAGTGCCCACTCCACAACAATTGGGTTGGATAATCCTGAAGAACAGACGCTTTATGCCCAGCTTATCAGAACTCAATCCATGTGGGGACAAGGCCTTGAGGAAAAAGTGGTGGCCATTTACACTGAACACAAAGTGGCACAATACGAGTACGGGGAGCAAGTTGGCCGTATTTTAACCCTACAGCTCTCCTACGAAAGAGCATGCAAAAAGGGCGGGTAAGACAACTGAGCATATTATTGGCTTGGGTGGGTATGCCATACCCTTCCTCAATCCATTGATATGCAATTTTCTTATTTTTTTAAGGGAGCTAATTAGTCTATCTACAGTTCCATGCGCGCAAGACCTTAAGGCTTATTTTGAGGACAGTGGGTTATCAAAATTGGATGTCACTCGAGCAGCAACCCTGCAGGTAGATTTTACAACCGGTGAGCTGGAAGATGCCCTTATTGCACTCGCCAATTGGTAGGCAGTGGGAGAGGATACTATTCAATTGGAATTTTATAAAGTTTTTAAAAGCATTTTGCTCCCACCGTTTCTTGGTGTTCTACGTTGCATTGATGACGTTGGTGAGGTCCTTGATTCCTGGAATCTAACTAAGACCATGTTTTTTCTTAAGAAGGGCAAATCACCAAGATTTTCATTTTATTCTTTTTATTTGTATAAACAGCTGCTCATCAAATAACACTTAACACCAAGACACTTTCAGAATATGATTCTTGGCCCTTATAGAAAAACAATAGTCATCATTACATCATCAAGGTAGAATCCCAATTAGAATGTAGTCAGTCCCAACCCTCTACAATGCACAAACTGGGATCACCCCTCAACAACCATGTGATGGTAGAGTTGTCTTTGAGGCCACCTAGTCCCCCTACCCTTTCTGGACTCCCCTACATGCCCCTATATTCTTTCCATTTGGACTAGATTTCGTGATATTTCCGGGGGCTTCCATGGCTTAGATAGACCACCTGCTCTGTACGGTGGCACTAATCTAGGTTGTTTTCCCAGACCTAAATCTTCAGTGGCCTGACCGCCACCCCCATGCTCTTGCTATATCTCTTTTGGCCACACCTGCCGCTAGCATCAGCCACAATCTTTGGTGGCGTGGCCAACCTTCACCCCCAGACACATGGAGTAATAGCCATCTGGCCTCCAACAGGATCGTGAGGCACATTACCTGGGCCATAATGTGAACCACTTGCCTCCAGAAATGCTGAACAACTGGGCAGCTCCATAGGATATGAAAAAACGAGCCCACCATGCCACCCCCCCTATTACATAGATCTGGCTCGCTGTGGCCCATGGGGTGCAGAAGAGATCTGGAGTAGAAGGATCTGTGAAGTATTCTAAGTTGTGTTAAATGAAATCTAGCATAGATTGCCACCTCCCTAAGGCTTTGAAGGGCTTCCTGCCAGCCCTCCTTCTCTATCGTACCCAAGTCACCTTCCCACGAGTCAAGGAGAGACCGCAAAGGGTCTGAGGAGTTATTCATACGTTTTTTATAAGTCAGGGAGACTGCCTTCTCCGGCATTATTTCTAATGAGAACCAGTCCTGTAAACGAGATGACTCCGGGAGCTGGTCGCCCACCTGTACATGCTTCGTGAGCACATGGCCCAACTCGAGGTACTGAAAACTAACCAACGCCCCATTGCATATACCCTCTGCAATTCTTCAAAAGAGATCAGTGCCACATTTCTCCAAATGTCTTCCAGATGGTCAATACCTATTATAACCCATCAACAGACTCTCTTTAAATTACAGAGTTCACTGAGTTTGTCACTAGTCCAAAGGGAGGTTGCATTTGTTAACTTACCCTCCCATCTCAAGAATTGGATGACCTCCCTCCACGCTCTCACCATTGCCTGTGTATAGAATGGAAGCTGGCCCTTCCGCCTCTTAGCATGAATTCCTTATGCTAGTGTGCCTCGTCCTTAGTAAGTAAACTTACAAGGGGACGCGTATAGGTCGCTGAACCTTTTGATTCGCATGGAGTATCCTAGCTACGGTGTAACCAATGTGTATCAATAGCCAATACACAAACCAATAACCCATAAGCAAAACAATATTCAGTAGTCAATAACGTTAACATTCATGAAACCACAACTCAAAATATGTTTTTAACATTTTTATTTCCCTATTAGTTACAATACTAAATCATGAGGTTAAATCAAACTTTAGTCAAATCTGCTCAAGATTCATTCATTAGTGACCACCATTAACATGATCTAATCAGAACTTGAGAATACATGCGTTCTAATGCCTCAACATAAGTCAATAACGATTAATATGTTAACATGTATAGCAGACTTCAGCAAATCAGTCCTGTCACCGTTTATGTCAACGTCTCAGAATAGGAGCCCTACCTAATCCAGATGAGCATTAGCATGTGTGTCTTCATGCGAAACAGTTTAGAGCATAAATTTGGAAAAACATCTAGCTGAAGAGAAAAACTATAAAACAGCACAGTTAGTTCCTAGAAAGAAAGGGCACAAAAAGGTCAATCAGTCACATTGTCATAGCTACCTATCCACAGTAAGGATCAGCAACAAAGTCAGTCTTCGTCTTCAGGTCATCAATCGATCAGCATCGCATCAGGCTCTCAAGAGCATGAGCCCAATGACAGAATGTTGAATCCATGCCTAATCTCTAACATCTGTTTTCTCCCCTTGTTTCTCCCCTTGTCACAGCACTATGTAAAAGTCTCCCAAACTATTTCCCAATTCCTAATTGGTCAATTAGTCACCAGTTATGACTCTATCCAATTGAATGTTAATTCCAAATCTATAAGTTTTAATATTGTACAGTTCTAAGAATGCTAATTGGTTCACCTTGCGATGTCCTCATCATCTGGCTCGTCAGGTATCAAAAATGTTGCATCTTCTTCTCCAGTCAGTGCCTCCATTGTTTGAGTCCTGGGAAAGTACATCTTGTCTGCTTTACACAGTCCTTGATACATTTATGATTCTATCATTATCTCCTGTTTGTCGGTTCACGCATAGGAATTTTGCTGAACAAATTTCATTAAACAATAAGCAGTTCAGGGTCAGTTCAGCACATTAGCTTTTCTACATTGCGATAATAATTCAGCTTCTGCATGAGGCCTGGCAAAACTAGGCCATAACTTTGGCTACATTAACTCTACAATATAATGCAAAACACACATTACACATCTCAATATGACTTAATACTACATTGTTTTAATACATTTTCTATATTTCATACATGTTATTCATTTTATTTGTACATTCATGAATCTTGATGACCACTCTCCGAGGGCACATTTTCAAACGTGCACATTATCTCTACATTATTTAGTTCTACATTTTATTATTATCATTCAAAATGCATAAACACTTTTAATATTTCTAATTAATTATAATATTTGCTTCAACAGTCCCTCCTCTGATGACTAAATATGTCTTCACACTACTTTTCCCATCAACATTTTCAGAGCTCAATTTCTTCAGTATTTTGTCTCCTTCGCAAATCTTCCCTATAACTTCTTTCCCTATTTCGCTCTTCCCTCCTCTGATTATTTTTAGACCTTTTCAATGTAATCTTTTGACACAATTTACATGAACCCCATAATCCTAATATGCAAGCAATCACAATTAATATTCCCTATATGATTTTTAATAATACCCCTTTCCAAATGTTACCAAGCCAATTTCCCACTGAATCAAATCCTTTTCCCACCTTTTCCCAAACACCTGGTTCCTTCAATTCTTTCAAATCCTTACTTGAGTTAGTCAGGTTAGTAAGTAAGTCTCTTATCTCTTTACTATTGTTAGGAATATACGAGCAGCAATGCCTAGAGTTGATCATTTTACAGACCCCGTCATCCTTCAGCAGGAGGATGTCTAAAGCAAGGCAAATCTTAAGCGTCATAGCTCCATCCGCAGCTAATTATGTATCTATCAGGAGTATTGCCCCTGTAAAAATGTTCAACATGTTATCCACAATAGTAGACAACGTTCGTATCTTGATTGAGTTCAAGATGACTCCCAGTGAAGTAATCACCACAACAAATATATCTCCCAAAAACGCAGAAGAGGATTCCCTCCTCTGTCGCTTATGATGTAATTCAGTCAATTCTGGAAACTTCTTGAAGTCATCTATCTGATAAATCTTTGGGAAAACTATCCCCAAATAACATGACCCATACCATTCTGTTGGAAGATGGTAATAAGCATTAAGTCTACAAATATAATAGATACCAGGAATCGCAGGGTCCTGACCATTCAACATAAAAGTCCATTTACTCTGAAACAAAAACACATGCCTACATTCACTTATTCCCACAAATAAAGTGCTAGTGCGTGATTTTGGCCTATATATACAAAGCTTCCCTATATGTAATGTATCTAAAGCTAATTTCCCTTGTGTCTTAATTGCAGTGTAAGCATAATCATTCTTAAAAGTCCTTTTCTCTAAGCCTTTTTCTAGTTTCGCCTTTAGTACTTTTCTCCTTTCATCAGTATGCTCTTTAAAGATCTTCTCAAAAGGTGTAAGCAAGCATGTGAGATTTTTTTTATGCACGTAAGCAGTTCCAAATGTTAGTGTAGGCTCAAAGAATCCTCTAACTAATACTATATCATGATCCTTAGCTACTCTACTCAAATACCTAATAATAGGAACAAATGAAAACACCAAATCATAGTTAGAATAAAAATATTGTATAGACTCTTGATTATAGAACCTTGTTAGTAGCAGACTACAGCTTATTCTGTAGGCTAATGGAAGACTGTTGTACGTAACTCCTTCCTCAACTGATGAAGGAATTTGCGTACACACAAGACAATCCCTTGCATCCATCGTTTCAATGTATTCACTCTATAAGCGATAGAAGACATTAGAAGAAAGCTCTCCTTATGTATTGGTTTAGTCTTGCAAATACTTCTCATATAACTTAAACTTCTCTAAAGCCGTTAGTGTAGTAGTCTCAAAAGCAGAAGCACGTTTGGCTCCTTTTACATCAAGAACAGACATTTCAACAATCACACTATAAACAAAATTCCACACATAATTGCCAATCCAACACTCATATATTTACAATGCCTAGGACTCCTAACTTGATTATTTAACTCAGCCATGATCTGTAAAGAATCAGAAAGCAGACGTAACTCTTATATAAAGTGCAGTAAAAATAAATAATAAAGAAAAATCTTCTCTTGCAGTTCAGTCTCACATTCAGGAACCCTTTTCCTTTGTCAAAATCGATTAGCAGCTTGTCACATCCGAGTTTTATGTCAATCAGGTTATCAATGTCTCTTCCGGTTTATTTTCAACAGTCTCTTTAAGGTATGTCAGATTGGTTCAACAATTCAGCTCATTGTTTACCTTCAGGTTACTTCAAAGTATTGAATCGCAACATCTCTATCAAAGCAAAAAGACATAAACTTGTGTTGCCATTCGTTACTAGTTGCATACGCCAATTCAGGACCAGCGTAACTCCGTCTTGCTATTCTCTTTCTTTCAACTTTTGATCACCACTTATTTCTCCTTCACTTAATTAATCTTTTCTCGAGGTATCTATTTCTTCCTCTATTGCTTCATTTATGACCACTTCCTTTCTTTTTTCTACTTTCGGTTCAGGCCAACTATCTCCTTTTCTCAATCCTTCTGTTAATATTCTTCTCAAGATTGGACTTTTCTCCTTTTCTTTCTCTATGGTGTTTTCTCTTGATGGAACCGCAACAGGCTCAGGAGGAGTCGGATCACTTTAACTTTGATCCGTCTCAACTCCCTCTCCTTCTTGGTCTGGCACCTGCTATGTCTGCTTTTCGGCACCGTCTGCTTCTGGGAGAACCCCTGCTGAGCTAGTCTCTCCTGCTGTATCCGTTATAATTGATTTTTCTGCACCCTCCTGTAATTCTTCACTTTCGTCTCTTAAGGGGTCATGGAACCATCTTCCACAAGCTCTTGTTCAATTTCAGACTCTCTTGGTTCTTTTTCTGGCTCAGGTGACAACCTGTTTCACTATTATTGGTGCTCTCAACAACACTTCTTCATGATCCAGTGGACACGTCACCTTCTTCGTATGGCTCGCGTGAATCCAGTTTGGAAGTCCTGCACACTTCACAGCTGTTGTAGTTGTTAAGACCCATCTTGCGAGCATGTTTTCGAACAACAACCTAGTCACCGGCTCGCAGATGTGCCCTGGATTGTGGATGGACGGCAGGGTAGTGGCCTGCACCTACTGAGAGAAAGAGCGAACCACATCAGCCAGACCCTTGCAGTAGTCCAACACCATATCATCTGTAATGTTTACAAGTGAATTTGCTGGAACTGCTGGTAATCTCATTGCTCTGCCCATAAGGATCTTGTGGGGTGACAGCCCTGTCTTCCTGTCAGGTGTATTTCTCATCGACATCAATACCAAAGGCAATACATCTGACCATTTCAGATTTGTAGCTGCGCACATCTTAGCAATTCTTAGTTTCAAAGTACCATTCATCTGTTCCACTGGTCCTGATACTTCAGGGTGGTAGCTACAATGCAACTTCTACTCAATGTTTAGTGCTGCACACAAGAGTTTAATCACCTCGTTGTTGAAGTGAGTTCCCCTATCTGATTCTAAAGAGATCGGAAACCCGAAACGTGGTATCAACTCCCTGAGCAACGACTTTGCTACTGTGAGACTGTCATTCCTTCTTGTGGCTTATGCTTCAATCCAGTGACAAAAAATGCACACAGTCACCAACACATACTTCAGACCTCAGCACATAGGCATCTCAATAAAATCCAATTGCATTCTGCTGAATGGACCTCCTGCTCTTCCAATGAGGCTCAAATTCACCGCTATCCCTTTTCCCACATTCAGCTCCTGACAGATTACACAGCGATGACATACTACTTCTGCTGCTTGTCAAAATTTAGGATTGAACCATTCAATCTTGAACAACCAAACCATTGCATTCCTCCCATTGTGTGCCTGTCCATGATAATACCTGGCCATTTGCGACGATAAACTATTTGACAGGACCATCTGCACTTCCTCAGAAACCCATATTTCATCAGGCCTTTGAACACATTTTAGTTTGGACCAAAGTCGTTTCTCCTTTTTGTCAACATTATTTTGCCGTGTTTCCAACTCTTCCAAACTATCGATCACTTTCAATGCAAAACTTGTACATGTATTATCTTCTTCTGACATCAGTTCCCACTTGTCTTTGAATGATATACAGTTCATTGCGCAAAATCTTGCGACTTGATCCGCATGTCCATTTTCTAGTGAGATGTAGTCTTGTGACTTTAGATGTGCACTGCATTTCACCATGGCAATTTCTTCAGGTAACTGTATTGCATCCAGCAGCTCCTTTATTCTGTCGCCATTTCTTACTGGTGTACCAGTAGAGGTTAGGAAACCTGTTTGCGACCACAACTGACCAAAATCATGGACAATTCCAAATCCATATTGGCTATCTGTGTAGATGGTAACTCTCAGTCTTGCAGAAACGTGGCATGCTCTAGTAAGAGCTACCAAGTCTGCTACTTGTGCAGAATATACACCTCGAAGCCAAAAAGCTTCTAAAGTACCTGTAATTGTGCACACAGCATATCCTGCTCTTGATGTTCCTGTACCATCCCTGAGACATGAGCCATCAACAAAGAAAATTTGGTCATTTTCTTCCAATCGGGTATCCCTGATATCAGGTCTGGGTTTTGTGCATAACTCAGTTACCTCACAACAATCATGCTCAATGTCTTCTTTTTTTTCAATTTCAACAGTACCACTTGGAAGTAATGTTGCCGGGTTCAGCACTGTGCATCTTTTCAATGTTACATTTGGTGCACCTAGAATGCTCATCTCATACCTTGTCAGTCTGGCACCAGTCAAATACTGTGTTTTCGTCCTCGTCAGTAAGATCTCAACAGAGTGAGGTACCATTACCGTTAGAGGGTATCCCGTCACTACTCCCTCACACTGTGAAAGGCTTTGACCAACTGCGGCAACTGCATGCAAACAAACCGGTAAGGGTGCTGCAACTGGGTCCAAGGTAGCTGAAAAAATAGGCTACTGGACGATAAGCACCTCCATGGACCTTTGTAAAGCTAGACAAAGAACAAGCATCACGTTCATGACAAAACAATGTGAATGGCTTTGTGTAATCAGGCATTCCCAATGCAGGAGCCCTGCACAAACTCTCTCTCAACTCGGTGAAAGCCTTCATCTGATCCTGATCTAAGGTAATAGGAACTGTAACATCCTTATGAGTCAGCTGCTTCAATGTTTTGGCAATTTCACCAAAATTTGGAATCCATTGACGACAATAACCTACCATTCCCAGAAACATTCTGACATCTCGATGTGAAGTCGCGGGACTTCTCTGCAATATCATTGTAATCCTTTATCTGGAAATCCTCCTTGGCCCTTTCTCAATTTGGTGTCCCAAGCATTTCACTGACTTCTGACAGTATTGCAATTTCACAGGTGACACTTTATGTCCACATTTTCCCAAATGATTTAACAGGGCAATCTAGTCGTACTTACACTCGTCCCTTGTTTTGGATGCAATCAGTAAGTCATCAATGTACTGCACTAGAGTTGACTGGTATGACAATTCCAATGACTCCAGATTATTTTTCAAAATCTGATTGAACAAGGACTGTGACTCCATATACCCTTAAGGAAGCCTGCACCAGATGTAGACTCTGTCTAGGAATTTGAAACTAAAAAGAAACTGACTATCCTCATGAAGAGGCACAGAAAAGAAAGCTTGTGACAAATCAACCACTGTGAACCATTCTCATTGCATGGAATCTGAAACAATATTACCGCTGGATTTGGCACTACTGGGCAACACTTGACCACCATGTTGTTCACTTTTCGCAAATCTTGCACAATTCGTACTTTCTCACAAGGCTTCTTCAAGCCAATTATGGGTAAATTACATGGACTGCTCAACACTTCTTTCAAACCCCCTTGTTTCAGAACATCTCTAATTATCTGTACCACTTTCTTCAGAACATCTTGTGCCATGTTATACTGTGGAAGATGCGGGAACACTACATTCGGCTTCAAAGTGATCTTAATCGGCTCCACTCCCTTAATCAAACCCATTTCTTTACCTGTCAGGTCCCACACATTTTCCTGCACTGTTCCCTGCAAGTCTGCATGTAATTCCTTCACAGTATCCATCAGGAAAAATTCAATCAATGGATATTCTTCATTAGTGGTTTCATTTTCAGTTTCAGGAGCTTGTTCTTCCTCATCATCACTATTCGCTTGAACCTCTATACCAGCAGTTGAACAATTAATTGAACATCTGGTCTTGCACAACAAGTCCCTTCCCAGTAGGGATGCTGGACTTGAATCACAGACCACAAACTTATGCAGTCCCTGAAAGTTGCCAATCTCAATCTGTACTGGATCTGTGTTGGGATTTATCAACTGCCTATTCGCTACCCCTACAACCTGTCTGTCTGAAAGAGGTAAGTTCGGAACTGTTGCACTTCTCACTGTAGAGCGCATAGCTCCTGTGTCCACCAAAAATGAGACCCTATGACCCATCACTTTTCCTTTCACAAAAGGTCCTTTCTGATCTACTTCCAGGGACGTTGCAAGCATGCATGGCTCCTTATCTGAACTCTCACACATTCTCACTATGTAATGGGAATTGGTGCACTGTATCACTACTTCTGTCTTGTCTCTGACTTGTGACCTGCTGAGTAACCATTATCTGTTGCTGCTCCATAGGGGCTTGAGGTATCTGCTTTTGCTGTCTGGGTACCATAGGAACCTGCTGCTGCATTGGTTGCAACTGTGTCATTTGTGCACAAGGTATTTGTATTTGCTGCATGGGTTGAAAATTCTGCACTTGATTTATGTTATTCTGAAAATTCGGAATAAGTCCTCTCATTCTAGGGACCTTAACAATTTGAAATGTGTTGACATCACCACTTTGCTGAACAACACCATCCTGCACCATCATCGGACACTCCCATTTCCAGTCTCCCACGTTTCCGCAAAGATGACACGGCAACATCTTTTTCATCCCTTGCACATCATTTTGAACCACTATTGTATTCAAATCTGGACCACGATTCATATTAGCTCCACGACCTCTACCTCTCACCTGGGGTTAGAACATAACAGTTCCCTGTGGCTGCGGTATCTGCTAAACAAAAGCTCCCTGAACTCCCATTTGAGCTGCTTCAATCTGCATCCCATCGCCTTCTCTTTTAAATTTTTCTGCTTCAGCTCAATTTCGTCACTACAGTATTTTACATACTGCAGTACCTCATCAATCAGTTTCACTTGCCAACAAATCAAATGATTCTTAGTCATCTGACCTATTTCAGGTCTCAATACATCCATGAACCTGAACACAAAGTGTAGCATGTCTTTCAGCTCAAGCGCTTCCTTGCCACTGTACTCCTTGAAAACTTCAACAACCTCTCACAGTACGCATGTATCGACTCTTTTACCTCCTGTACTGTCCTGTCAATTCTCTGCCAATCAACATTTTTAGGTGAGAGTCTCATCTTCAGGAACTCAATCACCTTATAATAATGTTTCATCACTTCAGGTGATGGTGCACCTGTAACTCTATCTCTTTCCGGCTCACTTGTTGGCCAATCCACTGCTCTCTTGCACTCAACTCACAAATCACCCGGCACTACTATTTCCAACAGAGTATTCAGGTCTTCCCACAGACATTTTGAAAGCTTAAAAAATCTGTCTGTCTGCTGGTACCATTCAACCGATTTCTCCCTCAGCTTTGGATAATTATTTGTGAATGACAAAATATCACTCCTGTGCCACGGAACGTGAACAAATTGTCCTCCTGGAGTTTCCCTCATTGGTAAAAATTTTACTGGATCCTTTTCTTTCTGAACACTTTCGGACCCTTCTTGTGAATCTCGTTTCTGTTTATCCTTCTTCTTTGCCCATCTGCCTTCCCACTTCTCTAATGCTCCCCAGATCTGGGCACTCTGCAATAGTTCTTTAAGATGCACTTTCATCCCAGCTGACCTCATGTGTTCGAAATCTTTTGCCTCAAAATCTAACTGATAACTTCATTTCAAATGCTTAATTTTCTCAATTTCTATGTCATGCTTCTCTGCTAAGTCTGCAAATTTCTGATGTATCTTGCCCACTTCTTTTGTAATTCTCAGACATAAATATCTCAACTCTTCTTCGGTATAGGATTCTAACCTATTCACTCCCATTGATCCCTCAACCAGTTCAGTCACTTCTGTAGCCAGCCTTACGCTATCAATTTGCTCTTCACCCTTGGACATGTTTTGTGGTTTATTCAGACTATCTAACCACTCATTTAACTGCTGTGCTGTCAATTCCTTCAATGAAATATTACTTGCGTTCGGCAATGGCACCTGTTGTACCACTGCACCTGGAGTTTGAGGTGTCAAAAGCTTCAAGATCTGACTTACACTCAGGCCATTTATGGCATCTGGAAGTGTCACAAGTGGACTAAGGTCCATTAATGGCCTAGATTCATCAAAGATCTGACCCATAGATGAAACCACCTGCACATGCTCTCTCACCCCCTCCTTACGGGGCTTTGTGACATTTCACCCTGTTCTCCTGCAATCGGCTTCTTCTGCGCAAATATTGGTACCGCTGGACCAACAGTAATCGGTAGCGATATCGCATCTGGTGCCGCTCTGACACCTGCATTCTGTGGAAGGGCTACTCCCATGCTCTGATTCATTAATGGTGTCACATCTGACTGTGTCCCAGTCATTGATGTGAGAATTTTGGCAAACCTGTTGGCTGTGACTGAGGCATCAACATTTGAGTTGGCTCAGTCTGAACTAACATCGGCCTCGGAACCACTTGCTCCGTAGGTACCACTAAGTTCAAGGTTGTCTCAAGTATCAGTATTTCTAGATTAATTCTCTGTACCAGGGGTGAATGCATCTGCACCTGGACTACCGAAGTAGTCACTGCATTAGGAGTACTCTGCACTACCTCTTGTACCTGTCCATTACATACTTGCACAGGTCCCGCTGTCCCCGACACCTGAGCTGGGGTAGTTGGAGCAGTACCAGTACCTGGACCCCCCCTCATGCACCGCATATGGTGGTGGTCGGTCTCTCAACACCTGACTAATAGAATCCTCAACATCTGAATCTTCCTCTTCTCAGGTCTTTTTCTTCATCTTACCCCCTGACGAACTCTTATCTCTTTTGCTAGTTTCCTCTTTCCCTTCCGACTCATCTTGCTCTGTGATAGCAGGGAACAACTTAACACCATGCAACGTCTCCGTTCTCCACCTTTTATGTTCTGAATCCCATCTTGCCTCTGCTAAAGACTTCTCTGCCTTCCTTATTCTTCTCTGGAATTAGATTTCTTGTTGCTGTCTCGCTATGAGCTCCCAAACTGCTAATTCCTCAAACTGTGCTGTTCTCAGAAGAGGCTTTGTCTCATACAGTGTCATTCGCAATTGATCCAAAATTCTCAAATTAAACTTTCTATGCTCTGGAAACGCTAAAGCTCCCTGTTTCTCAGTCGATTTGCACCACTGCTTTAACCAAAGACATGGTGCGACACCTCGCTCCTCCATCACAATAGAAGCCGGAGAATTTTCCAGTGGAGTAGGCTTCCCCACTGTCACCTTAATGTATGTGTCACCCTTCGCCGCACTCCTAAACACTTTGAAAAACTTCATCTTTCTCTGTTGTTTTTATTTGATTCAATAAGGAAATGACTTTTACTCCCAGGATTCCTTTCACCAGCCTTCTCAGCCAATTGTCTCTCAGGGACTGCTGCCAATCCGCTCGTGACTCTTCTTACTAACCAACCTATACCAGCGCGGCTTGCTCTGACGTCAAACTCACACACTGCGGCTGACAAAGTCTTGCGGCTTGTCCTCCTAAAAACTAATGCATATTATTGCGAGCACTTAACAATAACCAAATCACTTCAGAGACCTTATGGATTTTCACTGATGGCCCTTTTGCTCATGCAGTTATTCCTCTTTCTCAGTCTCCCACATTCGCAAGCAAAATTTGACCCGCATATTTCACTCTCAACTGATCAATGGGTCTGTCCTAGTGCACATAGGACTCGCCAAATCTCGGTCAAAATTTTCTTTTGCTCACTTAACTCACACACTGACTTGTTGACCACGTCCGATCAACCTATTAAACCAGACAGATTACAACATAAACCCAAGTGTCTCATATACTTGTCAATATACTCCAGAGTCTTAGACCACGCAGGGTCCGTACATCACCAACAAGCACGTGGAGCACAAAGCACCACACACATGTGAAGTTCGATTACCTCCCTAATCTCAAACTGCGGAGTACCCACACTCCTACTAAACCTCAACTGGAGTACACAGACCCCCTACTTCCCTCACATACATCACAATTCACCTGCGATTTGCATAAACCTTTGCAAGCGCAATCTACCATTTTCACACAATTGCAAAAATGCCGAGAGCATACCCAACTCTACTTGCAGGATCCAGGAACTGGGAAAGTCATTTCTGGGCTTAAGGGGACATCACCTTTGCTACAATTGCCATTACGAAAAAGAAAATCCAAATCACAATAATAATGAACGACTAACCCTAATTTAAACTACCAACAAAACCATCAGTCACCACATAACTAGTTCTCCAAGGAAACTAACCATCAAGCTGCTACCAAAAACTGCTAGCATGCCTGGTCCTTGGTAAGTAAATTTACAAGGGGACGCGTATAGGTCAATGAACCTTTTGATTCGCATGGAGTATCCTAGCTACGGTATAACCAATAAGTATCAATAATCAATACACAACCCAATAACCCATAAGCAAAACATTATTCAGTAGTCAATAACGTTAACATTCATGAAACCACAGCTCAATATATGTTTTTAACAATTTTATTTCCCTATTAGTTACAATACTAAATGATGAGGGTAAATCAAACTTTATTGAAATCCGCTCAAGATTAATTCATTGGTGACCACCAATGACATAACCTAATCAGAACTTGAGAAAACATGTGTTCTAATGCCTCAACATAAGCCAATAACGATGAATATGTTAACATGTGTATCAGAGTTCAGCAAATCAGTCCGTCAATCATCTGTCACCGTTTATGTCAACGTCTCAGAATAGGAACCCTACCTAATCCAGATTAGCATTAGCATGTGGGACTTCATGCAAAACAGTTTAGAGCATAAATCTGGAAAAACATCTAGCTTAAGAGAAAAACTATAACTAGCGCAGTTGGTACCTCAAAACAAAAGACACAAAAAGCTCAATCAGTCACATTGTCATAGCTACCTATTCACGGTATGGATCAGCAACAAAGTCAGTCTTTGTCTTCAGGACATCATTCGATCAACATCGCATCACGCTCTCAAGAGCATGAGCCCAATGACAGAATCCTGAATCCACGCCTAACCTCTAACATCTGAAGTTTTCTCCCCTTGTCACAGCATTATATCAAAGTCTCCCAAACTATCCCCCAATTCCTAATTGGTCAATTAGTTACCAGTTATGACTCTAACCAATTGAATGTTTATTCCAAATCTATAAATTTTAATATTGTACAGTTCTCAGAATGGTAATTGGTTCACCTTGCAATGTCCTCATCATCTGGCTCGTCAGATATAAAAAATGTTGATTCTTCTTCTCCAGTCAGTGTCTCCATTGTTTGAGTCCTGGGTAAGTACATCTCGTCTGCTTTAGACAGTCCTTGATACATTTATGATTCCATCATCTCATGTCTGTCGGTTCATGCATAGGATTTTTGCTTAGCAGATTTTATTAAACAATAAGCAGTTCAAGGTCAGTTCAGCACATTAGCTTCTCTACATTGCTCTAATAATTCAGCTTCTGCATGAGGCCTGGCAAAACTAGGCCATAACTTTGGCTAAGTTAACTCTACAATATAATGCAAAACACACGTTATATATATCTCATTATGACATACTACTATATTGTTGTTGTTTAATACATTTTCTATATTTCATACATGGTGACCATTCTCCACGGGCACCTTTTCAAACGTGCACATTAATTCTCTACATTATTTATTTCTACATTTTATTATTATTAATCAAAATGCATAAACACATTCATATTTCAAATTAACATATTTGCTTCAACACCTATGATGCTTCTGGGTAAAACTTGGATTCATCTAAAAAATCTCTACCTCACTCACAGAGCCATGACTCACTCTGGCCTGGCTTTACTATCCCTCCTGGTGTCCCTGTACCATTCTACTGGATTTCTGCGTTCAGGCATCTCTTCTCTTCGTGCCTCTGTTTAAATCAACACATTGTAGCAGTGGAGTTTTCTGGACCCTGGAACCTCAAATTTAGAAAGATCTCTCATCTGGATATTTGGATGATTGCTATTTTTTTCAGCTTTAAAGTGCTCTGTGAAAAGTTTCTTCTTTGCTAAAGTTTAATTTGTCTCCTTTTTTTTTTTACCTGTTTTAGTTTATATTTCTTTCTTTCCTAACACCAAGATGCGCTGGTGGGCATACACTTTATAAATAATAATAATAATAATAATAACAATAGTAGTAGTAATAATAATAACTTATTATTGTTATTATTATTGTTATGAAAAAGCAACAAATCATTACATGACTGACTTATAAACAGGACTACAATTTTATATGGTGTATATGAAAGAAACTGATATTTGTTGTTGTGGGAACTGTTTGTCACAGTTAATGTAAAAGAAGTTCAAGAGAGGAGGATACCTGAAGTGTGTGAGAAAGAGAAGTGGGAGGCAGCTACCAATGGATGATGTGGTGTAATCAGTGATGAAGAGGGAATGCCCTGAAGACACTTCAGAAGATGAGCACTTTCTGCCTGTTTGGACATTTATGGAAGATGGATAACTGTGAGACCTTCATGAACTAGGACATCAGCGAATGGTCGATGATAAACTCCGCATCTGTCCCCTGCATTTGGTGCATGTTCAGAATTTTGGCCCAGAATTAAGAGGCCTTAGCACCTCTTTGTGCCATATTAGCGTCATTTTTTTAACGTTTATGTGACTCAAGAAGGCCAAAATCGCCGCAACAAATTTACAAAGTGGCGCAATGCAAGCATTGCACCACTTTGTAACCCCTTGCCCCACATTATGCCTGTATGCATGCAAGGAGGCGTCCCCCCCGTTGGAGGGGGTGGAAAATGACACAAAGAAATCTAGAAGATTTCTTTGAACCATTTTTTTCTGCATTTTTAACTCCTGCTCATAGCAGGTGTTAAAAGGTGGTACATCATTGATTACATTGGGCCCCTATGCACTGTTCAGTGTTAGTGCCAACATTTTGGCGCTATCCTTGAACAGTACATCAATAGCACCAAATATGTTTATGCTATTGCCCTCTACCCTGCACCATGGTGCGCCGTATTTTAAATACTGTGCACAGATGGTGGTGGTAGGGGGTGCGCTAAGGGCCGCAAGGAAAGTGGCGCTGCACTGGGTGCTGTGCCACTTTTCTTAAATCTTCCCCTAAATTTGTGGGCTTGGGGATCTCTCAAACAGCCCTTTTATTCTCAAACTGTGTTTGAAATGAGAATGATTTGCTGAAGCCTTATTGGTTGACAAGAAGTACGAAACGTTATATTATATTAAAAACAGTTTTCCTTTGGAGAAGTGTGCGCGTAAACACAGAAGCTATGGTTCACCACTATCTCTGAGGCTGATTGACGAGACTTTTCATCTCTGATTGATGTAGTTCAGTCAGTGTTGAAATGAACACCGTTCCTGCCTAGTAGTCAATTTTGCTAATAACTTGCAGACACAATGTGACTCTTTAGAGAGTATTGTTGACATATTTGAGGCAAGATAACATAGGTGTCTCAATTACATACACTGAGGATCTCATGCCACTTATATTCAATATGTCCCTCATCTGTACCTACACTCACATTTTCCCCAATGTGAATGCAATTAAGCGTGTGGTCGCTATTGTCAGGTAGCTAAAACTCTACACCAATTGGAAAGAGGAGAATTTAGCACCAGTCTAGTGAACACTTTCTTCAATACCTTTTGAAGTACAGAGCTCCCATTGCCAAAGAGCCCTTGTCAAGGCAAAGAAGACATTTTAGAGTGAAACAGACTCTTTTCTGACTAACAGGAGACGTGTGAACATCTACCATGATAAGTGGAGCCATGGGAGAGATTTCTCATCTAGTATCCATGTGGCTGAAAGCCCTATCAGGCTGTTCCCACTGGCTGTGGTGCCCAATCCGCTGGTGTTGTGAGAGTTTGCTGACCAAAGGTGCGAGGTTGCTTCAGGGAACGTGCTCGAACACTCCTAAAGAAGATTTGGAAAAGACAATGGGAGTACCGCCGCCCGCCAAGCGGGAACCGCCAGAAGACCGTACCGCGGTCAAAAGACCGCGGCGGTCATTCTGGGTTTCCCACTGGGCTGGCGGGCGACCGCCGAAAGTCCGCCCGCCAGCCCAGCGGGAAACACCCTTCCCACGAGGACGCCGGCTCAGAATGGAGCCGGCGGAGTGGGAAGGTGCGACGGGTGCAGTTGCTCCCGTCGCGAATTTCAGTGTCTGCAAAGCAGACACTGAAATTCTTTGTGGGGCCCTCTTACGGGGGCCCCTGCAGTGCCCATGCCATTGGCATGGGCACTGCAGGGGCCCCCAGGGGCCCCACGGCACCCCATACCGCCATCCTGTTCCTGGCGGCCGAACCGCCAGGAACAGGATGCCGGTATGGGGTGTCAGAATCCCCATGGCGGCGCATCAAGCTGCGCCGCCATGGCGGATTCCCATGGGCAGTGGAAAGTCGGCGGTACACCGCCGGCTTTCCGCTTCTGGCCGCGGCTGTACCGCCACGGTCAGAATGCCCGGCGGAGCACCGCCAGCCTGTTGGCGGTGCTACCGCCAACCTCCGCCATGGCGGTATTTACCACCAGGGTCAGAATGACCCCCAATATGCTCACCTTTGGGGCCTATTGGCTTTGAAATGCTAAACAGCAAAAACAAAAAGCATTTTGAACAAAATAAAAGAAAAGACATGACATGACCATGACAATTTGTATGTGTGTGCATACACTGAGTGAGTGCTTAAGCCCGCATGACTACGCCAAACAAATTACATTTAGGACCATGCTTTTTTTTTACTGTTCAGAGATCGATGGGTAAATGTAAAAAAATCAAATTGGGGGTAGTGTAAGAGCACTTTTTATGGCAGTGGAACAGCACACATTTTCTGTCTACCCTCCCCCCAAAAAAAAAATATATATATATTTATATTTATGTATGTGAATGTAATTAAGCGTGTGGTCGCTATTCCTTGTTCCTGGAATCATGTCCACCTGAGGTCATTAATGTTTTGTCAGAAACCCTAGCCGCAAAGACGACCTCTTTTTTAAACTGCTCACTACTTATGATTAGTGCCAAATGAATTCCAATGTGCAGTCATAATCCAAAAATGAAAACAATCCGGACCTTCCAACCACAGGACACTTTAGCCCAAACTGTGGTCCTGCGCTCTTGAACTTGATGTTATTGAGACTGTTCATTTCACAGTTGATGATGTAAATTCGAGACAATCTTCTCTTACTCTCCATCAGTCTGGCTTCCACTCTCTGCACTGCACGGAGTTCTTCTTCGTGGATATTAAGGGACATATGTAATACAATGCTTATCAGTCAGACAATAGTTCTAATTCTGCAAAACTTGGACCAAGGTTTGCAT
The DNA here is from genome assembly GCF_031143425.1 of Pleurodeles waltl. Taxonomy (NCBI): domain Eukaryota; kingdom Metazoa; phylum Chordata; class Amphibia; order Caudata; family Salamandridae; genus Pleurodeles; species Pleurodeles waltl. Next base: position 1,012,335,995 of record NC_090445.1, read on the forward strand.
CCTTGTGGGTTGATAACTACCCTGGATTAGCATCAATGAGAAAACACTCTTATTGCTACAAGTGTCACTATAAAGCTCTTTGCAGCAGCATAAACTAAAGAATGTATGTTCTCATATGGATGCACTCACATACGACATTTCTTGCTACGCACATGCAACCAATTGCCAGAGATTTCCAGGTCCAGGGCCACGAGAGGCAGATTCATGCAGATGTAATACAGCAGAAAACAAGCATGATGAAGACAGTAGCCTCCAATGGTGAAATATCATAATAAATGCCCTACTTTTTTGACAGGGTTTTCCAGTGACCTGGGTCTTGCGTTTAATGACTCAAAACACGGATTTTTGAGACAGAATATCCAGATGACAATTTTTCTAATTTTATTTTTCTGTCACACTGGAGGAATTCCCTGCTTGACCCCTTTTGCATACTATATGAATGGTATTTGGTTGGGATATATTTGTAAGTATCACATTGGCTACAAGGAACCACATGCTCCTAAAACTATAAGAACTTTGACAGAGGTACCATTCGTTCACTGCCTAATCAAAATATCAGCTCCTTAATTATGTCCAGCCTTCATAATCATGATTTTAAGTAGGCTGGACGAGTGATAATTTGTAAATAAAAAGGAGCCGGTGCTCAAAGCTCTCCTCTTAAACAAGCGGCTGTTGCAATTAAAAGTGCGAGCCACCTCGGGCCTCCTCAATCCATTTACAGCCACCCCATACCCCTTCAACTCACTCTTGCAGCTTCCTGCTTCTCCCCTTTCTGACGCTTTTTTGTTTTTCTCTTCCTCCGTCTTCTCCACATGTCTTTTGCTCGCAGAAAATGCTTGGGGCAGAAAATTAAGCGCCAGTGCTCCGCACTGGAAACAACAAGCACAAATTAAGCACTGGGCTGGACTCCTGCTAAGTATATGGCAGCAATGCATATTGTCCTTAAGAGAGTAAACAGGAGGAGAGTTTTCTGCAAATTGCTGGCATTTTGATTGTTTTTACACCAACTCCTTCTTGACTTCAGCAAGGATTCACACCTCCGTGCTTGGTAAAAAACAGTGTGTTACTTTTTATTCCTTTACTTTTAAAATTGGTATTAGAACTTTATCCATCTTCATCCAAAGGCTCCGTCCCAGGATGAAATGTAACATCGGCACCTTGAAAATAATTATAGCTAAGTAATGGAATTAAACAAAAGTTTCAGTAGAGTTCAAACAGCCCCACCATAAGATATTGGCTCCAATGTTGTGCTGAGTTTTAAATCACAGTAAAATTGCCACTATTATTCAGGGGCAAGCTTGCTTCCTCAGATCGATGCTGAGTATGTCGCTGGAGTCGTATTTCACAAAGTGCCCTGAGGGCACAACAGGTGTGTGAGCCCACTCTGTGCGCTCCGGGGCACTTTGGTATTACAGAACTGGCCTCAGCACTTGTGCAGTCCCTTTTGTAATACTACCAGTGCGGGTGCACATTTACGCCGCCTCTATCTCTAAAGGGCATTTCATCATTTGTTTGGGCGTGTGACCCGATGCAAATGATGGAATCTCTACGAGCACCGTATTAAGGACATGGGAGCAAAGGCAACGATTTACCCATGGTGCATTGCATCTAGTGTCATTGTCCAAACAGAAAGTTGGATGAATGAAATTGAACTACAAATGGAGACACTGAGAGAAAGTAGCTCAATATAGGGACTTCTGTGACTGGATTGTCAGGTAGCTAAAACTCTACACCAATTGGAAAGAGGAGAATTTAGCACCAGTCTAGTGAACACTTTCTTCAATACCTTTTGAAGTACAGAGATCCCATTGCCAAAGAGCCCTTGTCAAGGCAAAGAAGACATTTTAGAGTGAAACAGACTCTTTTCTGACTAACAGGAGACGTGTGAACATCTACCATGATAAGCGGAGCCATGGGAGAGATCTCTCAACTAGTATCCATGTGGCTGAAAGCCCTATCAGGCTGTTCCCACTGGCTGTGGTGCCCAATCCGCTGGTGTTGTGAGAGTTTGCTGACCAAAGGTGCGAGGTTGCTTCAGGGAACGTGCTCGAACACTCCTAAAGAAGATTTGGAAAAGACAATATGCTCACCTTTGGGGCCTATTGGCTTTGAAATGCTAAACAGCAAAAACAAAAAGCATTTTGAACAAAATAGAAGAAAAGGCATGACATGACCACGACAATTTGTATGTGTGTGCATACACTGAGTGAGTGCTTAAGCCCGCATGACTACGCCAAACAAATGACATTTAGGAACTTTTTTATTTTTTTTACTGTTCAGAGATCGATCGGTAAATGTAAAAAAATAAAATTCTGGGTAGTGTAAGAACATTTTTTATGGCAGTGGAACAGCACAAATCTTCTGTCTACTCTCCCCCAAAAAAAAATGTATATATATATATTTATATTTATATATGTATATATATATATCCCAATTCCAGCCAAGATGACCAGACAGCAGCCCAGGGGAGGAGGAGGAAGACCAATTTCATTGAGGAGGAAAACCAAATATTAACATCTGAGGTGACAAAAATGAACTCCTTCCCTTTGTCACTACCAAATTGCCATTAGTGAATAGGGGCAAAATCAACAGTGTAGGGCAAACAAAGAGCACAGTGCTGGAGTTGAAAAAAAGGTGGCATCACTATAAGCACAGGACCAAAGAGAAACTGGCCAAGAAATTCAGGGAGCCATGAGGACCGAGGAGGACCTGATGTCCAAAAGGACTTGGACACGTTGGCGAAGCAGGTGGCATCACTCATCCCAACAGAGTTGGTGGCAGGACACGAAGGACAGGACAGTGCTGTGGTGAAGTCCAGGAACAACTGCAGGGTAAGAGAAAACAAGGGAACATGGGGCATATTAAAGTGATTTGTTACACAAGGCAGCCCAGCAAGTCACTTTGCTGCGCTGTGTTGTGCTGCACTGTGAAACAGGAATGTCTCTGAAATAATTGCCCTGTCAAGTATGTTCATCACCAGCTCTACCAACTTTCACTCATCTATTTGTGTTGTGTTTCTACATTACAGGTTGTCCAATATTAATCAAGGGACTTGTGGTCTCATCTACAAAATGATAGACTTGGACTACAAATCCTACAAAAAATAAAAACACTGCCACTGGAACAAGACATCATGCATGGTTATTGGAAACTATGCAGATTCTTCAGTGTCAAGCGAGGGTCTCTTGCACAATGTAGCAAGTGTGCTTGTCTTTGGCCTATGCAGACAAAAATGTATTGGAATGGAATGTCAAGTACTGTGCTTCACTAAGGTGCTAACTTCTCATCCAAAAGTATATTCAGGTGCTGAGATTGTTCCGGCTCACCAAGTAGGATCACCTGAACAGCCAGGTGTACAGTCTTTTGAACAAAACCATTTTGCACCCATCCCTTCTGATGTTCTGGATGAGGTTGTTACAGATGCTGGCTGCCATGTGAGAGACCACCCTACACCCTGTCCTACTGAAATAGCGTTTGGGGGTCGGAGTTAATGCAAGTGATGCACAGCAGAGGTCCATGATTTTTTGTTGGGATGATCATGGATGGTGTGTGCACTTGGTGGGGCCCAGGTAGCGTTGTGCTCTGTAGGTTTGATGGAGCAGATTGAACTGGCATTGTCTCTGAATGGTGACACATTATTGTATCTCAAGGAGGCTAAAGGTGATGAGCCTGCCACAACATTAGGCAGAGTAATTCTTCAGCCCTGCAGTGTATGGTAGTTTAGCACTTCTGTTGCAGTTGTGCAGAGATGTTGTGGTAGAAGGAATACGTGTAATACAGTCTACTTGTGGTTAGGGCCTGGGTGATGGTGTCACAGGTGGCAGGAGGGAAAAGAAGAAGAGAAGTCTGACTATGGAACATATGTGAAACCAGGTGGAGGTGAAACAGGGATTTGTGAAGTGTCTGGGTGATCTCGGTGTCCCGGATGATGATCAGGTGTCTAGGATGGTTGGAGGGTGAAGGGTTTGGGCCTAGTCGTGTGGGCAACCAGGGTAGGTACATGTTGCAGATGATCCTCCCTAACATAGTGAGATTCTGTATGATCCATTACCCTCCTATACATGTAGGCATGCTGGACAATAGCATAATGTAACAAATGGTGGTGATGTTTCTGTCTTCTGAGAGTCGTTGTATGATATGGGTGTCATCACTGTGTGATATTAAGTACTGTGTCTTTGTCTGAACGATGATTGTCTGAGAAGTCATGTACAGGTACAACTGAGTGGGGCTGTGTAAAGAGATTAGTCAGACTCTGCAGATGAGTATCTTGGGACCAGAATGAATAGACTGAGCTTGAGATGTTGCATATGTTCTATTTGAATGTTTGTAATCTCATTCAGAGACGGGGTCAGTGTCTACTGTGATGTAATCTGGAGATTAATATGTGTGCTAGGAAACTACTGATATCTAAATAAAATGTAAGTACTGAAATATCTGCCCGTACCCTTTCCTGCAGTGTAGAAGGTTTGCTCGCTATAGAGACTTACATGGGTGTGTGACACATAGGACCCCTATACCACTTAATTTTTATGAATTGCATGCATAACAGTACAGAAAGGAAACATTTTGTGGTATACTGTGTGCAAGGCAGAGTGCAGGATAATTAATTAACGATATCAAAATAATATGATTTTGACACTTCTGTGGCATTACTCATGGGCAAGCTAGCACCATGGTGACAAGATGCAAGGGTCTCAGAAGTGGGGTTAAGAACCTAATGTAACATCAGTGGAGGCACTAGCCACAGAAATCATGTTCTATGTAAAATGTTGCCATTACCTGCACTCACTCTTTCATGCAGGGCAGGCCACTAAGCAGCCAAGCTGGATTGTGATGTGTGTCATTAAACTAATGGTACCCCTTGTTCATACAGAGTTAGTCTGAATAATGTTAAGGTTCTGCCATATGTAAGGAAACTATAGTCAACATTGCGTAATCGAATTGTTGTAACATTCGTGCCTCAGATCCATGTTAACATAACTGAAAATAACCAGTGTGAATGTCAGAAAAAATACTTATGCCTACATCTATTATGGAGAAATATTGTTATATTCCTATCTTTCCAGAGGAACAAACAACACCTCCTGTAGAGCAGCCTGTCCTTGATGAACAACCTGTTGCGGACCTCATCCTGTCCCGATGGATGATGAAACCTACCGACAACTCCTGAACTCTCTTGAATCTCCTCCTTTTTGCCCAGTGAAAACAGTGTTGCAGGAACTCCAGTGAAACCACCATGCACAGGACAGGCCCATCTAGCTGTGCATTCCCTGCTTAGGACTCCGTGGACCCCCATGTTGAATTTCAATGGCGAGTGGTAGGAGTCCCTCAGCGAATGGCTGATGAGATGCGGGCAGTGGTGGAGACCATAGCGGAAAGCCTAGAAGGAGTCTGCCATCCGTAACATCATGGAATCATGGAATCCATGGAGTGCAAGTTGGACTCCTTCATAACAACAATGGGTGACCTCAATAGCAACAGTTTTGCTTTGTTGGCCTGCCACACAACCCTTGGCTGCCTTTCTGGCACTGATGGATGCCAGTGGGAACAGTGGAGCCACAGCTTCATCCCATGATGTCTATGTGCCACAGATGCCTCCCATACAAACACCATCACATGCAGGGGAGGCACACTACCCATCAGAGGATGAAGATGTGGATTTTACCAGTTTTCGGTGGAGATCTGCCAAATGACAATTGTTAGAGCATCCAGGTCAGATTTTATAGTTGTCCTGTGTTTGACATCCTTCCACCTCTTGTATTATCCAATACTGTACTCTTTCTTAGGGCACCTGTTTAACAACTTTTGGACTTTGAAACACTCATACCTTCCTAAATGACAATTTCTACCTCATCATTGAAATGCTCTTCAACTCTATATGTCTCATAACATGTCTCCCAAAGGGACTCTGTCTAGGCACCATTTCCTCTCAATCAGTGTTTGTGTTGTTGCCCACACAATGGGCAACAACAATACTAAAAAAACGAAAGTACTGATCCACCCACACTTGCAAATAAATTCTCTGTGAGGAACCAGAGTGCCATATGCCTGTTGCAGAAAGGACTACTTATATCATGGTGGATGTGAGTTCAAATATAACATTTCTTAGCATCTCAAGGAGAATGAGATAAAGTCACTATCAACTGCACTCTTTGTATATGCACCAACATCAAGTACATCCACTGCAATGGCATTATGCAAAATGTATTGTCTCCCAAAGATACATCACGTGTGACAATAAGCTTCCTTTACTTGACTGGCACACAGTGAGAAGCCCTTACTAAACACACAGATGCCTATCATGCTAGAAATGGGGCCTGTGAGGCATGTGAGCCAATGACACTGTTTCTCTCATCCATATATATCTAGCACAGTGAAAATGACATTGTGACCAAACATATGATAGCCCCAATGTTCACGCTGAAGAGATCCTAAAGTACATAAATTACCACGGTTGTACTGATAATATGCAGATATTCATGCCCAGGTCCTTCTGAATTTGCATAATACCTGTGCCACACTAGGATTGTGCCTCTGTTAGATGTCACATTTTCTTTCATTGGACCATCTGCAGATTTAGTGCCAGATGATGGTACATGGGCCATAGGTAACCAATCAGTAGATGAGAAAACATCATCACAGCAAGGAATGATAAATTATTCCTGTGCCCTCTAAACATTGTCCCTACATGCGCATTGGCATTCATCCTTGTTTATTTAACATTATTTCATGTACAAGTTCTGTGTGCATGTACACAGAGTGCAAAATATTTACAGGTGATACACATCACAATGACACAATGATACTGCTATATTGGATCACACACAAACCTTGCAGAGCAACAACCATGTGTTTATTACACTTACTGGTAGCATTGGGATCCTTGAAGGTCGCAACTTCCCCACTGGTGTATGGTGCTGGTCCATCTACAAGACAACAATTGTGACATTGTGTTGTAAATAATGCAAATAGACACTGCCTACATATCATGAACAGTACTATGATATCCCAGTGATTTGGCATTCTCAACACGTTGGGCAAACATATGCATACATTGTTTGAAGATATGAGATTCAGCTAGTCATGTTACATGGGAGAGGTGGCTGGATGTTAACGCTCAGACATATCTCACGTCACATGCCTGAAGCATTCCTTAGGCATGTGAATGTTTTGTGTGCCGCTGGGCAGCATCAGCTCAGGGCCCCTTGCACCATGACAAAAAGGAGCAAATTCATTGGCCAAAGGCAGGGCAAAGTAGCGCTGGGAAGGAAAAGGACAAATATACCCCATATGAGATATCGTAAGAACCATATTAGACTATAATGTCACATGTGCACAGAGTGCTGAATAGCGGCAAAGCATGCTACCATGCAACATGGTGCAAGGGTGAATGTCTTGGAAGATAGTACACATCTCCGTCCTGTAAGGGCCACCTTCATGAATTATTATAATTGCCAGGGCTGTGTTAACCTGTCTACATGTGCTGAACTCTGCAGCATACATGAGATGGTTAATATCATAGGAGATTAAATGCAACAATCCTTCTTAGACATCACCTGTGGCAGGTTTTTAAATGTTTGGATCATGCCCAGTGCAAACACATTTGTGAAATCAGGTCAGGTTTCCAAGTACAAGCAAGTATATTTTAAATATTAAACCCACATAACATTGAACAGGCCCCTGGTGCAGGAAAATAGTAGTTTCACAGATTTACAATGGATTTGTGTAAACACCACATTAAATGATCTGTCCCCTACAAGTTACATTTTTTTAAAAACTATGATAGTTACACAACTATATGCAGCTGTATATACATACATACCTGCGGGTCCGCCAATCTCCAATCCTATGTGGTATACCAAATCTGCCTCTTGGGACACCACATCAGCCCATTGATGCTTCAGCTGATGGACCGTGTGCTCCAACCTAAACACCGTAGCCATGTGCCAAAGCACCCTTTCCCAGCGCTGCTTACATTTCTTGGTGGGGTAACCCTGGCTTATTCTACCCCGTGATGCCATCATGTTTGGAACGTAATGGGCCAGCAGCCATAGCAGGATCCCAATGTCTCCCTCTGTAAAGTTCTTTACACTACCCGTTCCCTACATGGCCACACTGAATCTATAACCACTAAACCCCCTACAAAACACTCCTTAACCAAACCTCTACCTCTAAAATAGTAAACCCCTAAATAGACAAACAACCAACAGAACAATGACATAACAAGACAATTTACAACACCAATACACAAAAAACACAATTAGCAGAAGACAGGGACAGAGCAGACAGCAAGAAGACCAAAATTTACACTAATACATCAGCCACTCTCCAAAACACCTCCAACACACAGCACAAACAAACAGTCTGTAAGAGAAAGTGAAACTAACTTTCACACTTCCCAGTTTGCAAGTTGCCACACTCATTGTGTAATTTCCTGGGAGTTTTGTGTTGTTTCTTTTTGATTTGCTAATGGAATGGCCATTGTGTGGTGCCTGCACAAAGCATTAGCACTTCTGCAGTCATTTCCACGCATTGGCATCAATGCACGGCTTACAACTGGCGCAACTGGTGTAATGTGCCGTGCAACAGGGGCAATCAGTGGGTTCTGACCACGCAACTGGCCTAATATGTGGGATCTGCTGTAGAGGACTGTGAAATGCAGGAAATCACACTTTCGGCACACTTCAATTGGTCCTGGATTTATTACTACCAAGTTTTAAGTTTGCGTATTTGTGACATTTCAACTTCTTAGGTGTGACATTTTGAGTGACACTTTATTGTGAGGGGAACAAAGTCATAGAATGGGACAAATTTTCAACATTACTTCCTTTTGTGGTGTGTGTGGTAGCCTTGGGTGGACTTAAGTAGCTGCAGTGATACAGGAAATGTGTCATAAATGTTCATTACGCCCAGTGTTGCGTGGAACTTGGCAGAGCTAGCGACTGGGGTGGCACCATTTGGCAAGTCTGAGTGACAGCAGGCAGTGTGCGGATGGTAAATCTGGGTGGTTGTAATTCTTTCATGCCCCTACCACTTCATGACTGGTGGGCCGGCACATGGGACATGGAGTCAGTATGGGTTCAAGGAGTGCATGTGCATTCCTCTTCACCCAGCCAGGGGGACAGTAGGCAACATGGCAGCACAGCAGGAATCATGAGCTGTCGGATCACGCATCATTTGTCACAGCTGTTACCAGGAAACACACCTTAATCTCCCCGACAATCATATGTGCATATGAAGATTACTCCTGAGTGTATGGCCCACTCTATACTAATCTCTATCTGCCCAATCGCTTTATTCATTCAATCTGTCAGGAATCCTTCCTTATGATGTGTAATGATTGCAACACACACTTATGGAAGCACAGAGGCAGACTGGCGTACTCATACTACAGTGTATGTGGTACCCAGTTTGCAGATTTACTGGATTTTCTTAATCCATATGGTGTATTTCCAGTACTGCGCATGTGATTGTCAGGCAGCCAGCCTGCACAAAGATAGGCAAGGTCCTCCATGTAATGTGGTGGCAAAAACACTTCTGCACTTAGGGCTGTATGTATGGCCAATATGTGTGGAGCTTGCACAATGCACCGTGGTAAATGGACAACGCAAATCTATTTGTATATTTTCGAGTTTCCTAAGTTCAGCTTGTGTAGCCCTGAGAAGTGACATTAATTTCAAGTGACAAAATGTATAGCAAATCACTGCATTGCCTTACTCTGCACTAGAGAGAGGCTCCTTGACCGTTGCATGGAGGTACCCATTCACAGCCCATGGTTTTAGACACATTCCAAACCAGGTAAACCTGGAAATAACCTTCCCGGCAGCGGCATTATCACGAGTTAGACCTTTAAATATCCTTGTTACTTCATTTTTCAATGTGTGCTGCATTCTGTAGCACACATAGATGATAGAATATGGCTCATGGGTTTTTTTGGTTAGCAGGAAGATGCACTTTCATGCACAAGTACATTCCTGCATGTGATACATGCATCCTTGCTTCATGGTGTAAGTGTGCCTGTGTTGGACCTAGGCAGCCAAAACAGCACTGGCAAAGGAGAAAGGGCAGGCATGATTTGTATTCTGTTAGATACAACACATTACTTGCCTTTTGCTTTCACACATAGCCAAGCAGTAGGGAGAATATCTGTGCTGCACTGTGTAGCTATCCTCATTATATGTTCCTCTTTACAGTCACAGGACATTAGGGAAGCAATACTGTGAGCCACATGTAGCGGCTGAGCATAAGCATCATGACGGACAGCACACGCACACTCAGATATTGCACACTGTTTGATTCTACACTCCCTTTGGTCTGTGCTAGAGTGTCTGAAGGTGAACACACTCTACCAGCACACACATTCTCACCATGTGCACACTGTTTCACATTGGAACCTGTGTGTTGAGTATGTCCCGCACAGGCACATGCGTTCAGCCCATCGTTTTATCATGCACCTATATATTTTAATCATTGTAATGTTGGACAGGGGTGAGTGTAACACACAGCAACAGTTCTTTTGAATAAGGGAGTGAGCCAATAGGCCTCACTGCAGTGAGCCAGGATTACATGGTCATGTTCACTGCTACTACTGTTCAATAAACATCACGTTGCAAACCCACTTGAGCTCTGTCTAACTCCTGTCAAACACAGTAGCAGTAGATCTACTCCGAGTGTAGATCTTTGTGTGACCCACCTGGCCTAAGAAGACTGCAATCCGTGACACAGGCCTTTGTAATAGCACACCCCCATATGCCATTTCCTCTTTGGGATAAAGCAAGATTTGTTATCACTTCCATTATGTACTTGTATACTCACGGCAGGGGTAAATTACTCTTGCTATGGAGAAGTTAGTTCATAAACACCTTTCTCCTTCACACCAAGTTCAATGAGTTTGTGTATGAACACATACATTTTTGTGTGACTTTTGACATGTACATTTCACACTTTTGATATCTCTGTATTCTTCAGGTGCTGTGATGGTTGCAAAAACATCTCTATTGTCTTACTTCTCTGAGTAATTCCTCACATTGCAATGTCATCTGTTTATATTGTTGTGTTACAGGACTGCGAGTCTCATCAGATTGCTGTGCAATACCTGTTAAATGTGTATTTTGACAACTGTGGCCAGAAGTGGTATATCTGACAATCTGGCCAAGAATTGACTCACATGTGCAGCGTATTAAGGTCCCATACATTCATGTGTGCCATCTTTACAAATACAATTTTAACTTACACACATCATACTTGGCCTTTGTCCAAGACAACTGTCACTCGTGATCTCTGAAGGTATGTGCAATAACATTTGCTCCTGCAAAGTACTGCCATTTTGGATGCTACCACATTGGTGAAACACAGTACAATAAGTGGTTTGTCTCAACTCATCTAAAAAAGAACCCGATTTACTGACCACCTAGGGACAAAGGACTGAATATTGAGGGAGACATGTAACTTGACCGCTGAGTGATCTGAAAGATGAGACGGAGCATGGCCTACATGGCTAACCATTCCGCATAGGCTGTTGTGTGCCAAAAAAAAATCTATCCTAGACTGATGACCGTACTTTTTATTGTTAAACATAAATCTTGGGCCCTCTCCCCCTTTCCATCGCCAAATAGCCACTAGGCCGAAAACTACCATTGCCTGTTTTGCTCAAGATCGTGTTCTAGGGGAATTAACTGTTGGTCTGAGGGTAGATTTATCTAACATAGGATCTAATAAAACATTAAAATCCCCTCCCATCACAATTGGGTATTTTGCTGTTAATAAATTACGATACAGATCCTGAAGAGGTGCTGGGTCATCAACATTGGGACCGTAATATCCAACTATTGTAAGCCAAACCCCATACAAGCCCACTTACATGATCAACCACCTGCCTTTGTAGTCCGCTGTTACATTACCTACCACAACCTTTAGAGATTACTTAGTAAGAATTGCCACACCCTTTACAGCACATGATTGGTTAGTACTTGGTTTAAAGTATGACGCAAAAGAATATTTTTAAATGAATTATGGATCTACTACCTTACATTTGGTGTGGGGTGCATATAAAGCTTTTATTAGAGGAAGACTTATTAATCTGGCTGCTTAAAAGTATAGGGAAGAGAGAGAGCAGTTGAAGAGCCTAGAATCTCAAATAGCTTCCCTTCATGAAGCAATATCTATTATATACCACTGGAGGATAATCAGCTAGTTGTCCTGGAAGCCCAACTAGTAAAGGCCAAAACTGACTTGGATCTATTTCTTAAGAAAAAAAATAGAAGAAGATGGGATAGTAGTCGGTATGCTCACTATGAATACAGGGAAGGTTGCAGCAAGCTTTTAGCTTGGAAAACTAAGACGGACCATACAAGGAACTATGGGCCAGATGTAGCAAAATTTTGCGAATCGCAAATGGCCCGAATCGCAATTTGCGACCCTGCAAAATCAAAAATGGGATGCAAAAATCCCAATTCCGTAGTACAAATTACGATGCGAGCCGTTACCGACTTGAAAAATTTGCGACCTGATTTTGTGACCCAAAAATAGGAAGTCGCAATTTGCGAGTCGCAAACCATATGAAAAAGCCACTCGCAAATTGCGACTAGTCACAAAAAGCCCATTTTGCACACCCAAATTACCATTAAGTCAGAGCAGGTGGTAACCAGAACGAAAGTATAAAAGGAGACCCAGAAGGCATCTAGGTGACTCACAATGGCTGAAATATATGTGATAGCAAGGAGGAGGAGAGTCCACGCCGGCCAGCAGAGGAGGAGGAGGAGCCAGAGACAGGAGAGGATATACAGAACCAGGCAAACACTTTTCCAACAAACTGAGGAGGAGAAATATGACAAATACAGACTCAGTAGTGCAGCAATATTAGAATTAATTGATCTACTCAATCCGCAGCTTCGACGCCAGACTGTGCGTGGCAGCGCCATCCCCACACATGTGCAAGTGCTATGCTCACTGCACCTCTTGGCCTCGGGTAGCTATCAGGGGGCGATTGCAGTGGCAGGTGGGGTATCCCAAAGTGCACTCACAGGTTTCTTCCGATGTTTCCTAGATGCCATAATCACACACATGTCCAGATACATATACCTACCCAGGAATGAGGCAGAAATTAACAGCACCAAGTGGAATTCTACAGAATTGCCAACTTCCCTCATGTAATAGGGTGTGTGGACGGGAAACATATACAAATTTGCCCTCCTGCAAATCTGGAATATCTGTTCCGCAGTAGGAAATGTACCCACTCACTGAACATCCAGGTGGTATGTGACGCCCATTATGTCATCACTGACATGGTAGCCAAATTTCCAGGGACTACACATGACTCTTACATTTTCAGGCACAGTGGGATACACCAATGCCTAGAACGTAGGGAGTTTGGAGACGGATATCTCTTAGGTATTGTTTAATACACCCTGAAGCCATACACACAGGTCACTGTAGAAACCATCCATGCCCTCCTAACATTGCTTATTTTTGCCAGACAGGTGACAGTGCATATGCGCTACGACCATGGCTACTAACCCCATACCTAACACCCAGCAATGACAATGAGAGGAGATATAACAGTGCACATAGGCGGACCAGAAATGTCATAGAGAGGACCTTTGGACTGTTAAAGGCAAGATTCCGATGCCTCCACAGAAGTGGAGGTGCGCTCCAGTATGCCCCAGTAACAGCATTCAAGATAGTTGGCGCATGCGCAATATTACACAACATTGCCACCAGACGTGGTCTACATCTCACCCCTGCCGACCCAGATTCGGAGGATGACGAGCAAGAGCTACCACATCGGCAGCCTGGAGATAGAAGCATTGCAAATCAAGGCAGACAGAGAAGGGACCACATTGCCACCCAATACTTTGGAAGGTACGTGGCAACAGACACCACACTCACCAATGTCACACACAAAGAGCCCAGTTGTGTAGTGGAACACACAAAAACGTTTAATTAGTGAACCTAATGACAAAAGAACATAACTGTCCGTAAGGGGCTGCACATATCCACCCTTAATGAGGACACCTTAACTGCATGTACCTCATGAGTCCTGCAGTGTTTGTGCCTATATCCTCCTCCTGGTTAGCCCAGCATGGCTCGTCCCAGGTGGGTCGGCTGACCCCTGACGTGCACTGCCACTCTGCAGTACACGTGTGTCTGTGGCAGATACACTGCTGATAGTGGATCCCTCCTCACTGTACTGAGGGGTCTTACCCGTGCCCCTTGCCACCTGCCTGGCCTCCAACATGTCCACAGCGTGGCTAATGTGGCCCAGTCCCCACACCACATCCCCTGCAAAGTGGCCCAGTTCCACCTGCAGACTCACTGTCCGTCTTGACAGGCCTGTGGTGTTCATGGCAAGACGGCCAATGGACGCTGCCATACGGTCAAATCATTGAACTAAGTGGCGCTCACGGCGCCTTGCGCTTTGTCTCTCAGCCACCAGTTCCGTCACCAGTTGGCAGATTGAATGTATACGTTCGCTGACATTGTCGTTTAGTCTTGTGAACTGTGTGTTCACATCAGCCAGGCCATGTGTGATATTGTGTTCCATTCTCTGCATTGCACCTGATATTATCCTTAATTGCCTTGCTTGCAGGCGCTGACCAGAAAGGAGGGATGCCTCAACAGCAGACATTGATGCCTCCCCTAAATCCTCCTGGGCCACCGCCTGGACTTGGACTCTGCGTCTGCGACGCAGTGGTTCTGCTGGCTCTGGATGTGTCACAGTGTGGCTGGGACCAGGTGTCGTGTCTCCTTCCTCCATGTCCTGTACTTCTTCTGGAGGGGACTGTGGTGGTGTCGTGCTGAGCCCTGTAATGGCTGCTGCAGCCTCCTGCACTGCCTGTGGCCTGCTGTCTTCACCCTGGATGGTGTGGCTGGTAGGGGTGTCTTGTGGGAGACCTGTGGGACACTGTCAGTCTCTAACATCTGTTGTATGCCTCATAATAAACATTTGCCTATATGCTGACTACTGTACTACATTGCCCATAATGCACCATTCTGGTGGTTGCTAGTCTGGAATGGAGCTAGTCTGGTTGGGCATGCTGCTGTGTACTGGGTGAGTGTGGATATAGCATTTGTAGGTGTACATGCATGTTTCATGGTACTCACTTTTGGATGTCCCTTGCACTGACGTGTCCAATGCTCCCATTCCTGACACAGCCTCAGGCTCCAGTGTCTGCTCCACCAATTCCTCCATGGCTGTGGGTGGTGGGATGGTGGATGGGCCACCTCCTGTGCCCCTCATTTCCCTGAGGCGCTCTGCCACCCTCTCCTTTGTCCTGGAGCACAGGTCGTACCACTTTTTTTTTTATTTCATCAATGCTTCGGTGGCTCACCCCAATGGCATTGATCCTCTCCTGGATTTGCTGCCAGATCCTCCTCTTCTCAGTGTCTGGGACACTCAAGGCTGCCTTGCCAAATAGCTGACCATGGTGATGGCAGCATTCTTCTGTCAGCACCTCAAGTTCTTTTTCTGAGAATTGTAGTTTCCTTTTCCTTCTTGCACTGCCTGTGTCTTCCATGGTAGTAGCTGTTCCTCTCTCCAGTTGCACAGCAGTTTGAAAGGGGTGTGGTCTTCCCTCCTCCCAGATGTATTTGATGACTTCCTGGCTCTGATGTCATCAGCAAGAGCCAGGAAGTGTTTTTCCAACTGTTTTGCTGCACCTGCATGCAATTTGCTGCCCAGTCGAAATTTGCGACACCCGACTCGCGAATTGCGAGTTCGCTTTTAGCGAGGTCGCAAAAAGCGGCCTCGCTAACAGCAGACTCGCAATCTACGGTGCGACATCATTTACGAGTTGCAAATTGATGTTGCTTTTTTTTCTAGAATCCCATTTTGCGATTCGGAAATTGCAATTAGCAATGACTCGCAATTTCCGACTCACTACATTTTTCCTTAATACATCTGGCCCTACGGGCCAGATGTAGCAAGCATTTTGCGTGGTGCAAACTGTGAAAATCGCAGTTTGCGCCTTGCAAAATGCCGTTTGCGATGCTCATTCACAATTTGCGAGTCGGTACTGACTCGCAAATTGTGAATGCGACTCGCAAATAGGAAGGGGTGTTCCCTTCCTATTTGCGACTAGCATCGCTATGCTAAATTGCTTTGTGACCGCAAATGCGGTCGCAAAGCAATTCACAGTTACCACCAGTGTCACACTGGTGGTAACCCATTCATAAAAGGGAAGGGACCCCTTCCCCTTTGTGAATTTTGCCAAAAAGGGTTTTTCAGAGCAGGCAGTGGTCCAATGGAAAACCAAATGGCTTTGTTATCTTTTTTATTTTGCAACTTGTTTTCCTTTAAGGAAAACGGGCTGCAAAATAAAAAAAAACTGCTTTATTGATAAAGCAGTCACAGACATGGAGGTCTGCTGTCTTCCGCAGGCCACCATCCCTGTGAGTGCAAGGACTCGCTATGGGGTCGCAAAATGCAACCCATCTCATTAATATTAATGAGGTGGGTCTTTGCAACACCATAGCTACTTGCAGAAGGTGTCTGAGACACCATTCTGCATATGGTTTTGCGACTCGGAAATTGCGAGTCGCACCGAGACGCAATTTCCAAGTCGCAAAATCTTGTTTTGCTACATCTGGCCCTATGTTTCATCAATTGAATCAGAGACCACTGGATCCCTCTATACGGGGGAATCTGAGATAGAGGAAACTTTTATAGATTTTTTCTAGAATCTTTATATAGACAATTTGGAGGTCCCAGAAGAGGAGGTTAGACGATTTTTGAAGGGGATTCATCTTCCCCAGCTGGCCGAGAAAGAGCGACAGCAGGTGGAGAGAAAGATAGAACGGGGGGAGGTAGATGATGCAATGAAAAACTTAAAGAAGGGGACTGCCAAATGAGCTTTACAGTTTGATAATCAATGAGCTAGAGCCAATTATGCTGGATCTGCTTAACCTCCTTTTTCTGAGGCCACTGACGTGCCAAAGTCCTGGGATGAAGCTGTAATTAGTCTCCTTTTAAAACCTGGAAAGTATCCGGCACAATGCATGCGTATCTGCCTATTTCTTTATTGAATTCGGATTCTAAACTTTATACATATATTCTGTCTGAAAGGCTAGAAACCCAGCTAGTAGGTTGATTCATGCGGATCAGAAGGGTTTTATCAAAGAAAGACAACGGTATGAACTCACTCATGATCTATTAGGTGTAGTAGACCTGGCAGTTTAGGAAGGGGCCCTTTTAGTGGTTCTCACTTTTGATGCTGCCAAGGCCTTTGATCGGGTGAACTGGTCTTTTTTTACAGCTTTCCAAGGAAACATATAAGTTTGGGGTAAACTTTATTAGGGCAATTAAGGCCCGACCGCCACCATACTGATTAACGATAAGGTGCTATGAAGTTTAGGATTGGGCGAGGGACTCATCAGGGTTGCTCACTATCCCCTCTTCTTTTTAATTTGGCATTAATGATTAGGGCTGACAATTATGTTCTTCCTTTTTAAAGTATTGGTTGGGTAAAGAAGGTTGCTTTATATGCGGGTGACCTTATGATTTATACTAGGGATTTGGCCAGTTCTCTTCCCAGAATTACACTGCTGTTAGAGGATTTTGGCAGAATGTTGGGTTCTTCTGTGAACCCGGAGAAAACGGAAATCAATGTGATGGAATGTCATTTATAATAGCCCTTTAGTCAAACAACAGATCCGATACTTGGGGATTCAAGTTACATCTAATCTAGAGGAAGTGGCCAAGGATAATTTTGAGAACATGTGCCGACACTAGAAAATTTCTTAGAACTTGGGCTAGTCTTCCCCTGTCTTTCATAGGAAGAGTTAACATCCTCAAAATGATTATTCTCCCGAAATTTACCTTCCTGTTTAACGCAATCCCATTAGAGTTTAAGGCGGGTTGGATGAAAAAATTACAGGGGGGCTTGACTTCATTTGTATGGGCATCCAAGGGGGTGCAGATTGCATAGAAAAAGCTGTGTAGAAAGAAAGAAAATGGAGGGATTGCTGCTCCAGATTTCTATAAATACTATCTTGCCTTCCAGCTGAAGAATGTCAGGATTTTGTTATGTGATAGATCTAAGTATACTCTCTTTTGACAAGCAAAGACTCAGGATCTATCGAAGAGGGTGGCAGTTTTTTGTATAAGTTTGGTCACCCGAAATACTACAAAGGGATTAGTTTGAATACTCTTAAGGGCGCTTGCAGGGTTTGGTGGCAGATTCAAGGAGCTTTAGGGATAACCTATTATAGTTATTTGGCCCCTGTTTGTGATTCACCGGGCAACCCTGATTGTCTTATAGCTAAGATAGCACTTCCATTAAAGGCTAGTGGGGTGACCAAATGGTTCAAATTTGAGGAACTAGCAGGATATAGGATCTCAAAGTTCAAATACTATCAGTTGGCTAGTTGGGTTAACACTCTTCAGGCAGAAGGAGTTGGGGAAAGTATTTGGGAGGAGAAACTACTACAGGTGTCTGTTCATGAAGAAGTTGGATTGAGGTATCAGGCACTACTAGAGGCAACGGATGATGAGATGTCTCTCTTGGAAAATAAATGGGGGAAGGTCTTCCCAGCTCTAGATGTTGGTAATGCATGGAAAATGTAATGCTCTACACTCTGGTCCACTACTAAATCTGTTTATCTGAAAAAAATAATTTGTTTCTAATCTATAGAGTATACTGTTCCCCAGAGAAATTGTCAGTTCTAGGAAAGATGAAAAAAAGTTGTCCTCATTCTAGTGAGGAAAAGGCAAATTATTTGCATATGTTCTGGTATTGCCCAAGGCTTGGTGATTTTGGGTACCTGTTGAAAAAGTACTTAAGGATGTAATAAGTCCAGAGGTGGAGGTAGGCCTTCCACTGATAATCTTCAGGATGTGTTATGGAACAACCCAGGGAAAGAAGCTATCCATGCATTACAAGAAATTAATGTTTCTATTGATTCTCCCTGCCAGATGAGAAATCTGCTTGAGGCGGACCTTATTGTCACCCCCTACAGTGTTGGAGTGGGTAGCGTCTATCAAATATTTATGTAGTTTGGAGTGTGTGGGCCCTCCTAACAAAAGAGATGAATGTTGGTTTATTTGGGAAAATGTCCAGCAAATTAGTAACTTCCCTGGGGCTTATAGGCCCGGCTAAAATAGTCCGATGATCAAAACTTTCCTTTTTCCACGAGGTCAAGTTTGGGTGTAGACTAGCTGCCAAAGGTGTACGTATCTTTGGTGCATACACCAGCTGCTATCGGTCTAGCGCATGGAGAGGGGAGTTACGTGTGTCGAAAGGTGCAGATTGGCTGTCACTGAAGTGTCTTTCCCCAAGAGACACACATTTACGACCCTCCCCGGCCAATGCGGATTACCATGAGGTCTAAGAATTTTTTTTTATAATTAAGTGGTTTGTCTCAGGTATGGACATACTGGGTGATTTGTGTTGTAACACTCACTGAGTACCATACCAAACACATTTTGTTGTTACAGACAACAGCAAAACCTATAGTTATGCAGCATTGCTCTGCTCAAGAGAGTGAGGACAGATACATACTATTTAGATGTGGATATATGGCAAGCCTGGCCTGTCCCTTACGTGCAGTACACTACATCACATTGCATTGCTGCGTTGGTTGATTAAGTATTTTGCGCCATGGACCCATGGTGCTCAGCGAGTCTGCCAACTTGATCGTTATATCTTTAAGCTTACTTCTAGTTGCAAAGATGTGAGTGCCTTGATTTTTAAACTGGCTGTGATATAAAGATAACACAATGAATGGGTTCAAACATTTATTCTCATGTTGAACATTTAAGAAAATTTCAGCCAATTTGTCCATCATGCAAATTAATTAAGAAAAACAATTGGACACAATGTTGTTGCATCGCTGTCTACCCGCCATTGTGTGATGAATGTCGCCTCCATTGTCATCCTCCTCCTCCATTCGGTAACTCTGCTCTGGTTCCAAGTCCTATGGGAAATTTGTTCTTACACGTATGTTGTGTAGGATTGCAGACACCAGAATTATCTTACACACCATGGGGGTGAGTATAACAGTCTTCGCCCAGACATATCCATACATCGAAACCTGGACTTCAGAACACCGAATATCCTTTCTGCCACATTTCTAATTGTGGTCAGTACCTGGTTGACATTTGGTCTGGCTCCATCTGGGGAGGTACTAATGAGTTCATGACCCATGGCTGCAGCACATATCCTTGGTCAGCTGAAAGAAGAAAAAAACAACAGTTAAAGATTATTCATATTGTTATAGATACATACCTATCCATGTGTGTTATGTATACTGTTGGAAAATGGCCTCTCTGAAGGATCACCCCAAACTTCTTGCCTTCCTCCTCTTCTTTTTCTGGCCTTATTTTTGCTAGCTTCAAGACTCTGGACACTTTACTGAACCAGTGCTCTCTCCCTAAAAACATGGTAACATTGGTTCCTACCCAACTCGTATATTTAATGTATTTGTAAGTCCCTAGTAAAGTGCACTACATGTGCCCAGGGCCTGTAAATTAAATGCTACTAGTGGGCCTGCAGCACTGATTGAGCCACCCACATAAGTAGCCCCTTAACCATTTCTCAGGCCTGCCATTGCAAGGTCTGTTTGTGCGGTTTCACTGCCACTTCGACTTGGCATTTAAAACTACATGCCAAACCTTAAACTCCCCTTTTACTACATGTAAGTCACCCCTACGGTAGGCCCTAGGTAACCCATAGGGTAGAGAGCTATATAGGTAAAAGGCAGGACATGTACCTATGTGTTTTACATGTCTTGGTAGTAAAAAACTCATAAATTCATTTTCCACTACTGTGAGGTCTGCTCCTCTTCTGGACTTGCATTTGTCTGCACTTACTAACACCTGTGTCTTACAGCCTGTCTCTAATCCATGTCTGGTCTGTGCTGGTTGACAGCTCCCCTTGTGCATTCTGCCCAGACAACCACAAACACAGGACACTCAGTCACATCTGCATTCATTGGCATACTTAATGGGTCTTTCTGGAAAGAAAGGATGGAGGGGCTCACACTTTAATTTCAAAGGCCAGTGGCCTGCCTTCACACAGAGGTCTGATAACCTCCACAGTGAGCCTGTCAGACAAGAATGGGCTGAAATGGGAACTTGTGCACTTCAAAACCACTCTTTGATTTTTTCCCCCACTTCAAAGGCATTTTGGGGTATATAAACTGGGTCTCTGACCCTATCAAATCAGACACTTCTGGACGACCTAAACCTGCACTCTGTCAGATGAACTGCCTTGCTGCCCAAAGGACTCATCTGGACTGCTTTGCTGAGAAACACTGCTGCCCTGCTTGTTGCCCTGCTGGCCTCTGACTCTGGTGGAAGGACTCTGCATTCCTCCTGAAGTGCTCTCCAAAGGATTGGATTGAGCTTGCCTCCTGTTTCTGAAACTCATGCCCGTTAAAGACTTCACCTCTGCAAGAAACTCCTTGTGCATCGAAAATCGATGCAACACCTGTAGAATTCGATGCAAACCTTGCATCGCGGCTGGGGAAATCGCCACACCGCTGAACGAAACAATACAGCACTGACTTCCTGATGGAGGATTCGATGCAGCACTGACTTCCTGACAAAGAATTAGATGCCTTGTGATAAAAAAAATTATGCATCATCTACCGGATCGATGCAGAGGCTGCTCCTTCTATCAGCACATCAAGGATTTTCAATGCATCAGCCCTGGGCATCAAAATATCCCCACATCAGAGGGAGGAACAAAGACTGTGCATCCTGAACAACGATGCAACTCCTTGCAGTGTGGAAAGAAACAACGCATTGTCTGTGCTGACCCAGAAAATATGACACAACACCTTATTTTTCCATGCATCTCCTCCTCTGCGATCCCCGGACATCATTACTTTTGATGCATCCCAGACACTGTGCGTCACGAAGAAACAACTGTTGATTTCTAAGGATTGAGACGCTTTTAAACCTTTCAAAAGTGATATTTCAACTTGTGCTTATTTGATTTTTGTTGTTTTTACCTTATTTTATTCAGAAAAATATTATCCATTTTTCTAAACCTCTGTGGTGTATTTCTATGGTATTTTCACTGTGTTACTGTATGATTTATTGCACAAATATTTTACACAGTGACTTCTAAGTTAAGCTTGACTGCTCAGTACCAAGCTACCTGGGGGTGGGCACAGAAAAATTTGGATTGTGTTGTAACTTACCCTGACTAGGATTTTGGTCCCTATTTGGACAAGGGTGTATATCTCTGCAAAATAGAGACCCCATTTCTAATATATACTGACCAACTCGTATATATTTCTTACAGTATTGAATTTTATGTGTTACATATACAGTTGACCATGATTTGACACGTCTCTTCCAGTTATCTGTGTTAATGCAAATGTTGACCATGTCCTGATGCCTTGTGCACTTCTACATGCCGGTCTTTCATGTACAGACAGTATATTACTGTGATACTGTATTTCTGAAAGTTGCCGACAATTCTGTGTTATGGGCACTCACTACATGTACGAAGTGACAAAGTAGTGATCTGATTGTCTGTCATATATTCATCACTAAGTAGACTTGGACAGTGCCAACCTGTTTGACACGCATACATATGTCCTTTTGAAACATTTGAATGTTGTTGCTTACCTACAAGACACTGACCCAGCCTAAGACATGTTAAAGTACTTTGGCATGGGAATTTGCTGCCTACATGCATTGCATTTGCAACATGTGACATATATAGTTATACATTTTGTTGTCAGCCTTCAGCTAATGCTTGTTGTTAAACAAATTATGCTGAACTTAGATGGACAAATAGGTATGGCAATGTGGGCCATTTTTATTTAGGACACACTGATGCAGAAACAAGTAGCCTTCTACTACAGACCTAGACAAAGTACCTTAGTTTTTCACATGTATGTATATGATTCTACCTTGTAGGTGATCCTATACTTATGTGCCTTGATTCTGTCACAAATTATGTGTCTTGAGAATGTTGAGATTGGGATCTAGGATATAGTGTGATACCTTGCCCTGGTTGCGTCTCATTCTGTGTTAGTTACTGGTAAATGACATGTTTTACAGCATTGTGTTTGAGTATGTGAGTTTAACATTGATGGATTCATGTGCAGGGAATTTGGCCTCGTTACAAAACAACACCAGTGATCAATCACATTGGTTACATACGTCAATGTGGCAAGATATGTATGCATATGTGTGTACCCAGACTGTCATTATGTCTGAGGCATATGTGTGCTTTGTAATGTCTGTATCTAATTGGTACACAAAATTGACCTTTACACGTGAATGGGGCCTACACTTGCATTTTGTGACACAAATGGAATTTACAACTACTTCTTGCAGTGTTGCCCCAGAAACTATGGTCATCTTATGAGTATTCTGCCAGGTGTGACACACTCTCTTATAAACACAGGATTGGTTCACACACCATTCATTTATTTGAAGTTTCACTGATACCGAGACTAGGTACACCACTCACACTTAGCCATCATGTGCACTTGTACTAATATTAGGTTGTATTATTTACCACATGATTATTAAATTGATTTGTTAATCAGTGCAGATATTTTGGGTCAGTCCATTCAGACAGTGTGAGATGGCACAATACTATGGGCAGATGTTGTGTTGCTACTGCCAGTGCAGGATTAGTGTTGTAAGTATGCCTGCGTTGCATGCATGGTTGTTTTAGTGCAGGAAGAGGCACCTTCCAACACATAAAAAATCCTTAAAGGCACATTCCTCTATCTATGTATGCCACAAAACACAGCACACCTAGGAAGCGGAAATGACTTGGACAAGTCACATCATTTATCCTTGTTACGCATCACCTGGGAAGGCATTTTTATTTTATGCATTCTCAGGTTTACCTTGTTTGGGATACATGACATGAATCATCAACCATGGGAGTTGCATGGAAACGCCCATACAACGCCCATGGAACACCTCCTTTACAGACAGTAATGTAACACAGCATTGGTGCAAAGTGGCTTTCCATGTCCTAAAATACCTGATGTAGGAGTTTGCATCACACATGTACCACAATGCATGGTGCAAGTATGAGGAACAATTTTAGTACATGTGCTCCTAACTCCATCAACAGACACAGAGATGGCTATTGGGTCATACATTCCTACATTTTTGTTGGTATGTTGTGTTCTTCAGATTTACTAACCAACAAGTAGACCATTCCTATATCGGCCATTCGGGAAGTGCTTGTTGATGATACTGTGCCGGAAGATGTCCTGGATGTTGATAGCATAGATGTGTTCCCAGTTTCCTGTACAGGTATGATGGTTCAGCAGGGGGAGAAAACTGCACGTGTTCAATCCATGGCGCCTAACACATGGGGAAATCCCACAATGTCATAGAAGCCTTTCTTAGTGTCCAGCTGTTGTTGGTGGGTCTTGGGGAAGTGGAGGTACTGGGGTGTGAGCTGGATGAGTGCATCCAGGACAGAAGTTAGGAAAATAGAAAATTATGCCTGTGATATTCCTGCAACTCTGGCTGTTGTGTTCTGGAAGGAACTAGATGCAAGCATGTGGAGCACAGACATCAGTTTAACTTGTGGAGGAATGTTTGTGGGCCTGGCAGTTGGTGAGAGGAGACTTAACCTAGTCTTGCTGGACAATTCAATCATAGACTATCTCCTGAATCTGTAGAATTTGATGACCTCATTCTCCCTATGGTCGATGAGGGAGATGCAGTGCCGGAACACACGTTCCCTTCTCCTCTACTGCCTATATGGTGGTGGTGGTCCCCTTTCGACTCCGAGCTGCAGGATCACAACCTTCATGGCACAGTAGAGCTTACAAAAGGGTTTTTGGATGTTCAGGTTTTCATACCACAGCCACTGGATCAGATTTTTTGGCCTATTTCTGACTTTGCATGATGCATCCAAATGATGCATCACACATTGCCAAATCCATAAATATCACAGTGTTAGATCTGTGTGAGAATTTGCAGGGTAACGCCTGTCTTGCATATTTTAATTTGTGTGTGGTGCAGCTGGTTTACGTGCAGCTTTTGTCTGACACATCCCTTCAAAAACAACGCAGTTGAGCAAATGTGTCATCTCATAAATATAGAGTACTGCTTGAACCGCTGTTGGGTCAAACGTTTTGGCACAATGCTGGCACAAGCCTTTCATAAATATGCCCTTTGGTCTTTTGTTGCACTTATGCCCATAAGTGCATTTTCTAGCATATGGAACACCTGGGTGTTGTGGGGTTATTTTGGCGTTTATGTAGGCACATTTATTTTAGCTCAGGTCTGATGCCTGTGCCCTCTCACATACTCACTTGCCATTTTATTTCTCTTATTATTTTAGCAAGGCTTCTTTTTTAGTGAAGACATTTTATTATTTTATCACCTGCCCTTCCATGCAGAATTTGTTATTCATTTCTCTGCATGACATTTCATCCTGTATTCACTCCAAGTCTGCACACAATAGTTTACTGGGTATTGCCAGTCCAAAGAGTGCAATGTGTACCTTACACAGAAAATATACATTATCATGTCAGGGTAGTTCTCAGAACAACAACATGTTTTATTATAAAACAACAAGCTGCCCAAAGTAAGTCAGAGGGGACATTCCAGCCAGCCTGCCATCTTATGCTGCATGTCATTGTAGTTTCTGCTGAAACTCTGCGCTTACTCTTCATCTATGTGCGAGGACTCCCAGTAGACTAACAAACCTCTTCTTCACCCCTGAACATAGGTATGAGGATCAGGCTTCCTTGCTCTGACTAAATGGGCAGATTAGGGATACCACTGCTATTTGCTCTCATGTAGAAACTTAGTGGCATATTTATAATCTCTTTGCACCGATTGCACGTCAAACATTTTGACGCACATTCGGCGCAAACCGTGCACCATATTTATACTATGAAGTCCGACTCCGCGGACGTCAAAATTCCCCATGTGCATCATTTTTTGGATGCAGGAATCGGTCTTGCGTTAATGACATGCAAGGTAGGCGTTCCCACCCAAAAAATTACTTTTAGTTCTGTGCGGCTTATTTATACTCCAGCGTCATTTTGACGCATAGGAGGGGGTGGGCCTTAAAAAACGGCGCACAGCCTGATGTGCGCCGTTTTTTAACACCTGGTTGAGGGCAGGCGTTAAGGGACCATGGTCTCTGACCACAGAAGCAGTCCACAGGTGCATTTCCCTGTCCCCAGGGACACCCCTTGCCACCCTCGCCCACCCCTGGAGGACACCCATGGATGGGGGGACCCATCCCAGGTAAGTACATGTAAGTTGAGGTAAGTATTATTTTTTTATTTTTTTAAAGTGGCATAGGGGGGCCTAATTTGGGCCACCCTATATACCACTGTGCCCAATGGCCATGCCCAAGGGACAGAAGTCCCCTGGGCATGGCCATTGGGCAAGGGGGCCTGACTCCTGTCTTTGCTAAGATACAAGTCATTTCAATGGGGGTTGTGCGTCAAAAAATGGCGCAAGTCCGGTTTGAGCCATGATTTTTTACTCAAACCTGACTTGCACCATTTTTTAACACACAACCCCCTTTTTCCCCTATGCCGGCGCTGCCTTGTTTGAGTAATTTGTTTTTACTCTGACCAGTGCCGGCTAACGTCAATCCTTTAATAAGGCTCCCGCATGGCGCTTAGCAATGGCGTTAGCCGGCGATAAAAAAATTTACGCAAACCAGCGCCAGCACTGGTTTGCATCAAAAAGTATAAATATGGGCCTTAGTGGAGGTAGAGATGTTACATAGATTATGTTGAGAATATGGTGGGACTCTTTCTGTGTTTCATTTTCCTGGTCACTGCTGTAATAGTGTTGTGTTTCATTAGCCTCATAATCGCAATTCATGCCTTTTTACATAGAACGCAGTTGCTTCAATAAGATCCTGTTTCTGTTTAGTCTTCAAAAGTAATAGACTTATATAACTGAGGGAAACAGGAACGATCTTTTCTACCACAACTTCCCTGAGGAGTCTGAGTGTCATGTGATAGGCTGCCACAAATCACTTTTACCTCTGGTCCTGGTGAGGTGCTGCTAGCTAGCCAGAAGGGTTATGCCGACAGCTGCCACACGGTTTGGGATCAGACTCAGTCCTCCATACTCGGTGGTGCTGCATCAGTCTAGTTACTACAATGGGAGTCCTATGACAAGGGTTAAGCCTGGAGGTAATCTTGAAAATTAAAGGGAAAGCTGAAGGTACCTAGCAGAGTTTTTGACGCAACTTGTCTGAGAGCAGCTGGATGTAGATGTAATTGAAGCTCGTCCAGAACACATTAAACCTCAATCTTCTCCTCCACTCCTTTCCAGCCAGGAACTTATTAAAAACACTTTTTGTCAAAAATATGACCGTATCAAACACATCCTTTGACTTTCACATTCATTTCCGATGAAATTGTGCAGATTACTTATAGGTAGGGGTCTGCAAAGATTATTTTCCAGCCTTCAAGAAGTTCCCCGAAAACTTTGTAAGTTCAACAAGTTTGTGATGTTTCTCCTTTGGGACAAGTATCCAAAAAAGGTGACGTTGGTGCTAATATATTTTGCATATATGTTTGAGTTGATGATTTCAAAAATAATGGCTATGCAGATGATGTACTCTGGTAAAAAAAAACAGTTACAAATCTGCATAATGTAGACTTGCTACGATGTATATACATACATTTTCAAGCTTTGAATTATTATACAAATATATTAGAATTCAGGTAGAGTGGATCACATTCTATGGGTCATTTTTGATTTAGTAGTGTGCTATTGTAATAAAAAGTACTTTACCAGAAAACCTTTGCATGGGTGAAGATGAAGTAAAACTAGGAAACTATGCGAACTAGGGGGCACACGTCTGTACCATTTTTCCTGTGGCAAATGGCTCCGTTTGCAGAATCGGACTGTTTGAGACAGGAAAAGAAACATTTTGGTATGTGCAGACCCTATTTTGCGATTCTTTAATCTATTTACCGAATCGCAAAATAGGTTTGTGAGTCGCAATTAGGAAGGGTCGTCTCCTTCCTAATTGCGAGTCGCAGCGCAAAGTAGCATTGTTTTGTGACCGTGAATTGGTCACAAAACAATCTCAGTTAGCACCAGTTTCAAACTGGTGCTAACCCATTCGCAAACGGGATGGAGTCTCCCTGAGACCCCTTCCCCTTTCTGAATGGCAGCGAAAATATTTTTTCAGAGCAGGCAGTGCTCCCACAGACCACTGCCTGCTCTGAAAAAAAAGTAAACTTTTCATAATTTTTTTTAAATGCATCTCATTTTTCTTTAAGGAAAACGGGCTGCATTTCACACAAAAAAATGCTTTATTTAAAAGCAGTCACAGACATGGTGGTCTGCAGTCTCCAGCAGGACCCCATACCTGAGAGGGCGGCCATTCCCAATGGGGTCACAAATTGCGACCTACCTCATAAATATTCATGAGGGAGGTCATTTGCAACCCCATTGCGAATCGCAAACAGTGTAAGTACACTGCTGTACATAAGGTTTTGCGAGTCGCAATTTGCGACTCGTTTGCGAGTCGCAAATTGGGAGTCACAAAACTCGGGGTCGTACATCTGGCCTTAGGTGAGGAGTGAAAGTTGGAAAGTTTGCAAAACTTTTAGAAGAAATAAAATATTTCTGTGCCCAGTTCATATAACTCAGAAAAACTATAATCAAAATAAACTCAGTATTTACCAGTGTACAACTTGGTAAACTATGAAAGCATTAAAAAGTAATGTAAGCACATATTTACAATTGAAATAAAAAAGAACAATGTTGACTGCAATATTCCTTTTCATTTCTAAACTTATATATTAACAAAATGTGAGATAAATCGGGAATCAATGTATTATAATTCGCTGTCAGTCACTTAAGTAATCTCTCTTCACCATCTAATAAAGTTTGATGATTAAAAACAATCATATTCTGTTGCAAGTATTATACTTTATAAGGACTCGAATAATTATTGGCTGGTTTCCACTTTCAAAAGGAAGGCATTCAAACAGTTAAACAAATCTGCACTAAACCTAATATTGAGAATTGCACCAGTGTGATGGACTCTCCTGCCGGATTAGAAGTTTGGTTCCCTCTGGCAAAATTACAATACTCTAAAGGTTAATTTAGCATGAAAGGGAACTTTCAATCTAGCTTCGGCAAGAAAGGGGGCTAGATGGATGTAAGAGACCTATGAAAAGGATAAAGAAACAGTCTTAAAGAAAGGGAGGGAATAGATAAAAAGGGAGTACGGGATGTAAAGAGAAAGAAACTGTGAGAGAGCAAGAGTGAATGTAGATGTGTGTATTGACATTCAGATCCGAGCGAGGTCTGAATTGTAGTTGTAGTGATACCTACCCAAGCATGGTTGACAGGGTTTAAGTTGTCAACTGGAGGCAAGGGGGCTGATTTACAGGAACATGTATGATTATGGGACATAGGTCTACAGGAGTAGTCCTTCAACATACTCTTACATATCTTAGTGAATCACACGGAAATGCTCAACTCCTTATTAGTAAAAGAACAAATAAAACACAGCCCTTTCCATTTGTACTAATTGTCTAAGCATCTTAGCTGAATATTCAATGTTTTCCATTGTAAATGTTTTTAGGCCAATTCACAAAGGTATATAAGTGTACTGTGGGAGTGCCTTTTTAGATACTCCAAAATGCCTTTGTGAATATGTCTCCGTTGGAAATTTGCCTTTTTCCAAGGACATTCCAGATTGTTCCCTTCCTTAGCCAAACCTTTTTTTGTTGCCCACAGGACTCTGTGTACTTTACCCCTGCTAACCATAGTAAAGTGCTCATTTACTTATAAATTCCTGGTATATATTACAGCATGTACCTTGGGCCTTTGAGATGCAAGTTTGACCTGGGTTATAACCTTAATCAATGGTGTACTATGCAAAAGTCTGAAATTTAAGGAGAAAGAATATCTGGATCCATCCTCAAAGGAGTTTACTCTTATTTTTCCCTATATTTTTTCCTTTACTGAAGACTGTTTTCCAAAGGATGAAACAAATGTCGACTGAAGTATTGGTTAAATGAAACTTGTGTGATTAACTTTCATCCTATAAAAAGAAACTCATATTACAAACAAGCCTGTTCTGCACAACACTCATATTATTCTTTGGCATAATTCCTCGTCGTCAAGTACTTTAAAAGTCACTAACCAGGAACTTAAAGTTTTACATTACTACTTGAATGATAATATGCATTGGACAGGACTTCTAAACATTTGTTATAATTCCCAACTTTCATTGATTAGGGGAATTACCTAGTACTAAGGCAAATTGGTGCAGACAATGATAGATGTACTATTCTTAACTCTACATCTACATACCTTAATGACATAGATAGAGTCAGTGTATGTAGCTGTGCCATCAGGAATGGTAAAATAAAAACTTACCTATACTTACTTCACTTGATGATGTTGCTATAGTTTATATTCTGGGGTTCCTAGTGTACCCTCTTGGGTATGATAATAGAGGACTTGCAGAAGTCCCCCGCCATGTCTCAGTCTTCCTCTTTGCTCTTCTGCCTTGCAGCTCAGAGGCTTGTATCTTTGTATGTGCTATTGACAATACCTATGGCTTCTCAACTTCCTATCCCCTTTAATAACATGGTTTGAGAGATCTTCACAGTTTATTGCACAGCAATCTGATACATTCTGTTCTATGTTCCCCTTCTGGTCAAATAAGATTTAAAACTCTGTCTGGGGTACCACAGTAGTAGTACTTGAATAGGCCAGGGTGGAGTTTGCAGAGTTCTGCTATGCGGAAATACGCAAAGTGCCGAAAATGCTCTGTAAGTGGTGGAGTTTGAGTAAGTCACGCTGTTTGCCCTTATTTTCAGCACCAGGAGTTTCTTGCGCACCATAAAATCAGCGTGAACTGCATCACGTGGAGCACCAGAGGGAGCTAACTTCAGAAATCTCACTCCCTCTCACCAACATTGCAAGTTCTGGCACTTCCCAACTTCACAAAAAACTCCGCTCCCATTTGATTTTAAGGGATGCAGGTTATTTTTATTAAAGAATAATAACTTGCATGATTTTCACCTGTCTGGATGTGGTATTGGTTTCCCTTATCTGAGCAGGAGGCCCCTGTACTTTCTGACCATGAATCTTAAGGTTCATTAGGCTGGGGGATGGGTTTGGGCAAGACTGTCAGACTGACATTTGGAGGTCGCTTGGATATGTCACAACTGGGATGAGGAATGTAGATGTCGTATCACAATTTCCAGTTTTGCACTTCAGAGAGAGGCAAAACATATGGTGCTAAAGGGGCTTTAAGTGGGCTGGCTCCCTCCAAGTCTCATTTCTGGAGAGAAAAAAAATGTACTTTGAAACATGTCACTTTTGGGCCAAACATTGCTGTCCTTTGCAAGTAAAATGCAGATTGATATTTCAACAATGATAACAAAAATGATTGAGGTATTCCATGTTAGTGAGGAAGATCCTGTTTACATTTCATGTTTCAATTAATTTACTTACTGATATGTATTTGATTGTTCAAGGATGCATAGTTTTTTCATACACCATATTAATCTTGTAATGTGAGTTCTGAGACCTGAGTCATCTGTAGCTGTCTGTGTGAGTTCAAGTTGTGAGCAGGTGTTTATAATGAGCAACGCTTGAGAGCTCCAGAGTTGAGACATGTTAGAGGCGGAAAGTTCTGGTTGGCTGAGGCGAGACCCTAGCCAGTCAGAACCTACCACTCCTGTCAGGGGTGGGTGATGACACTCACCGTACAACCTGCGTTCACCCATGGATGGCCTGACACAGAGCAGTCTGGCTTATCAGAGAGACAATGTGTAAAGCACTGGCATAGCACTTCCACACAATAAATACATTGAGCATCACAAAAGAGGCGTATGTAAAAAAACAAAAGAAAGTTCACACAAGGTGTATGTAAATAAAGTTTTATTTAACACACAAATTAGTTAACACAACATGAACATCATGTAAATCAGGGCATAAATCACATTTAGAAATATCACTAGCAGTACTAGGCCCAATTGTGTTAAACCATTAGTATCATGTACAAATGAGAAAAATAATACTTTTCCTACCAGCACCCTCATGCAGTGCCAAACAGTTGTCAGCACGAGACCTACTTAGTGACTACCCCAATTCAATATCACACAGTTATAGAGTACACCCTTGTTTACAAAGATATCAGCAATGAGTACATCCAGAGAACTGCAGTACTTTTAAATAGTTCTGTGGCCTAGGCCGCACAGGTAAAACCCTACGTCACCCCTGATAGTCCTCTGACAAAGAATCAACATGTGTACCAACACCCCCGTACTGTGTAGTCAATCACCAACAATCACTCCCACTCACTCCACACTGCATGGTGGTGCTACAGATATCAAGCAGGCTAGTATAACATGCTCTTGCACACACTCACTTCCAGCACCCTAATTCGGTGCACTGATACCAAGCAGGTTAGTGGTCACTGCTCGCACAGACATCACTGAGTCCAAAGCTTCCTCCACCATCCAACCAGTTCCTATTACCATGGCCCTCACGAGCTGGAGATGAGAGCACTCTTTCCATGGACGCTTAGGCGCTAGCAGCCAGAGTGTACCCTTATTCAGGATTCCGGGGCAAAGGTGAGGGAAAGAAAGAGATAATGGCTGTTCAGGCAACAGTTGACAAATGGAGGTTTGGCCACCACTCTAGACGTTCATGCAGGGGTCTCTGCATCGTGCCTTCTGGTGCAGGACCCGATCTGCCAAGCATGGGGAGGGTCACTTTGGGACACACGCTGTTCACAGTGGCGCCAAGTCATGTACTCCAATACATAAATAGTTACCAAATCCGCACCTCTCTGGTAGGGAGCACAATGCCTGGGGAGTAATGACTTGAGTCGCCCCGGACAGTCTCGGTTGGGCAAGAGGATTTACCAAATCCACACCTCCTTGTAAGGAGGCACCGTGTCTGGTGCGCAATGACTTGGGTCTCACCAAACAATTCTGATCACATACGAAGAGTTACCAATGCCGTACCTCCCTGGAATGAGGGACAATGTCTCATGTGCAATGACTTGAGTCACACTAGACAATTCTGATTGCACATGAAGAGTTATCAATGCCGTACTTCCCTGGAACGAGGCACAAGATCTGGTGTGCAATTACTTGAGTCACACCTGATAAATACAGACACACGCAAAGAGTTATCAATGCCGTACCTCCCTGGAATGATGCACAATATCAGGTGTGCGATGACTTGAGTTGCCCCACACAAATCTTGACACAGACGAAGAGTTCCAATCCCATACCTCCCTGGAATAAGGCACAACGTCTGGTGTGTGATGACTTGAGCTGCACCAGACCAATCCAGTCACACACACAGAGACACAAGTTCAGCGGTGCAGCATGAAGTAAAATGCGACACTGATCCGGGGATGCCCCCACCTCAGAGGGTCGAAACCAGTGACTTGGACATCGCACACAATGAGTATGTGGTCAGGTGTCACATGAGAGAAATGTGGCACTCTCAACCCACATTGGGTCCTGCGACCGATGAATCCGCTCACCAACAACAAGATGCTTGTGCGTTTCCTAGCCCCACGATGAAGGACCACACTCCTTGAATGCAGGCAGTACTCTGAAGGCTCCTCACCAGGCAAATCTAGGCTCCGGGCACAATACTTAGTTCCAAGCTCACACTGCTGCTGCCAGGTGATGTCCAGCAGACAATGTAGGCACTTAAGAGGGCACCACTCTCTAGATGACACAGGTCAAAGATGTATGTCCCTTGCCGTAGGTCTTTGATATCTCTGAGATCTACCCCCAGAGAACAGGGGGCAAGCCAACAAGCCCTTGAAGACCACACTTAAGGGTCCACACAGCAGCAACCAGTTTCCACAGGCCAGTCTCGATGCAGGAAGGGTGCGCAGTCCATTCCTAGGGCAGTAATTACTCCTTGTGCACAACAGATTCTTCTGGCAGTGTGCACCATGCAGTCCAGGGTCTCCATCCCATATTCCTGCAGTGTATCTCTACTTTGCTGCAGTTTGACACCAATAGTTATACTGTAGTGTGTCTTTGAGGTTGGGGGAGGTTCAAAGGGTTCCCCTTTGAACCACATATGTCTCCCTTAAATTGCAGTCCTGTCTGGCTGTGGAATACAGATCTTAGGCCCAGATTTATGCTTGAATGGCACAGCGCAGTGCTGCACAAAAAATTGCAGCGCCGTGCTCCGCCACTTTTGAAATGCAGGGATACGCCGTATCTAAAGGGCTACAGTGCACCCTGTGTTTCCCCTGCACCGGTGCTGAATTAAACTGCCTGTGCCAATGCAGACATCCCTGCATCATAGTGCAAGGGTGTTTGTTTTGAGGGGATAGATTGTTTGTTCAGGGAGGTGTCCCTTCCAGCACATAAACAATCATCCATGGCATTCTGCTTCTTCTATGTGTGCTGCAGAATGCAGAACACACACAAAAAGTAAAAAATGAGGAGGAATAAAAGCATTCCTCCTCATTTTGTCAAGCTAATGTCACCCCTGGGAGAGATGTTAGTTTTTGGCGCTGCCACAGATTTACGATTTCTCATAAATCTGGGGCAGCGTCATAAGCAATGGGTGTTCCTGTGAAACATCCACTGCAACACCCATTGCACGCCCCCCTGACGCAGAAAACTGCGTCAGAGGGGCCCATATTTACAAGGAGGCATAATGCCACAAAAAGTGCATTACACCTCCTTGTAAATATGAAGAAGTGGTTAGCGCCACCAGAGTGTCACGAAAAGGAACACTCCTGTGGCACTAGGGGCTCTTAAATATGCCCACAAATCTTTAGTGGGACCAACATCTGGCTCCGAGAGGCCAAGTAACAGAACCTCTCCCTCCAGTCTTACAGCCAGGCCCACAAATGGCAGAGATCTTCATTCCAGCTGTATTCCCAAGTTTGGTAACTATTGCTGGGGAATGCACAGATGGGCTCTTCCATCCCCCAATGTGCACTTGATATGAATTAAAAGGCACACAAAGCCTTTTAGGGCAGAGAAATGTCCACTCTCTAGAAGAGTCATTTCTCCACGATTATTGACAAAACCACCATTACCACAGAAAGGGGTTTGTCAGGACTAAGCCAGTGGTAGTAAACAATATAAAGCTGCTCTGCTGTAATCCACTGTCGCAGCTAGGAGTAATTGTAACACTTCTACCGTGGTAAACCATATGCAGAGCAGCTCTCCTGTGCAATGAAGAAACACATGGCTATTCTTAACTTCCTGGGCATGTGTGCCCTTGCGCACATACAAGCCTACATTGGCAGGCTGGACACAAGGCTGAAAGCATCATAGGTGCAAGCGCACACACAGGTCTGCTAAAACGGGCGGGATACATGTTTAAAGCACTTGTGGAGCTGGTGCATTCACACAGGCCAGTGCCGCTTCCCAATATATGTGGGAAGGCGTGTGTGAATTTTCACACGGTACTTACAGTGGGAAAGTGCTCAGGGCTCTAAGGCCACAAGGGGGGAATCCACAAAACCTACTAGAAAAAGCTAAAAAGAAGTTTGGGGGAACACCACCTCCACATGTGAGGTCTAACAAGACTCAAGGCAGCACTGTGAGGTGTCAGACCTCATACTGCCTGTCAGTGGGTCAGAAAGCTGGTGTTCAGAATACATATTCATCCAGCTCTTGACCCCTCTGCAGGACGCACAGGCCTGACATGTGCCAACTGCAATTGTGATTCTGTGCTAATGTGTGTGAAAGAGGTACAAAGCTGTTGAAGTACTGATAGGATGAGAGTAAAGGAAACCTAAATGCTTATAGGTGAATGATGGGGATGGTAAAGTGAATGAGATGCAGGGAGTTAAAAGAGGTTAAGGAAGAGGAAACTAATGAGGTGTGAAATATGCAGATGGAGGATTTCAGAAGAATTTGAGAAGAGTAAGAATAGAAGTGTCTGGCAAAGAGGCTGCTGAGGAAAGTTGTATCAAGGAAAGAACAGAAGTGATTGCAACATTGCAGACTACAACCCCTTCCACAGACCTCTGATTCTCACATTTTCAAAATGTGAATATTTTCAATAGTACAACAATAGCATGTATACTGATTTATGATACTAAAAACAAGCATTGGCAAAGTCAAAAGGTCTGGCTTGTTTTAGACATTTGTTTGTAATTGTGTGATGTGTCTGGATGCAAAAACTCTTGCAGAGAGGCACTTAAGTCAGGAGCCATGATGTGTGAAGCAGCAGAGGCCGTCATGAAGGGTGGAGGTGGGCTTGTCTCTCCACCTATTTCTGATGCAGTAAGGGTATCTGTCAAGCTGAGCAAAGGCCAGCCTGACGGGCACCCTTTATGTTTAGTTCAGGCATCCATGTGCCAAGGGAGTAGATGCCTGGCTGCCTGAGATGAAATTTGCTGGGCTGAAGAGTTCAAAGCCCATGTGTATGAACCTCATAGCCCATAGAAATCTTCTGTGAGGCCCCCTTTCATGATGAAGGGGCGTGTGGCTGACAGACATGGACCTAGGTTCTTCCGTTTTAAGCCATGAAGTGCCCAAGGCCAAGTGTTCAACGTCACAGAGTAGGGTGGCATCAGCAAATCTCACTAACACCATTTCAGTCTGTGATGAGGTAAGAATGGAACTCCCTTCAGCGGCTGTTGAGTAGTTTGTGCTTGTAGGTATGCATGAGTGTTTGTGTTGTTTCTAGTGCCTGCTTTGAATGGATGTGTGCATGTGTATGTGCTAGGTGTGAGCGTGTGTGATAAAGAGAATGTTCATCTGTGTGCGTTCCTAATCCACCCTGCTGCATATTACGGTCCACCACTAACGTTAAGTGCATGATTTTAGTGTAGAAGTCACGCCAGTAATTACATAGACCATGCCTCTTTGAAAGGATTCGGTTGCACTTCTTTGGTCACGCCCCTTTTAGACACCCATGCAGTAAAACTAAAAATGCGCTGTATCCCTCATTGTTATCTGCACAACTCGATATGGAGGGAAGGTGGGAGGTGAAATTACTCTAGTGAAATTCCCGAAGGTGCAGTAGCGTTTTTCCCCAAAGTAATTTGCCTCCAACTGAGATGCGAGCCCACCTGTTTTCTGCAAAGCATATCGCATGTTGTTAGCTTAAAATGTATCAGTGTCACATATTGGTGATTTCACAGTTTTGTGGCTAATTGAAGACGTCGTATAAGTTACAGCGATGCACGTTTCCTTCCACATTCTCAAGAATGTCAATTTCGGGCAGGCTTAATTGGAGATGGTTCATTGAGTTGAAAACTCGCTGCTAAAATATGCAGTCTTTTAGGTACGTAGTTGAAACCTTGGAAAGGCCAATTTAGGATCCCATCCTGCCCAGGTCGGAAAAATGAGTGCCATAAATTGTGTAATATTATCCCGTTATTTGCGGGGCTCAAAAACTGCAGAAGGCGTTTACAAAAATAAGTTCTCATTAGCTTGACTATGCCGAAAGTCGAACAAACGCTAGCATTTGCGGAGTGTGGCTTTCCCTCTTTGCGGTGTGGGGCTGTGCTGGCCACGGATCCCCCACTGCTGCGAGCCCTGTCTCTTGCTGCCGCCCGACATCCGGCAGACAGATTCCGTGGGAGCAAGGTGCTCTTTGTCACGCATGCGGCGGAATACTCACACAAGCGAACATCTGCCTCAACCCCTCCCATGTACCGCTGGCTCCATCCGAGACATATCTTTCCAAAGGCTTGTGGAAGGCATGAGTCTTTCCAGTAAGTACAGCATATCATAGAAAACTTCACCTACCACTCGTTCGATACGATATCCCACTGAATCGCGTTATCGAATATTTAAAGTAAACAATAACATTTAAAATCATAATTGTGAACAAAACACACACCAGATATATCTTGCTTGGTGTAGTCCTATTTGTTTTCGTAAAAAAATGGAACCGGACTGTCGAAAAAAGCACATTTCCTCTTTTCCTAATCACACAATGCTTATTCTGATTGTTAAAAAACGCTTCTATACAAATGACATCTGTGTTTCTTAATGATATGTCCTGTCAAGGTATCCAGTACAATACGCTATGCCTTGAATTTTAATCAAGATTCTTCAAAAGAAACAAAAAAAAACATGTGTTGGGGTATTCTTCCTTTGTTATTCAGGACTATAATTAATAACTAGTCATCTCCAAAATAAAGTTTGAACCCAAATTGCTCCGGTTAAAAGATGACACTTCCACAAACTGGGCATTATCGGGAGCCATTATTCGGAGCTATTGCCCGAAGTATGATATAGTCTTTCATGGGAGGTAAAACCGCAGCTTCTGTGAAGGGCGCTTACTTTCAGAGACATCTACAGAGTCTCAGATTAAGATACGGAGTTAGGGAAACCACAGTTAGCGCCGGAACCGTCATTTTCCTGACAAGATGAATGCTACGCAAGGAAACAGTGACTTTAAAAAGCCACGACTGCTCAGAGAATAAAAGGTGTGCGTCTTTTTTTTTTATAGGTGCGGTTGACGTGAAAAGCGGATCCACAAACTCCCGGAAATACTTGCGCAGATAGAAGCAGTTATTTTTCCTTCTGTTTTTATTATGTTTGTGGGGTGGGGGGGGGGGGGAGAAAGTGACAGAGAAGGGAGATAATTGAGCTAAAATATTGGTATGAAGACAGGGAGGGGACAGAGAAGGTGCTAGAAAGAGACCGAATTAAAGAGGAGGCAGGACAGGGAGAAAACGTGAGAGGGAAGGATGAGAGAGAATGAAACGTAGCATGAGGAGAGAGGGAGGGAGAAAGAAATATAGAGCCCTGGGAAGTGAAGGAAATACGAACGAGACTGTAGGGGCACAAGGATGGAAGGAATGAAGGGAGGGAGGAAAGAAGAAGGGAAGGAAGGAAAAAAATGATTCTGATCCACTGTGTGTTAGCAAGTTACTAAATGATCTCCGTTTTGAATGATCCCTGGTTGAGTTCGACATACCTGGACGTCACCTACCGAAAACTAGTCCATTGCCCGGCTCTGTGTTTGAGTTGGAGCATACACACAGCTAGAGTGCCGCGTGCACAGCACCACGTCACATGCACGCGCCTCTTCAAAGGAGTCTCCTCTGCTTCGCCTTGTGCCTGGGGAACGTGATATTAATTACATAAGGGCGGCGCGTGGAATCCTGTTTCAGGGGTGCTCTTATATGGTATTCGCACATAATCCAACGTGCCTCCTATGTGTCTTACGATATTTTGTAACAAATGGATAAATGCAAAATAAAATCGGACAGTAATTTATCATTATGTAAAAATAAATTAAGTGTTAACTTCACGATTCCTCGTGGGAATTATTTTCAATTAATTATTGCTAAAGATAACAGTGAGAGTGGCAATATTTCGCTTTTCTTTCTTGTTTTGCAGCATTTAACGTGTGTTATTGTGAACGTCAGTAGTGTCAGGGACCCGTAAATCTATACCGAATGCATGCATTATTAATAACAGAAACACATACGATTAATATCCTTACTCGTCGTGTATATGTACCATGCGGACATGCCTCTTCTTGCTTAAATAATAGCTGCTACCATTGCCCGGGCCAGTGGCAGTCCTCTAATCCCCTCCAGAAGGTTTTTATTCAGCCCGGGTACCACGCGCGACCAGGATCTCTGCCGGATGCGCACAACCCCTGGGACTGCCTCAGGCACTCACTGTGATGGCGGGGCACTCCCACTGCTGGGGCCTCGCGGCGGGGGCGCGAGGGCTGCAAGTGTGCAGAGGGCGCACCGGCCAGTGGATGAAACCGCACTCTGGGCAATACAACATTTACAGTCATTGGGGGATGTCGGTGCGGGGAAAGAGCGTGGACCTGACGGGTTGAGGCCCGGTCCTGTCGTGCGTTTATTGCACGCACAGATACATTGCACTCACGCACGCGCACACTACCCATACACTTAGGGGGAAGGACGTGTGTCTCAAGAACAACTCCGGCTGACTGTCTGATGCCACAAAGTGTTGAGGCAGCGGCACTTCTTTCACCGAACGTGCCACATTCTAACAAATCCTGTCAGAGGGCACAAAGCGCTAAGGTGTTCCAAGAAAGGAGACAAAACCCTTTCCCTCGAGAAAAATGAAAACTCACTACACCACTACTACTTGAAAAAACAAGTCCCTAGAATAGCGTATCATCGCATTCGCCCAACCACCATGAAAGCGACTTACTGACTCACAATTTTAAACGAAACCCGACAGGTAACCGCATTTGTCGCCGGATGCAGAAGTTTAACAACTCGTCTACGAGCACCCGCTAAACCATGTGCTCACTGGTTGCCCCTTTCTCCTCCGTGTCTGATTGTATTATTATCTGGAGGGTGTGTTTGGTTTGTCGGCAATAAGTCGACGTGAATTCTATAAATTCGTTACAATTCTTTTTTTTAAATAAATTCGTTTTTTTTTTTTTTTTAAATAAATTCATTAGTAATTTATTTGGACCGAAATTCGACTTTATTTGTGCAAGAAATTAGTGTATTTCGATAAACCGAGTTTAGCTCACCCTTTTGCTCTTTTTTGTTTCTTGATATATATTCTTGAACTGTAGAGTTCATAGATACAGTTTCGCGATTAGTGTTTCTTTGAAAGTCTAGATGTTTTTGCGTCATAAGGGATACCAGATGTGTTGCATTTATGGTAAGCATTTGGTGATACAAAAGCAGCTAGACGCACATATTACTGTTGCGAGCAAGTGCTGGTCGTGCCTTCAGGTGAATCATTGTTTCGAGTAGAAAAACAGGACGTTTTCCTGAATCTTTGGGGTTGGGGAGGGGGTACAGTTAGAAACAGCAACCTGTTTTTTGTCGATTTCCTTTCAAGACATCCGTGTGTGTGCTGTGTGTGTGTAAATATGGGCATGTGCGTGTAAATATGTGTTTAAATGTGTGCATGAGTGTATAAATATGTGTATGTGTGTTGATGGGAGTTTGTAAATGTACGCACGTGTACGTGTGCGCGTGTCGTACACGATTGTCCCATATTAGCTTTAGTTTTAAGAGAAAGAGCACACATTTTTACGCTTTGGTAACGAGCAAATTAAAACAGAAACTTCCTTTACCAATACGGAATTTGAAGGTTTCCGCACTTGAAGTTGTCATCTATAGAATGTCCCCATTATTGCTTTTTCTTCCCCAAAACCCTCGAAAGGAGAGGGTGTTGTGTTCGAAGACAGCCAGCGCTGGCTGACTTTTCAGAGCTCTTGGTCCTTTTTCATTAGTACCCCCACCTCCAGCCCCCCATCTTTTATACTTGGATTAGAGACCAAATCCCCCATTTCCCATACCCATTAAAGGGCCAGGACTCAATTAATGGCTAATAATTGTTCCACCAGCTTCGGAGCATCCAAGTGGCGCGGTCAGCAGACGGGTGGGGTTCTGAGGAGCTGAGTCAGGACCCCTGTACATGGGCTGGGGCACTCCGGCACCCTGTGCGGGGATGAAAAGGGGTCGGCGACTCTAGTCCCGGTGCGGTGGGACGATTTGGGGAGTCTGTCAGTGGCCAATGTGCTGGTGGGGTCTAGCCCCTGTGCAGGGGCTGGGAACCTTGAATCTCTAACTCCTGGCCTGAAAAGGCAGTGTTCCAGGGCTCTTCTTCGGTGGAAGAGAATGGAAGTCTTGCCTGTCAGAAAGGATGTATCTGATTGGCTGGTTCCTGTAGAACGCGTGTATAGTGCCTCTGAAGCATAGTATAATCCGGCCAGGAGGCTTTGTAGTACAGTGTCCCGCCTGTATATGTAAACCAGTGGACAGAGGTGGGGCGACCTGACTGCAGAGTTAGACCGCAGGCTGCTGAGCTGCCCAATGCGGTGTGAAGACATTAGCTCCCCAAAGGGGTCTTGGAAAAAAGAGGTCGATATTGAGTAGCCATAAAAAGACTAGCCATGAACTATTGGCCATCGACCCAGGACTCAGAGTCTGCAGCCGAGTTCCGTTTCCGCCAGCCCCCAGGGTCCGATTTGAAATCGAACGACACAGCGCCTCGAAACAGGAGCGCAAAGATCCGTCGCACGGCCCTAGTGCGGCGTCTGCTGCTGGGTGCAGTGGGGGCGTTTCACAAGAGCGCCCTCTGCGCACGCAGGTGCAAGTGTCCCAAAGGAACTGCGCCATCTCTTGGTGACACCACTGTGTGAAGAGTCGTGGTCCTGTGACACGGGGGAGGGAGCTGGAGGGGGGTCTGTGTGCTTCAATGTGTGCATTTTGCTTGTGTGTGTGCGTTTGAGGGAAGAGAGGTGGTGTGTGTGGTAGAATGTGTGTGTTGAGAGAGAGATGTGCGAGAACATGTATGTGCATTCTGTGGTTCTGTGTGTGTATGAGACAGACACCACGTGTGTCTAAAACAAAGGGCAGAGGCAATAGAGTGTGTGTGCACGTGTGTGAGAGAGAGGTGTGTGTTTGAGAGGAGATGTGTGTTGGATTATTTGTGTGTGGCGCTATCTGTAGTATGTGAGGGAACAGACTGGTTGTGTGTTGGAGTGTGTTTGAGTGAGGAGTGTGAGTACGTCTGTACTTCGCGGCAGGTGTAAAAGAGAGCGAAAAGGTGGATTGGAGTGATAGAGTGTGTGTAAAGAGAAGGTGTGGGAGAGAGTGGGTGCGTGATGGACAATGAAAGTAATTGTTTAAATGTGCGTGTGTGTACGTGGTTGTGTACGTGCGTGAGAGTTTGCGTGTGTGTGTCAGAGAGAGGGCAAAACGAAAAAGAGCCACTGAAAAACAGATAATGGATGTGAGCGAGAAAGAGAGTGTTAAAGAAAGAAAAGATGTAGAAAGCGCCATAAGGCCAGAAACCACTACTCGTGACCTATACATTTCTACAAACAACCCACCACCACAACCGAGCAGTGAATTTGTGCCCTTGAGCTGGGAGTACAATGATCTCACCACCTAAACCCTAAACAGGTTTTCGGATTACACTTCTCAGACTCATAAAATCTAGTCTCAGCCCCAATTTCACAAGTCTAAGCTGGCAGATTCCACTGCTTTGGGGGACCCTCTGGCAGTCTGCTCCAGTGAGACCCCTGTAATCCATCTGTGCATATATGGAGCTATTCCAGTGTCCTCGCCGCACACACGTTTACTATACAAGT